>NC_091432.1:56878812-57178812 GCF_964237555.1 Oryctolagus cuniculus
CTATCTCTCTCTCTCTCTGCTACTCTATCTTCAAATAAATAAATCTTTAAAAAAAATTGCCGGTGCCGCGGCTCACTAGGCTAATCCTCTGCCTTGAGGCGCCGGCACACCGGGTTCTAGTCCCAGTCGGGGCACCGGATTCTGTCCTGGTTGCCCCTCTTCCAGGCCAGCTCTCTGCTGTGGCCAGGGAGTGCAGTGGAGGATGGCCCAAGTACTTGGGCCCTGCACCCCATGGGAGACCAGGAGAAGCACCTGGCTCCTGCCATCGGATCAGCGCGGTGCGCCGGCCGCAGCGCGCCGGCCGCGGCGGCCATTGGAGGGTGAACCAACAGCAAGGGAAGACCTTTCTCTCTGTCTCTCTCTCGCTGGTTTTTTTTACAGGCAGAGTAGACAGTAAGAGAGAGACAGAGAGAGCGAAAGGTCTTCTTTTTGCCGTTGGTTCACCCTCCAATGGCCGCTGCGGCCGGCGCACCGCGCTGATCCGAAGCCAGGAGCCAGGTGCTTCTCCTGGTCTCCCATGGGGGTGCAGGGCCCAAGGACTTGGGCCATCCTCCACTGCACTCCCGGGCCATAGCAGAGAGCTGGCCTGGAAGAGGGACAACCGGGACAGAATCTGGTGCCCCGACTGCGACTAGAACCTGGTGTGCCGGTGCCGCAAGGTGGAGGTTTAGCCTATTGAGCCACAGCGCCGGCCTAAATGTTTAAAATGAATAATAAAAAAAAAGTTTAAAATGAAATATTTTTTAGAAGTCAAACAAACAAAGAGTTACTTATTTTATTTTATTTACTTGAAAGTCAGAGTTACAAAGAGAGGGCAAGAGAGAGAGAGATCTTCCATCCATCTGGTTCACTCTCCAAATGGCTGTAATAACTAGGGCTTAGCCAGGCGCCAGGTGTTTCTTCCAAGTCTCTCATGTCAGTACAGGGGCTCAAGCACTTGGGCAATCTTCTGCAGCTTTTCCAGGCCATTAGCAGAGAGCTGGATCAGAAGTAAGCAGTTAGGAAAAACCCAGTGCTCATATGGGATGCCAGCACTGCAGGTGGCGGCTTTATCTACTATGCCACAGTGCTGGCCCCCATCATCCACTGTTTTCTCAGGAGCTGGATTGGAAATGGAGCAGCTGGGACATGAAATGGCGCAGATATGGGAGGCCAACATTGCAAGCAGTGGCTTTATCTGCTATGCCACAAAAAAGCCCCTCAACTTAATATTTTTAATTAGAAGGGCCTATTCATCTTTCATCATTTTTTTCTAAGATTTATTTATTTGAAAGGCAGAGTTACAGAGACAGATGGAGAGAGAGAGAGGTCTATCCATCCACTGGTTCACTCCCCAAATGGCTAGGAGCCACAAGTTTCTTCTGGGTCTCCCACATGGGTACAGGGGCCCAAGGACTTGGACCATCCTCTGCTACTTTCTCAGGAGCATTAGCAGGGAGCTGGACTGGAAGTGGAGCAGCTGGGACTCCATCCAGTGCTCACATGGGATTCCATGGCTTAAACCCGCTGTGCCACAGCCCCTCATGAATTTCTGAGATTCCTATCATGTCTGAGCTGTAAGGATCCCAGACCATAAAGCTCACTTACTCCAGAAATGTGGTGCAGAGCTTAACAATATCCTCACCTCTCCCAGGTTGGGTGACTATCAAGTTTGTGCTAGATTAAAAAAGAAAAAGAAAAAGAAAAAAAAGAATCAAAATAGAGCATTGCAACTCAGTAAGGTCCACCGAGGAGTAGGTGCTTAACCGAGCATTAAGAATGCCCACATTCCACACTGGAGCACCTAAGTTCCATTGCCAGCTCTGGGTCCTGACTCCAGCTTCCAGCTAACGCAGACCTGAGAGGCAGCAGTGCTGGCTTAATTAGATTCCTGTCACTTCTGTGGATTGTGCTCCAAGCTTTGGTCCTGGCTGTTGTAGGCATCTGGATAGTGAACAACCAGACTTTTGGCATTCTGGGAGTAAAACAGCAGATGGGAGCACTCTCTCTCTCTCTCTCTCTCTCTCTCTCTGTCTCTCTATATTAAAAAAATAAATAAAAATAAAAATCCAGCTTCTAATCTAAAGTACAATCACTGAATGATTACTTGCACATCAGGGATGCTTTGGCCCTTCTCACTTACTCTTCTCATTTCAAAAAGCCAGAGAAGGGGCCGGCCCTGTGGCATAGTGGGTAAAGTCGCCACCTGCAGTGCCAGCATCCCATATGGGTGCCAGTTCTAGTCCTGGCTACTGCGCCTCCTGTCTCCTGGCTTCGAATGGGCCCAGCTCCATCCATTGCAGCCATTTGGAGAGTGAACCAGTGGATGCAAGTCCTTTCTGTCTGTCTCTCCCTCTCACTTTCTCTAACTCTACCTCTCAGATGAATAAATGGATTAAAAAAAAAAAAAACAGTGGTTCTTCAGAGTCATTAGAGGAGCACAAATGAACCACTTTTTTTTTTTTTTTCTGAAAGAGTTACAGAGAGAGGTAGAACCAGAGAGAGAGAGAAATTTCCTCCATTCTGCTGGTTCACTCCCTGAATGACTGCAATGGCCAAAGCTGAGCTGATCCGAAGCCAGGAGCCAGGAGCTCCTCCGGGTCTCCCATGTGGGTACAGGGGCCCAAGGACTTGGGCCATCCTCCACTGCTTTCCCAGGCCACAGCAGAGAGCTGGATCAGAAGAGGAGCCGCCAAAACTTGAACCAGTGCCCATATGGGATACCAGCGCTGCAGCCTGGGGCTTTAACCTGTTGCATCACAACGCTGGCCCCATGAGTCACTTTTGATTGCCTTCTTGGAGCCTCAGGCTCATAGAGGTCATGTTCCTGAAAATACTGTTTATTTCTCTTCAAATTTAGTAATTAGAAATGTAAAAGTTTTGTGAATGTATGGGTTAGGAACATCTGACTATTAATTTTCTGAGTTTTTGGAGGACTATTTAAGTATAAAATGTTATCGGCATCAGCCTTTTACTCCCAAATTGCAAATTGAAGACACTGCAAATTAAGTCCTTTTAACATAACATGCAATATTTAATTGCATAAATTATTAATGTTTTGGACAGTTATTCATCTCTAACTTTGAGGTATGCTAATGGTTTCTGGATGAAGGATATGTGGCTTAAAAAAAGATTTTTTTTTTTTTTTTAACAGTTAGAGTGGACAGTGAGAGAGAGAGACAGAGAGAAAGGTCTTCCTTTTGCCGTTGGTTCACCCTCCAATGGCCGCCGCGGCCAGCGCACTGCGGCCGGCGCACCGCGCTGATCCGATGGCAGGAGCCAGGAGCCAGGTGCTTTTCCTGGTCTCCCATGGGGTGCAGGGCCCAAGCACCTGGGCCATCCTCCACTGCACTCCCTGGCCACAGCAGAGAGCTGGCCTGGAAGAGGGGCAACCGGGACAGAATCCGGCGCCCCAACCGGGACTAGAACCCGGTGTGCCGGCGCCTCTAGGTGGAGGATTAGCCTAATGAGCCGCGGCGCCGGCCTAAAAAAAGATTTTGACATCCCTGAAACAAGGGAACTCATCTGGGTTGGTTTTCCCACTTCATTGGTAAGATTCTGGGGGCATCTGCCCCTTCCACCAGGGGAACAGAAGGGATACCACTTGAGAGGGATGGTTATCATGATGATAGTAGCTAACATTCATTGAGCAATTATTATTTGGTAGGCACTGTGCTATGAAATTTAGATTTTTATGATAAGAGCAGAACAAAAACATTGATTAATTATACTACATAAAACTTTGGAGAAGATATTGTGGTGCAGTGGGTTAAGCTACCACTTGGGATACCTGCATCCCATATTGACATGTTGGTTCAAGTCTTGTCACCTGCATGTCTGGTCCAGCTCTCTGCTAATGAATCCTAGGAAGCAGCAGATGATGATTGAAGTGCTTGGGTTCCTGCTACCCATGTAGGAGGCCCAAATGGAATTCTGAGCCTCAAGCTCAGCCTGCCCCAGCCCCATCTACTGCAGGCATTTGGAAAGTGAACGTGTGGATGGCAGCTCTTTCCTCTCTCTTTGTCCTGTCACTCTGCCTTGCAAGTAGATGAAAATAAATAAACTTTTTTCTAAAACTGTATAACTTGAAACCTAATTATTAGGACCTTAGTTAACAATTTATGGCTGGCGCCACAGCTCAACAGGTTAATCCTCCACCTAGTGGTGCCGGCACACCGGGTTCTAGTCCCGGTCAGGGCGCCAGATTCTGTCCTGGTTGCCCCTCTTCCAGGCCAGCTCTCTGCTGTGGCCCGGGAGTGCAGTGGAGGATGGCCCAGGTGCTTGGGCCCTGCACCCCATGGGAGACCAGGAGAAGCACCTGGCTCCTGCCTTCGGATCAGCGCAGTGCACCGGCTGGGGCGGCCATTGGAGGGTGAACCAATGGCAAAGGAAGACCTTTCTGTCTGTCTGTCTCTCTGCCTGTAAAAAAAAAAATTAAATTAAAATAAAATAAAAAAAAAACACAATTTATGGACATACATTGAGAACCACAGTTTTAGTATTCATTGGTGGTCATATATATGAATTATTAAGAACTATAAAATTTTTGAGGTTCAGTGACTGTAAGGTGATAGTTATAGTGACTTAGACAATGTTAATGAAGTTTATAAAAAGAAAGATGAGGTCAATCTTGATAACATTGCAGTGACCAGAAAATCTGTGTAGATATGCAATGAAGTAACTGTTAGAAGGTCAAATGTGACTGGCAAATCTCTAGATTATTTTTATAAAATTTCCAAGTAATGAATAGAAGCCTCAGGGCAGAATTCACTAACCTAATATTTTACAGTCCCCATTGAAATTGTATGCAAAGTAAATTTATACATTTGTATGCATGTTAATTTTCATTAGATTCTCAGTGGGGTCTGTGAGCAGACAGCCCCAGTTCAAAGTGTTAAGGCATCTCTTGGCTGAGGTGACTAAAAAGGCGCCCCTTAGAGAGGCACAATTAGATTACAAAAAAACACTAGCAATGTCCAGCTAAGAATAATGCAGATCAAAGATGAGATTGTTTAGATTAATTCTATGAAGGAATGAGTGTAGCAAAAGAAAGGCAAGGTGGGTCCAATGCTGTGGCACACCAGGTAAAGCTGCTACCTGCAGTGCTGGCATCCCATGTGGGCGCTGGTTCGAGTCCCTGCTGCTGTACTTCAGAACATCCAGCTCTCTGCTATGGCCTGGGAAAGCAGTAGAAGTTGGCTCAAGTCCTTAGGCCCTGCACTTGCATGGGAGACCCAGAAGAAGCTCTTGCTCCTGGCTTCGCATCACCCCAGCTCCAGCCATTGCAGCCATTTAGGGAATGAACCAGTGCATGGAAGACCTCTCTCTCTCTCTCTCTCTCTCTCTTTCTGCCTCTCTGCCTTTCCAATAAGTAAATAAATCTTTAAAAAAAAAAAAAAGAAAAGAGAAAAGCAAAGACAAAGGCCCACATTAGATAATAGTAGTTTTATGGAGTGAGCAGAGAAAGAAGTACCTCTTGGTGAAAGGAATGGAAGAGAACCACAGAAATACAGAATCAATAGGGAGAGGTGTTTATTTCAAGACCAAGTAAGAGCCAAATATAATTGAAAGGTCATTTAAAAAAATGATAACTGGGAAAAGGTAATGATTTTAGCCTAACAGAGTTGCTAATAACTTTAAAGCAGTTTCAGTTGTCGTGAAATGTAGAAACCTTATTACAAGGTCCAAATAGTAGAGTGGTTAGGAAAGAAAGGTAGCCTAATATAACAACACCAATAGTGTGATAATTGATAGCCGGCGCCGCAGCTCACTAGGCTAACCCTCCGCCTTGCGGCGCCGGCACACTGGGTTCTAGTCCCAGTCGGGGTGCCAGATTCTGTCCCGGTTGCCCCTCTTCCAGGCCAGCTCTCTGCTGTGGCCCGGGAGTGCAGTGGAGGATGGCCCAAGTCCTTGGGCCCTGCACCCCCATGGGAGACCAGGAGAAGCACCTGGCTCCTGCCTTCGGATCTGCATGGTGGGCCGGCCGCAGCACACCAGCTGCAGCGGCCATTGGAGGGTGAATCAATGGCAAAGAAAGACCTTCTCTCTCTCTCTCTCTCTCTCTCTCTCTCTCTCACTGTCCACTCTGCCTGTCAAAAAAAAAAAAAAAAAAAAAAAAAAAAAAAAAAAAAAAAGAACCAAACACCAATAGTGTGATAATTGAATAATAGCAGCAAACTTTCTGAGAACTTTTGTATGTTAGTCATTAACCAGAGTTTTTATTTTCTTTTTTTGATTGACTTTTTTTTTCTTTTAATCTTCACATAACCTTGTAAGATAGATTCTATTATTACCTCTATTTTGGGGTTAGCATATTGAGGATTCAGGAGGTCAAGGTCCCCTAGCTAGCAAGCGTGAAAACAAAAATTGAACCCAGACATTCTGATTCCTCTGCCTTCATTGGAAGCCCCATTTTAAATGTTAAAAATATCTACAGGAGCAGGCTTTTTGCCTAGCAATTAAGACGCCAGTTGGAACACCCACGTCCCAACTCAAAGTACCTGAGTTCAGTTCCTGCCACCAGCTCCTGATTTCAGCTTCCTGCTAATATGGATCCTGGGAGGCAGCAGTAAAGGTTCAGAAAATTGCATGGCTGCCACCCCACCCATGTGGAAGACCTGGATTGAATTTCTAGCTCTTTGCTTTGGCCTAGCTCAGACCTGGCCATTGCAGGTATTTGTAGAGCAAGCTAACAGAAGGGTGCTGTCTGTCTCTCTGTGTCTCAAATAAATAAATAATTTTTAAAAGCTATTTAAGTATCTACAGTGCTGAAAAAAGCATGTGGCAGGGCCAGCATTACGGCACAGTGGGTCAGGTTACCACTTGTTATGCCAGCATCCCATGTTGGAGTGCCGCTTCAGATCCAGCTGTCTGCTGGTGTGCCTGGGAAGGCAGTGAAAGATGGCCCAAGGTTTGGGGCCTCTGCCACCAGGCTGCTAGATTTGACCTGTCACAGCTCTGGCTGTTGGAAGCATTTGCAGAGTGAACCGAAGGATGGAAGATCAGTCAATTAATTTATCTCTCTTTCTCTCTGTCTTTGAAATAAAGTGAAAATAAATTTTTAAAGAATTTTGAATTGTTTTAGGTGTGGACTGTCACCATTCATCTGGACTCCACTGAAGTATGATTGGAATTATTTCTCCAAAAGCAAGAAACTTGGAAAACAGGATGTGATTTGAACACTAATCCTTGTTTATTAAAAATTAATAAATAGAAGCTTTTTGAGGAAAATAAATCCCTCAGTACGAATGGTGAAGTTATTATACTTTGGTGAGTAATTCTAAATTCTCTCTTTCATAGATTATCTTGCTAATCATGGACGATTAAATGAGTCTGAAGCCAGGCGAAAATTCTGGCAGATCCTCTCTGCTGTTGATTATTGTCATAGTCGAAAGACTGTGCATCGTGACCTCAAGGCTGAAAACCTCCTGCTGGATAACAACATGAATATCAAAATAGCAGGTAACTGGGACACAGCTGTCACATGATCTAATGTAAGCCATCACACTCAGAGTGGAAACGCACCCTCAGGTACAGAGTCAGGGGGCACTTCCACCTGATGACATCAAGCTTTCTCAAAGTATGCCTATGTGCAATTAAAAGTAAGAGAAGTAAATTCATTATTCATATACACAGCGGCAGGACTACACCTGAAGCTTGGTTGGTGTCCAGGTCCCTTGGGGTGGAGGGAGCTCTGCTTAAAGAGGTACATTTGTTGGAATATAAATGTGATTAGAGGGTGGGTAGGCTAGAGGAGCAGCGCAGGTTGCTGGTACTCTGACGTGCTCTCAGTTATAGGTGCTGGTTATAGTGAGGTCACAGCCAAAAGAAAGATGAAGTAAGATGAGAAATAATCTGAGATGTAAAAGTACCTGGCCTTGCTCTGATGAGCAGTTTTCAGACTTGATCTAAAACATGGAAACTAGAGTTAGAAATTATTTCCTTTGTTTTCTTTCCACCATCTACACAATTGTAAAGATTATTTCTTTTCTATTCTGAATTTTCTCTTCACAAAGTCAAAAGTGACTCATTCAATAAATATTTATGTATTGGATTCTATACCATAGCAAATACAATGTTTTGATATGTGGAAAGGATTTCCCAGTGTATAGCGAAACAACATTGTACACCCTGAATTTATACAATTTTTATTTGTCAGAGCTGGAAAAATACAGTAATTAGTTGCCACAAAAAAGTCTCCACAGACTGTAGTGGCAGTGTAATTAAAAGAACATTTTCTACCCGAGAAGTTGAGGAAACTTCAGAGAAGGAACTATTTGAACTTTGGCTTCAGGAATGAGGTGGTTTTTTTTGTTCGTTTTTTTTTTTTTTTTTTTTTTAAGATTTTATTTATTTATTTGAGAGGTAGAGTTACAGACAGTGAGAGGGAGAGACAGAGAGATTTTCCATCCGCTGGTTTACTCTCCCAAATGGCTGTAACGGCTGGAACTGGGCCTATGCGAAACCAGGAGCAGGAGCTTCTTCGGATCTCCTATGTGGTGCAGGGGCCCAAGTGCTTGGGCCACCTTCTACTGCTTTCCCAGGCTATAGCAGAGAGCTGAAGAGGAGCAGCTGGAGCTAGAACAGGCACCCATAGGGGATACCAGCACCACAGGTAGAGGATTAACCTACTGCACCACAGTGCCGGCCCCTGTTTTTTTTTGTTGTTTGTTTGTTTGTTTGTTTGTTTTTAAGATTTATTTATTTACTTATGCTTGAAAGGTAGAGTTATAGACAGAGGGGGAGAGACAGAGTAATCTTCTATCCACTTGTTCACCCTCCAGATGAATGCATTGGCCAGAACTGGGCCAGGCCAGACTGAAGCCAGGAGCTTCTTCTAGCTCTCCCACGTGGGTGCAGGGGCTCAAAGACTTGGGCCATCTTCCACTGCTTTCCCAGAGTCATTAGGAGATAGCTGGATTGGAAGTAGAGCAGCTGGGTCTAAACCAGTGCCCACATGGGATGCTGGTGCTGCAGACGATGGCATTACCTGCTGTGCCACAGCACTGGCCCCTCAGAGATGAGTTACAAGCTTGCCAGAAGTAGGATGGTGCAGGCAGTTAGAGATTGAGATGTTGGGCCGGCGCCGCGGCTCACTAGGCTAATCCTCCGCCTAGCGGCGCCGGCACACCGGGTTCTAGTCCCGGTCGGGGCGCCGGATTCTGTCCCGGTTGCCCCTCTTCCAGGCCAGCTCTCTGCTGTGGCCAGGGAGTGCAGTGGAGGATGGCGCAGGTGCTTGGGCCCTGCACCCCATGGGAGACCAGGAAAAGCACCTGGCTCCTGGCCCCTGCCATCGGATCAGCGCGGTGTGCCGGCCGCGGCGGCCATTGGAGGGTGAACCAACGGCAAAAGGAAGACCTTTCTTTCTCTCTCTCTCCTCTCTCTCTCTCTCTCTCTCTCTCTCTCTCTCACTGTCCATTCTGCCTGTCAAAAAATAAAAAAAAATAAAAAAAAAGAGATTGAGATGTTGGGGAACTGTAGCTTGACATTGATTAAATGTAAAATCTTTAGGCATAGGATACTGCTACCAGAGGAGCTACAGGTTTTTAAACCTCTTTTATTTGAGAGAGAGAGAGAGAGAGCTCCCATCCACTGATTCACTCCCACAAATGCCTGCAATGGCCAAAGCCAGGAGCCAGTAATTCAATCCAGGTTTCCCACATGGATGGTGGGAACCTAACTACTTGAACCATCACTTATTACCTTCCAGGGTACACATTAGCAGGAAGCTGAAGCCAGATGTGAAACTCAGTTACTCCAGTGTGAGACATGAGCATCTTATGCCATCCTTTTTTTTTTTTTTTAAGATTTGTTATTTGAAATGCATAGTTACAGGAAAAGGGAGAGAGAGGAAGAGACAGAGAGAGAGATCTTCCATCTGCGGGTTCACTCCCCAAATGGCCACAGGGGCCAGAGCTGGTGCAGTCCAAAGTCAGGAGCCAGGAGCTTCTTCAGGGTCTCCCATGTAGGTACAGGGGTCCAAGCACCTGGGCCATCCTCTGCTGCTTTCCCAGGCACATTAGCAGGGAGCTGGATTGGAAATGGGGCAGCTGAGACGAACCGGCACCCATATGGGATACCAGCACAGCAGGCAATAGCTTTACCTGATAGGCCACGGTGCCTGCCCATTTACACCATTTCTTAACCTCTAGGCTACTGCCCAGCTCTGATTAAAAGCCTGGGTTAAAAGCTTAGCAAAGTTCCAAGTGGTGATGTTTCATTCTACACTTTTGGAAGGGAGGCAAGCAGACCCTAGATGAGAGAAGCTAACCAAGGAATTATGTGTGACTAGCTGTGTTGGATACTTACTGAACTCAGTAAGTTTAGGGAGAACATAGTCAGCCTTGGTTTCCTGTACTATGGTATAAATATAAATGTAAGCCTTTGATTTGTGCATTGAACTAATTTATTTCTATGCCAGTTCCCAAAGTTTTTGTCTTGTGCATTTAGGGGAAGGTAAATAACGTTTACTCATTTTCTTTTAAAGTCAGTGTCACGTATGTTATAGGACATCTTGTGGATTTTGAATTTTGTAATTTGTGATTTTCTTTTTAAGATTTATCTATTTATTGGAAAGTCAGAGTTAGAGAGGGAGAGAATTCCTCCATCTGCTGATTCACTCCCCAGATGACTGCAATGGCCAGAGCTGGAGCAATCTGAAGCCAGGAGCCAGAGCTTCTTCCGGGTCTCCCATGGGGTTATAGGAGCCCAAGGATATGGGCCATCTTCCACTGCTTTTCCAGGCCATAGCAGGGAGCTGGATCAGAAGTGGAGCAGCCAGGACTCAAACTGCTCTGTTAGTTATCATAAATCAAGGAAAACATATGATATTTGTCTTTTTGGTACTTATTTCACTAAGTATGATGTTTTCCGGTTTCATCCATTTTGTTGGAAACAACAAGATGTCTTTTTTTATTATTATTAATGCTGTGTAGTATTCCATAATGTATATATTCCATAATTTCTTTATCCAGTCTTTGGTTGACAAGCCTTTGGGTTGATTCCATATCTTAGCTATTGTGAACTGAGGTTAAATAAACATAGGGGTACAGATAACTCTTTATATGTGGATTTCATTTCTCTTGGGTAAATTCCCAGTAGTGGGATGGCTGGGTCATGTGGTAGGTCTATATTCAAGTTTCTGAGGTATCTCCATACTGTCTCCACATTGGCTGTACCAGTTTACATCCTACCAACAGTAGATTAGGGTACCTTTTTCCCCACATTCTCACCAGCATTTGTTGTTTGTTGATTTCTGTATAAAAGCCATTCTAACTGGGGTAAGATGAAACCCCATTATAGTTTTGATTTGCATTTCCCTGACAGCTAGTGCTCCTCAGCATTTTTTCATGTGTCTGTTGGCCATTTGGATTTCCTCTTTTGAAAAATGCCTGTTTAAGTCCTTTGCCCATTTCTTAACTAGGTTATTTGTTTTGTTGTTGTTGAGTTTTTTATCTCTTTATATATTCTGGATATTAATCTTTTATCAGTTCCATTGTTTGCAACTATTTTCTCCCCTTCTGCTTCTTCACTTTACTGAGTGTTTCTTTTGCTGTACAGAAGATTCTCAATTTGATGTGATCCCATTTGTCAATTTTGGTTTTGATTGCCTGTGCTTCTGGGGTCTTTTCCAAGAACTCTTTACCTATGCCAATGTCTTACAGGATTTCCCCAGTGTTCTCTAGCAATTTGATTGTATTGCATCTAGATTTAGGTCTTTAATCCATTTTGAGTACATTTTTGTGTAAGGTGTAAGGTAGGGGTCTTGCTTTCTACTGCTGCATGTGGAGATCCAGTTTTCCCAGCACCATATGTTGAAGTGACTGCGCTTGCTGCAGGGATTGATTTTAGCTCCATTGTCAAAGATAAGTGGGTTGTAGATGTGTGGTTTGATTTCTGGTGTTTCTATTCTGTTCCATTGGTCTAACCATCTGTTTTTGCACCACTGCCAGGCTGTTTAGATTATAACTATCCGGTAGTATGTCTTGAAATCTGGTATTGTGATGCCTCTGCCTTTGTTTTAGCTCTGTAAGATTGCTTTAGCTATTCAGGGTCTCTAATGTTTCCATATGAATTTCACCATTTTTTTTCTATATCCGTAAAGAATGTTGTTGGTATTTTGATTGGGATCACATTGAATCTGTAAAGTACTTTCAGTAGTATGGACATTTTGATGATATTGATTCTAAACAGTAAAGAAAGAAAGAGAAGAAGATACAAAAAAATGGAAAAATCTTCTATGTTCATGGATTGGAAGAATCAGTCAGTTGCTTTGGATAGCTCAGGAAAATTGGAGCTAGTTCTTCTTTCAATGTCTGGTACTATTCAGCAGTAAAGCCATCTGGTCCTGGGCTTTTCTTTGCTGGGAGGGTCTTCATTACTGATTCAGTCTCCATCTTGGTTATTGGGTTGTTTAGGTTTTCTGTGTTTTCATGGCTCTATTTAGGTAGGTTGTATGGGTCCAAGAATCTGTCCATTTCTTGTAGGTTTTCCAGTTTGCTGGCATACAGCTCTTTGTAGTAATTTCTGATGATTCTTTTTATTTCTGTCATGTCTGTTATTACATTTCCTTTTTCATCTCTAATTTTACTTGGGTCTTCTCTTTTTTTGGGTCTTCTTCCCCCCCCCCCTTTTTTTTTGTTAGTTTGGCCAGTGGTTTGTCAGTTTTATTTATTTTTTCAAAAAAAAAGCTTCTTATTTCACTGATCTTTTGTGTGAATTTTGGTATCAATTTCACTTATTCTCTAATTTTAATAATTTCTTTTCTCATACTAATTTTGGTTTGGTTTGCTGTGTTTTTCTGGGTCCTTGAGATGCATTGATAGCTCATTTATTTGGTGCCTTTTCAATTTCTTAATGTAGGTACCAATTGCTATAAACTTTCCTCTTAACACTGATTTTACTGTATCACATAAGTTTTTTTTTAATTTTATTTAATAAATATAAATTTCCAAAGTACAGCTTTAGGATTACAGTGGCTTTTCACCCCATAACTTCCCTCCCACCCACAACCATCCCATCTCCCGCTCCCTCTCCCATTCCATTCACATCAAGATTCATTTTCAATTATATTTATATACAGAAGATCAACTTAGCATATATTAAGTAAAGATTTCAACAGTTTGCACCCACACAGAAACACAAAGTGTAAAGTACTATTTGAGTACTAGTTAAAGCATTAATTTAAATTGTACAACACATTAAGGACAGAGATCCTACATGAGGAGTAAGTGCACAGTGACTCCTGTTGTTGACTTACCAATTGACACTCTTATTTATGGCATCAGTAATCACCCTAGGCTCTTGTCATGAATTGCCAAGGCTATGGAAGCCTTTTGAGTTCACCAACTCGATCTTATTTAGATAAGGTCATAGTCAAAGTATAAGTTCTCTCCTCCCTTCAGAGAAAGGTACCTCCTTCTTTGATGGCCCGTTCTTTCTACTGGGATCTCATTCGCAGAGATCTTTTGTTTAGGATTTATTTATTTATTTATTTTTTTGCCAGAATGTCTTGGCTTTCCATGCCTAAAATACTCTCATGGGCTCTTCAGCCAGATCCGAATGCCTTAAGGGCTGATTCTGAGGCCAGAGTGCTGTTTAGGACATCTGCCATTCTATGAGTCTGCTGTGTATCCCGCTTCCCATGTTGGATTGTTCTCTCCCTTTTCTATTCTATCAGTTAGTATTAGCAGACACTAGTCTTGTTTATGTGATCCCTTTGACTCTTTTGTTTGTTTGTTTGTTTGTTTTTGACAGGCAGAGTGGACAGTGAGAGAGAGAGACAGAGAGAAAGGTCTTCCTTTACCATTGGTTCACCCTCCAATGGCCACTGTGGCTGGCGCACCACGCTGATCCAAAGCCAGGAGCCAGGTGCTTCTCCTGGTCTCCCACGCGGGTGCAGGGCCCAAAAACCTGGGCCATCCTCCACTGCACTCCCAGGCCACAGCAGAGAGCTGGACCGGAAGAGGGCCAACCGGGACAGAATCCAGCACCCCGACCGGGACTAGAACCTGGGGTGCTGGCGCCACAGGCAGAGGATTAGCCTATTGAGCCACGGCGCAAGCCCCTTTGACTCTTAATCCTTTCATTATGATCCATTGTGAACCGAAACTGATCACTTGGACTAGTGAGATGGCATTGGTACATGCCACCTTGATGGGATTGAATTGGAATCCCCTGGCACGTTTCTAGCTCTACCATTTGAGGCAAGCCCAATTGAGCATGTCCCAAACTGTACATCTCCTCCCTCTCTCCCTCTGTTATTCCCACTCATATTTAACAGGGATCACTTTTCAGTTAAATTTAAAAACCTAAGAAGAGTTGTGTGTTAATTAAAGAGTTCAACCTATAGTATTAAGTAGAACAAAAAAAAAATACTAAAAGGTATAAAGTATTAAGTTGTTCCTCAACAGTCAGGACAAGGGCTGATCAAGTCGTGTTTCTCATAGTGTCCATTTCACATCAACCGGTTTCCTTTTAGGTGCTCGGTTGTCACTGATCAGGGAGAACATATTATATTTGTCCCTTTGGGACTGGCTTATTTCACTCAGCATGATGTGTTCCAGATTCCTCCATTTTGTTGCAAATGACTGGATTTCGTTGTTTTTGACTGCTGTATAGTATTCTATAGAGTACATATCCCATAATTTCTTTATCCAGTCTACTGTTGATGGGCATTTAGCTCTTAGCTCTTAGCTCTTGTGAATTGAGCTGCAATAAACATTAAGGTGCAGACAGCTTTTTTGTTTGCCAATTTAATTTCCTTTGGGTAAATTCCAAGGAGTGGTATGGCTGGGTTGTATGGAAGGGTTATATTCAGGTTTCTGAGGAATCTCCTGACTGACTTCCACAGTGGCTTTACCAGTTTGCATTCCCACCAACAGTGGATTAGTGTCCTTTTTTCCCCACATCCTCACCAGTATCTGTTGTCTGAATGTGAGCCATTCTAACTGGGGTGAGGTGAAACCTCATTGTGGTTTTGATTTGCATTTCCCTGATTGCTAGTGATCCTGAACATATTTTCATGTGTCTGTTGGCCATTTGGATTTCCTCTTTTGAAAAAATGTCTACTTAGGTCCTTGGCCCATCTCTTGAGTGGGTTGTTTGTTTTGTTGTTTTGGAGTTTCTTGATCTCTTTGTAGATTCTGGTTATTAACCCTTTATCATTTGCATAGCTTGCAAATATTTTTTCCCACTCTGCCAGTTGCCTCTTCACTTTCCTGACTGTTTCTTTTGCAGTACAGAAACTTCTCAATTTGATGTAATCCCAATTGTTAATTTTGGCTTTGACTGCCTGTGCCTCCAGGGTCTTTTCTAAGAAGTCTTTGCCAGTGCCAATATCTTGCAGGGTTTCTCCAATGTTCTGTAATAATTTGATGGTGTTGGGTTGTAGATTTAGATCTTTAATCCATGTTGAGTACATTTTTGTGTAAGGTGTAAGGTAGGGGTCTTGCTTCATGCTTCTGCACGTGGAAATCTGGTTTTCCCAGCACCATTTATTGAATAGACTGTCCATGCTCCAGGAATTGGTTTTAGATCCTTGATCAAATATAAGTTGGCTGTAGATGTTTGGGTTGATTTCTGGTGTTTCAATTCTGTTCCATTGGTCTATCCATCTGTTTCTGTACCAGTACAAGGCTGTTTTGATTAGAACTGCCCTGCAGTATGTCCTGAAATCCGGTATTGTGATGCCTCCGGCTTTGTTTTTGTTGTACAAGATTGCTTTAGCTATTCGAGGTTTCCTGTGTCTCCATATGAATTTCAGCATCATTTTTTCTAGATCTGAGAAGAATGTCTTCGGTATTTTGATTGGTATCCCATTGAATCTATAAATTGCTTTTGGGAGAATGGACATTTTGATGATATTGATTCTTCCAATCCATGAGCATGGAAGATTTTTCCATTTTTTGGTATCCTCTTCTATTTCTTTCTTTAAGATTTTGTAATTCTCATCATAGAGATCTTTAATGTCCTTGGTTAAGTTTATTCCAAGATATTTGATTGTTTTTGTGGCTATTGTAAATGGGATTGATCTTAGGAGTTCTTTCTCAGCCATGGCATTGCCTGTGTATACAAAGGTTGTTGATTTTTGTGCATTGATTTTATATCCTGCTACTTTGCCAAACTCTTCTATGAGTTCCAATAGTCTCTTAGTAGAGTTCTTTGGATCCCCTAAATAAAGAATCATATCATCTGCAAAGAGGGATAGTTTGACTTCCTCCTTCCCAATTTGTATCCCTTTAATTTTTTTTCTTGCCTGATGGCTCTGGCTAGAACTTCCAGAACTATATTGAATAGCAGTGGTGAGACTGGGCATCCCTGTCTGGTACCAGATTTCAGTGGAAATGCTTCCAGCTTTTCCCCATTCAATAGGATGCTGGCCAAGGGCTTTTCATAAATTGCTTTGATTATATTGAGGAATGTTCCTTCTCTACCCAATTTGCTTAGAGTTTTCATCATGAAAAGGTGTTGTATTTTATCGAATGCTTTCTCTGCATCTATTGAGATAATCATATGGTTTTTCCTCTGCAGTTTGTTAATGTGGTGAATCACATTGATTGATTTGCGAACAATGAATCATCCCTGCATACCAGGGATAAATCCCACTGGGTCTGGGTGGATGATCTTTCTGATGTGTTGTTGCATTCTATTGGCCAGAATTTTATTGAGGATTTTTGCGTCTATGTTCATCAGGGATGTTGGTCTGTAATTTTCTTTCAATGCTGCATCTTTTTCCGGCTTAGGGATTAAGGTGATGCTGGCTTCATAGAAAGAATTTGGGAGGATTCCCTCTTTTTGGATTGTTCTGAATAGTTTGAGAAGAATTGGAGTTTCTGATGAGAATGCAGCTGAGAGTCTAATTGGAGATCCTCTGAAAGTAATCTGGTGTTTTCTGTAGGGCACATTTTAGAATCTTTTCTTAATGTTTAATTCTGGAGAGTTTGATTACAATGTGTCATGGTAAAGATCTTTTCTGGTCATGTCTGTTAGGAGTTCTATGTGCTTCCTCTCCTAATATGTCCCTTTCTTTCTCTAAATTAGGAAAGTTTTCTATATTATTTCACTAAAAAGGCCTTCTAATCCATTCTCTCTTTCCATACCTTCAGGTACTCCTAAGACCTGTATGTTGAATCGTTTGATAGTATCCCCTAAATCTGCAATGCTGTTTTTTAGTTTTTTTTTTTTTAATTTCTTTTGTTTTTTTTTTTTTTTTAGTCTGACTGTAGAATTTCCAGAGATTTGTGTTCTAACTCAGATATTCTTTCTTCTGCCTCACTGAGTCTGTTGTTAAGACCCTCCACCATACTTTTTATTTGTTTTCTTGAATTCTTTGTTTCCAATATTTCATTTTGATTTCTCTCTTTTTTATATATTTTTTTTTGACAGGCAGACTGGACAGTGAGAGAGAGAGACAGAGAGAAAGGTCTTCCTTTTTCTGTTGGTTCACCCCCCAGTGGCCGCTCCAGCGGCGCACTGTGTCCGGCGCACCGCGCCAATCCAAAGCCAGGAGCCAGGTGCTTCTCCTGGTCTCCCACGCGGGTGCAGGGCCCAAGCACTTGGGCCATCCTCCACTGCCCTCCCGGGCTACAGCAGAGAGCTGGACCGGAAGAGGAGCAACCGGGACAGAATCCCGCGCCCCGACCGAGACTAGAACCCGGGTGCTGGCGCCGCAGGCAGAGGATTAGCCTAGTGAGCTGCGGCACCAGCCTTGACTTCTCTTTAAAATCTCAATTTAATGGGAAAAAATTCATTTATGTCATGTACAGATTTCTTTAGCTCATGATTCGCTTCTAATTACTTCTGAGTAATCCTATGGTCAACTTTTTGAATTCTGTTCCTGGCATTTCGTCAGCCTCTTCTTTATATCATTCAGGTATTGAAGTGTTGTGTTCTGTTGGGGGCATCATGTTGTCTTCCTTATTCTTGTTTCTTGAATTGCTACATTTATTATTAGGCATTTGTGGTGATACTTGTTGAGGTTTGTTTTGTTTTGACCTCCTGTGATGGCTTTTATCTTTGAACTATGCCTCTGTGGCTTATTGAAGTGTCTTCCCTTTCAGTGGATAACCAGAGGCATGTGCTGAATGTGGTCAGGGAGTTCTGTTCAGTGCTGCAGGGTGAGGGGAGTGACTAAGGTGACACCCAAGTTTGGCTGGTAAATCTTTTTTTTTTCAGAGGGGAGGTTGTTCAGCTCACATTCACCTCCTCTCCTCAGAGGAGACCAATGCCTGGGTGCTAGCCCTAGCGTGTGAAGTTTTCATCCACGCTGCCACAAGAACCACACAAAGGATCCGTGTAGTCCTTGGTGTGAACACAGATCCTGCAGCAATGACCCTCACGAGGGAATCAAGGCGCCCGGAGCAGGTGGAGCCAATCACAGTGACTGCCCAAAGTCCTAGCCACACCCTGTGCCATTCCACGCAGCTACAGTGTTTTCACAGTCCCAACACACAAGGCTCCCACAGTCACAAGCTCCCAGCCCTCTGTCAGTTCTCCCAACCAGACATGCATCTCCTCTCGACTGGTTGCTGGACATATGGACACGGGGTGGCACCGCTAATGCACATGACCAAAATGGCACCCATCCTTTCTCAGCTAATTACAAGATGCCGGTGCTAGGTGGTCAGGTAGAGAGAAATGTACCCCCTTTTTTTTCCCTCTAGGTTGACACGTACACCTTGCAGGCGTTTCTTCGTCCTTGTAGCCCTGCACACCATGAAGGGGCCTTTAAATGAGATCCTGGCATCCTAAGTTACGGTGCCCCTTGACTCTCTGTGTTTCCCCCCATTTTTTTCTTGGAAGAAGGGGGGCCCAGAGCAGGCCCCACAAGCCCACAGCACACTGCTTCCAGCCCTGGACACAGGCTCCTCGACTCACAGCCCTGGCCCCGAGAGAGCTGTTAAACAGACCGCAGTTTGATGAACAGAGAGAGACAGTGGCTCTTTCATTTGCTCTCTTTGAGCAGTATCCTAGGAAGCTTGCCTTGAGTTTTTAAAAATGTTTAGGACCAGCACTGTGGCATAGTAGGCTAAGCCTCCAGCTGTGGTGCTGGCATCCCAGCTGCTGCATTTCCAATCCAGCTCTCTGCTATGGCCTGAGAAAGCAGTGGAGGATGGCCCAAGTGCTTGGGCCCCTGCACCCACACAGGAGACCCAGAAGAAGCTCCAGGCTCCTGGCTTCCAACTGGCCCAGCTCTGGTCATTGCAGCCATTTGGGGACTGAACCACTGGATAGAAGACCTTTCTCTCTACCTCTCAAATAAATAAATTCCTTCAAAAATAGATTTAGTTATTTGAAAAGCAAGAGAGAGAGAGAGAGATCGATCCGCTATCTATTGGCTCACTCCCCAACGAGCCACAACATCCAAAGCTGGGCCAGGCTGAAGCCAGGAACCAGGAACTCCATCCAGGTCTCCCACGTGGGTGGCAGGGGCCATCTGCTGCTGCTTTCCCGGGCGCATTCACAGAGAGCTGGACAGAAAGCAGAGCAGCCAAGGCTTGACCTAGAGCTCCAGCCTGGGATGCGGGCATCACGGGTGGCTGCTTCACTTGCTGTGCCACACTGCTGGTCCTTGTGGATTTTTTTAAAACTGAGTTAACTATGTTATCATTTCAGATGGGGGAAAAGCCATTTTAAAAAATCACCTTGATCAAAATCCCCAGCTACAGTGGAACACAACAGAGCCCTCTCGAACATGCAAAGATCCTATAGAAGATATAAACTCCCCAGAACAGTAAGTACCTGCTCCTTGAGAATAGTCCCCCAACAGGACGTGACTCCCGCACGGCAGTTTATAATAGGCACTGTGCTTTCCCAGCCTTTGTTTGATTTAAACCCCACAGCAACCCTGGAGTGCAGGTCAAATGATGATCTTCCTTTTACAGAGGAGAAAACCGGTATTCAAAGAGGGAGGCAGCTTGTCCAAGCTCACTTGCTGCTCTGTGCAGGAGTTGAGATTTGAACCTGGGTTTGTACATCATCAGATCCCATGTTCTCCACCATAGCATGCTGCCTTTGTGATGCCTGAAACTGAACCCTGCTAAAGGCACTTACTGAAGGCCTGAGACCTTCCCAGGTGTCAGGTATAGGTGCTGGGGACACTTTGCTGCAGAAAACACACAAAATCTCTCTTTTTGTGGAGCTCCCATTCTCTCTGGCAGGAAAACTTCATTAAAAAAGGCAAGACATGTGTGAGTGTTTGAATGACAGGTGCTTGGGGGAACAGGAAGTCAGGGAAGAGAGGTGGGAGTGTCATTTTAAAATGGCTGCACAGAGGGCACTCAACGAGACGGTGCCGTCTTAGCATGGGCCTGACACCTGGTGGTTGTGGTTCTCGCCACCCTCCAGCACAGGGGAAGCAGAGGCTGGGAACCTGAACTCTGAACTGGCCTCTGGGCAGTGACAAGCAGGGCGAAAGCAGCAAGGGCAGCCAAACCACCAACTGCAGCCTCGCATGGGCCACTGAGTGTTGGAGCTGACAGTCTGTCAGCCCCATCAGCTCCGAGGCCTGGGCCTCTGACAGCCCAGAGCAGCTGACGGTGGCTGCCTGGCAGTGGCTGGCAGCCTACCTATCCATTGCCTCCACAGCGGTGGAAGCACCTTGATGGTATGGAACAGTCTTCCAGGTGCCTCTGGGCTGGACGTGGTTTCCAGCACTGAGCGAGTTCTTGGCAAGTGTGTGTTCAATGAACAAAAAAGCAAAACAGCATCCTAACTGCAGACTGCTGTGACTCTGACAAGCGCAGGACGGATACCCGCCTTGCCTGGGCCAGCCAGGGCACCCTCCCCCGTCACAGCTGATTCTTCCTGAACTCTTGGCTCCCACCACCTTGCATTAAGCACTAGATCGTGGCCATCACTATACAGGTTCCACTTTCATTTCAAAGTGAGCGCTCTAGCCCCAGGCACACCTGTGAGGGGAATATTGGGAGAAGGCTTTCTGGCCAACAGGAGCTTGGAGAATGGGAATGGCGCTTCATCGTCACCCTAAGTAAACCCCAGGGGCACCCCCTGTTGGGATGAGGTAGCCCTTGTGAATGGATTTGTCCCCACCATAAAGCTGTGCAGCATTACCGAAGAGCCTGGGCTTCCCCAGTCCTGGTTTCTCCTCCGTGAGTTAGTGACACACACTCCCTGCTCTTCCCTCATCTGGTAATGGAAATAGCAACTTCTTTTGCCTATTGGGCTTTTTTGCACCTGGGTATCCAGGCACCGAGGACACAGGAGGCGTCGGAACCCCGTGGCTTCCTCAGGAACTACAGTACGCAAGGTGTGCAGTGGAGAACGACGCAAAACTGCAGCTAGCCGCACGGAGCTCGGGGGCCGTCCCCGAGCAGGCTCCCCAAAACCAGCCTTCTCAACAGCGAGCGTGACTTAGCTACACCACAGTCCCTAGGACCACTGAGGGTGTGGCAGCGAGAAGGGTGCTGCTCCTCCACACCATGCAAGCCTCCCCTGGCTCAGCCCACCTCCAGTGTTCACTGCTGTCCTTACTGGGTGTTCACCAAGGGCTGGCGGGGGGTGGGGGACTTCGAGGAAAGAGGGGCTCATGCTCTAAGGCAGGCAGCATATAGAGGATGACATTTAATTTTTTAACATTTATTCAAGAGGCAGAATGACAGAGAGCTCTATCTGCTGGCTCACTCCCCAGATGCCTGGAAAGGAAAGTGGGGGTGAAGTGGGGAGCCAGAAACTCAATCCAGGTCTCCCACACAGGTGGCAGAGACCCAACCACTAGAGCTCTCACCCACTGCCTCCCAGAATCCGCACAGCAGGAAGCCGGAATCCAGAGCCCAACCCAGGCACTAGGAAATAGGGCGCAGATGTCTTCATTGCTAGGCCAAACATTCAACTCCTTTACACTGGATCTTGTGGGGGTCAAAGGCAGAGAAAGAATATTCCAGAAGGGAACAACATGCGCCCAGATGACACAGAGGCCCCCACCGGAGCGAGGGAGGAGAGGGCTGCTGGGGTGCATCGGGGGTTTGCCAGGTTAGCAAACAAGAGAGAGGCGGGGGTTGGGCAGCACAGCCCTGTGTCCCAGCTGACCCCGCCTCAGTGATCTGGCCCAGGAGCTCCAGCAGAACACGTCTGTCTTGTCCACTGCAGTCCCCTTGGTTATGCCCAGGGCTGTAGCTGGTGCTGGCTGGCTGGGGAGGTGACTGGCTGGGCACATCTCGGAGTCAGAGAATCAGGGAGCTCTCTGGGGAGCAGCCTGGCTGCCTGCACTAACACTCCTCCCTGTCCTTCCCTGCAGCATCCAGCGCCGGCTGTCCCTCCAGCTCCCCATCCTCCACCACGCCTACCTCCCGTCCATTGGAGGCGTGGATGCCAGCTGTGTCAGCCCCCGCCACAGACACGTGCCCCCCTCCTTCCGAGTCGTGGTCTCGGGCCTGTAAGGTGGGAGGCCCAGGGCCTCCCCAGCGACGCAACCACACTGGGCAGGGCCGTCTGCTCCAGGAGCACCGTCAGCTCTGGCTGCGGAGAAGCTGGGCGCCACAGCTGGCCTCTCGGGACTGCTGGGACGGCACTCAGGGGGACAGGACACGGGGGCCTTGGCACCTGACCTCAAGCCTTATTTGTGAAGTTCTTATTCTTTCACAAAGAAGAGGAATGGAAATGACTTCTTCCTAAATCATTCCTCCCGCCAACGAGGAGGAGCTGGTGTATTTGAAACTTGCAAAAAAAAAAAAAAAAAAAGTCTAGACAAGGAGAGAGGCAGGTGCACCACAGCTGGAAGTCACCGTGTCCCTAAGCAGCCTCGGAAAGAGGCTGGGGCTTCTGGAGAAAGCGCCTCCGCCCTCTGCACGCACGTCCCCAGCCCCAGGCCAGCCCTTCTCCTCCCTCCTGCCAGGGGCAGCGGGTGGGCAGGGCCGCCAGCTCCAGCGGCCAGTCCAGCCCCTCCCCCAGCCTCTCTGGAGTGGGGAGTCTGCAGAAAGGGCACGGCCTGCACGTGGAGAGCTGGGGTGCCAGGCAGGCGGACTCACAGGCCCCCAGGGCTGCCATCACCCAAGATGTTTGTTACTCTCTGATAAATGCCACACATTAACACAGTAACTCCTGTGCTGGGGACCATGGGGACTTAGCGGCTGGCACCAGGCACTCTGCCATGTTCACCGACAGTCTGTCACGCACCCACCACACCAGCCATGTCCTTGTTTTGTGTCCCCCACCCCGCTCCCCCAGATCACAAGGGGGCTGCCCGCCCCACCCATGGAATGTCTGTTCCCAGCAAATATGATAAGGAAAGATTGTGCACTTTAACCTCTCGTCAGGGCCCAAGGGCTGGCTGGGATGTTTTGTTTTGTTTTGTTTTGTTTCCGCTGACTTCGTTTCTGACCAAAGTGAATTGAGGGCATTCTGCTCAAAGACATCCCTGGTGACCCAGGGGAGAGAGTTCCTGGCCGAGGGCTTCCCTTGGCTTCCAGAAGGCGGCCTCCCATCCAGGCAAACCAGTGAGCCCTCCCCCTGGGGCTGGCTGGGGACGGTCAGTGGGCAGATGGAGCCTCACTTGTAAGCTCGCTCTTCCCTTCTCACTGATGCCCAAAGAGCGTTGGCCTGGCAGCCAGGCAGAGCTGGGTTTCGGTCCTCCATCCCTTCCGACACAGTGCAGATCGCCCAGCTCGGCGATCTGCCGCACTTTGTGCCGCACCAGCTCCAGGCGGTCCTTGTCCTCGGTGGCCGCCAAGTACGCGCTGGACGCCCTCTTCTCCTGCTGGGCAGCCTCCAGCGCCTTGTGCAGGATCCTCACCAGCTCCTGGCCAGGGGAAGAGAAGCATCCGGTAAGCTGCGGAAGGCCTGTGTAGTGCCAGAGTGGGGCACAAGGAGCCGCTGCGCCCAACAACCCTGCTGAGAGCCTAGCAGCAGCCCTGGGGCACCTGTCACACCTATCAAACCAGCCACATGGTTCCCCAGCTGAAAACACCATTTCCCACCAAGTCACAGCCGGGTGTGGCCACGTGATGACCCAGCACTCCTGGGAGATGAGAGGTGACGTGGGCAGCGTCTGGGTCATACCTTCCAATGCTGCACACCTGCTCCCCTGGTGCAGCTCCCTTTTCATCTGGCTGGGACATGGCAAGAACAGGAGTAGGCACCTGCGGTCCACAGGCACAAGCAACACGCTGAGGGTGACAGAGCCACCGCTCAGCCACCGCTCGATTCTCCCAAGTTGTTTTAGGCCCCAGCATTCTGGGGCTTCTTTGTTGCTGCTGCTGAGCCCATACCCTGACTTAAGCACATCCATTTCTGGGATGAACACACTGAGGCCCAGGAGACTAGAGCAGCGTTCATTCCCAGGTCACCCAGATTCCAACGCCTGAGCTTGGTCGGTGATAAACTCAGGGTTGGCAGGGCACCTCTCTTCCCCTCTCTCTTCACCCCTGTGGCAGATTAGCTAACCTTGACACTGCCTCCTGTAGGCTCAGCTGGGGCCTCGGGATCCGCCTCCATATAGCACCGGGGAGTCACTACCAATCCAGCCGAGGCGGCACAGAGAGGGTGCACACGGGCAGTCGCTGCGCACAGCCACGCACAGGCAGCCTCCTATTTGTTCATACCTGAATGGTGCCTGCAGGTCTGCCGCAGGGATCCGTGGAAAGTTCAGAAACGACAGACCTCAGTTCAGTCCTCGGAAGCAGACTGGCTCCTCGTGCCTTCTGGACTTAACCTGCCTGGGGCACGGGCCTGTCCTGTCTCAGGGCAGCGATGAGAGCATCAGGGGCCAGGAGGCCCAGCTCCCAGGTTGCACTGCCACGCTGTGTGCCAGCCTCACTTGGAAGAATGTTTTTAGGGGCTGGTGATGTGGTGCAGGGGACTAAGCCGCCGCCTGTGACACCAGCATCCCATATCAGAGCACTGGTTCTAGCACTGGCTGCTCTGCTTCTGACCCAGCTCCCTGCTAACGCACCGGGGAAAGCAGTAGAAGATGGCCCAAATCTGTGGGCCTCTGCCACTCACATAGGAGACCCGGGAAGTTCCTGGTCCTGGCTTCAGCTTGGTCCAGTTCTGGTCATTGCGGCCATTTGGGGAGTGAACCAATACATGGAAGATTGCTGTCTCCTCTTCCTACCCCCGCACTCCCCACTGCTATTTTTGCTTTTCAAATAAATAAATCTTTTTTAAA
The DNA here is from genome assembly GCF_964237555.1 of Oryctolagus cuniculus. NCBI lineage: Eukaryota > Metazoa > Chordata > Mammalia > Lagomorpha > Leporidae > Oryctolagus > Oryctolagus cuniculus. Next base: position 56,903,915 of record NC_091432.1, read on the forward strand.
AAAGCATGTGCTGGGCCGGCGCTGCGGCTCACTAGGCTAATCCTCCGCCTTGCGGCGCAGGCACACCAGGTTCTAGTCCCGGTCGGGGCGCCGGATTCTGTCCCAGTTGCCCCTCTTCCAGGCCAGCTCTCTGCTGTGGCCCGGGAGTGCAGTGGAGGATGGCCCAAGTGCTTGGGCCCTGCACCCCATGGGAGACCAGGAGGAAGCACCTGGCTCCTGGCTTCAGATCAGCACAGCGTGCCAGCCACAGTGGGCATTGCAGGGTGAACCAACGGAAAAGCAAGAACTTTCTCTCTCTCTCTCTCTCTCACTGTCCACTCTGCGTGTCAAAAAAAAAAAAAAAAAAAAAAAAAAAAAAAAAAAAAAAAAAGCATGTGCTGTGTTTTCCTTGAGACACAACAGTTGCACTCAAACCCAAGTCTTTTTTTTTTTTTTTTTTTTTTGACAGGCAGAGTGGACAGTGAGAGAGAGAGACAGAGAGAAAGGTCTTCCTTTTGTCGTTGGTTCACCCTCCGATGGCCGCTGCGGCCGGCGCACCGTGCTGATCTGAAGCCAGGAGCCAGGTGCTTCTCCTGGTCTCCCATGCAGGTGCAGGGCCCAAGGACTTGGGCCATCCTACACTGCACTCCTGGGCCACAGCAGAGAGCTGGCCTGGAAGAGGGGCAACCGGGACAGAATCCGGCGCCCCGACCGGGACTAGAACCTGGTGTGCCGGCGCCACAAGGCGGAGGATTAGCCTAGTGAGCCACGGCGCCAGCCTGAGATTTCTTCCATCTGCTGGTTCACTCTCCAAATGGCCCCAAGGCCCAGAGCTGGGCAGATCTGAAGCCAGGAGCCAGGAGCCTTGAGCCTCTTCTGGGTTCTCTGGTGAGGGTGCAGGGGCCTAGCACTTCTGCTTTCCCAGGTCATAGTAGAGAGCTGACTCTGAAGTGGAGCAGCTGGGACTTGAACGGGCTCCTATATAGGATGCCGGTGCTACAGGCAGTGGCTTTACCCGCTACACCACAGCGCCGGCCCCAGGTACTTCTTTTCTCAGGAGAATGTAACCATCATTTGCTGCCCAGACCTTGCCTTTCAAGGCTAAGCAGAATGTGATGAGCCCAGAAGGTGAGGGACAGACATATGACAAGGCAGAGATGGTGGAACAATCACAGGGCCCTGCTTAGGGACATGCAGGACCTCCAATCCTCGGCCTGGCCCAAGGACCCCCTTCTCAGTCTCCTGTGGTTTCTTTGAGCCCCCTGTCCCCACAGATGTCCTTAGCCACCTGCCTGCTCAGCCAGGAGCTATTTCCCACATGTCCATCAACACCAGGAGAGAGCCGGCGCCGCAGCTCACTAGGCTAATTCTCCACCTTGCGGCGCCGGCACACCGGGTTCTAGTCCCGGTCGGGGTGCCGGATTCTGTCCCGGTTGCCCCTCTTCCAGGCCAGCTCTCTGCTGTGGCCCGGCAGTGCAGTGGAGGATGGCCCAAGTGCTTGGGCCCTGCACCCCATGGGAGACCGGGAGAAGCACTTGGCTCCTGCCATTGGATCAGCGTGGTGCGCCGGCCGTGGCGGCCATTGGAGGGTGAACCAATGGCAAAGGAAGACCTTTCTCTCTGTCTTGTCTCTCTCTCCTTGTCCACTCTGCCTGTCAAAAAAAAACCAAACACACACACACACACACACACACACCAGGAGAGGGGTAGAACTTTCAAGTTTCAGACAGCCAGGAGCCCTCCTGCATCCCACAGATTTCGTTTGGTTCTAGGCATCTGGAACTCCACCCTCTGGAAGCAGAAAGGAGACCATATTTGCTCAAAGCTGATGCTCAAGGGCTTTAGTTACTGCTGGTCCTTGAGCCTAGATGATGTGAACAGAGCCCATGCCTCTCTTCTCATTTCTCCAGCTGGAGGTCAAGATTCCAAACCTGGGACAGAAATCCTGGGAAGGGCTCCGATTGGCTGGGCCTGGAAAATGAGCATATCCCTGAGCCAATCTCAGTCAGAACTGGGAGCAAGGGCGGTCCCTCCAGATTCCCTCCCAATAGCTTCCCTTCTTTCCTTCCAGAGTTAGAGCTGTGCTTCTAGGAGGCTAGCAGGAAGGGGGCTGGAGAGGCAGAACTGCCCGTGGCCACCAGCCTGCATTTTATAGCCCCCCCAGAACCCGCCTCCTCTACCGTCCCCGGCTTCCAGGCAGTTAGAGCTGTCCCCAGGAAGATCCTTGTAGGTGAGTACCCCGGAGGGTCAGGCCTGGCAGGCGGTCCAGCCTTACTGGTTCTGGAACCTTCTTCCCATCCCAGTGTTGTCTGTGCGTCCTAGGATGAGGAGACTTCAGGGCTTCCACTCACTGGGAAGCTAGCAAATATTCTGATTTGATTTTATTTTTACCTCAGAAATGAGCCAGTCACGAGAAAAGGAAGACAAAGAGGACGCTTTGTAACCGGAAGGGAGTGTGCCGCGCTCGCCTGGGCCCACCCTTTCGACTTGGGTTCACACACACCCTGGTCCTGGGGCCCAGCGAGGCGTGAAGGCCGCCAGTGATGCCAGGAGGGAGGGAGGGAGGGCTTTCCCTGGCACACGGCATTTCCCTTTCAGACGTGCCCAGGGACGCACCCAGCCATGGGGTGGGGACGCGTGAAGATGTCTGGAGTCCGTGGCAGCTGAGACGTGGCTCCGTGTGCTGGTGTCTCGCCACTCTGCTTACTCTGCTGTGGTTCAGGGCCGAGGGTGAGGAAGTGGACCCAACAGACGAGAGCTGAGCCTCGCGGCCAGAGCATCCGGGTTCCACGATGTTCCGTGCCTGCCCTCGCGGGACCTCCGGCTGACCCTGGCTCGCTCACCGGGCCTCTGTTTCCCCCAACAGAGTGAGGGGTTGGACAGGACACTCGCTGCAGTGCTTCCCAGCGCTGATTTCTGTGAGTCTGGGTGAGGTAGGAAGTGAGACCAGACACAACTCCAGTTGTTCCTGCCTGTGCCACAGACTCATCCCGTGGCCTTGGTGAATCCCTCCTCGGCACTGGACCTGTCTAACTCCTGTCCTTGCACAGCCTGCCTCCCAAGGTGGTGTGGAACAGGGACCGTGCATGGAGCTCCACCACTGAGGACCCCCGTCCTGGAAGACTGTGGGCCCAGCCCCCTGATGAAGTCTGCCAGTCTCTCTGAGGCCTGAACCAGTCCCATAGCCCCCTCTGCCTTTGCTCTGATGGTTCAGGTCCAGCAACCAACCTGATGGGCCTGCTCCAAAAGGTTGATTCTGCTGAGCCCTGGGGAATCTGCTCTGTGCCCCGGGGAGGAACAGCTGTGCCAAGGAAGCAGCTCGGACTCCCTCAGGAAGCTCAGGGTGCGGGGTGGAGAGGGGACAGCATGAGGAGGCACCCAGTGCCATGTGAGTGAACGGCATTCTCCCGAAAACAGGAGGAGTGGATTTCCTGTCTGGGGTCCAGGAGGAGGACATGGAACTGCCAGCTGAGGGCGCCACAGGCTGGAGGAGGTGCAGGCGGCTCACGGGGTAGCAGCCCCCAGGGCCAAATCTCTGCAGGCTCTTGAGGCCTGGGGGGCAGTCGGGGCCAGGGAGTTAGCAAGCATTCCACAGTAGTCAAGAACCTTCTGGTCGCTGGGGGCTGATGTTGTTGCATAGCGGGGTAAAGCCACTGCCTGTGACACTGGCATCCCACATGGGTGCTGGCTCAAGTCCTGGCTGTTCCACTTTCTATCCAACTCCCTGCTAATGGCCTGGGAAAGCAGCAGAAGATGGCCCAAGGGCTTGGGTTCCTGCACCCACGTGGGGATCCCGGTCCTGGCTGCTGGCTTCGGCCTGGCCCAGCCCTGGCAGTTGCAGCCATCTGGGGAGTGAACCAGCAGATGGAGGATCTCTTTCTGTCTCCCTCCTTCTTTGTAATTTTCACATAAATCTTTTTTAAGAATCATTTGGTTGTGATGGGAGCCCACCTTGAACTCACCATGTGAAAAAGGGTAATTTAAGGGAGGATAGAGAATCTAAAGGAGGCTGGTGGATGGAGCACGCCAGGGTCCAGGGTGCTGCCAGGCACAGCTCCCCAGGGGCTTAGACCCCATCAGGCTTCAGCTGTTGATTCTGCTTCCTCTGTGTTGGTGCCGAGTGAATCTCTCCCAGGGAGGAATCCTGGAGCAGGGTTTATTGGCCCAGCTGTGGTCAGGTTCTCCCCCTTGGATCACTCTGAAGTTGGGGTCCCATGGTCACAGGGCTGCTGTGTTACCTCAGAAGGCTGGGAAGGGCAGTGTATGAAGGTAGGGACAGAGCTGGGAGCCTGGCCTGCACCCCGACCTGAGCAGGGGACGGTGGCCGGGCCGACCCACGTTCTGGGAAGAGCAGGCAGGAAAGACAGCAGGTTTCCCCTTTTCTTCATAAAAACAAATTTGCAACAACTTATTAAAAATCGATACCATGCAGTAGGGGCACGAGAGAAACTCCTCACTTACATCTGATTCTGGCAGTTCCAGTCTAATTGGAAGCGTTTGTGCACTAATGTGTCGGAAGATGCCTTCCGGGCCGAAGCCTCTTCGGAAATGGACGGTGGGTTTGCCGTGTGTGAAAGAACAGAACCATTGAAGGGCTCGAGTCACGTCTGGGGGGCTCGTTATTCACAGGGAAGTTAATTAAAAAAGAAACCGGTAAACCTACAGTATCAGTAAGACGGAGGGTGTCCTCTGTGGGTTAACCTAGGAGACGGCATGGGCTCAGGAGTCACAAAGGGTTACACACGCTCACTGCTCACAGGCTGATACTTTGTGTCCTGCTATGCTGGAGTAACATTTCTACAGATTTGTTGTGTGTGTGTGTATGTGTGTGTGTTTACAGTTTGTACAATTAGTTGTCTCTTTCCCTTTGAAAAATTAATGTGGTCTTTAAGATTTGGTTTCGGTGAAGTCAAGAAAGTGGGTGAATACTGGTCATACACAGTGAGTGACAACACCGGTTCGTAGTGCCTAAACGGAATGAGTTCAACTCCATTGCGGATGTGTTCACATTTTTTTTTAACCCTAAAAGCTACAGTACCTCCATAACCTCTCTCTGCAGGGAGGGGTGAGGAAGGCTACGCAAAATTGGGAGTGCTTTAAAATGGTGGTGGTGGTGGTGGTTCCCATGGGCCCTTTCACCAAAGCCTGGTGGTGACAACCGTGGATTCCTGACTGCAGTGGTTCTGGGAGATTATTGCCTGCCTGTTGAAGCTGCCTTTAGGGTTCTTTAGGGAGTGAGTGAGCCGCTTGGTTGTGCAGACGTCCCGGGCGTTGTCAATCAGGCCTTTCTGTAGCGAAGAATGAGCCTCTCTAGGAATGTGGGAAAAGTTCCCGGGAGCCTCCCTGCGGCAGGCTGGGCCTGGCCCAGTGAGCCAGTGAGCGACACGCACGTGAATAGGGTCCTGACGAGGGGGCAAAAGGGGGCCTGGAAGATGGAGGTTTCTGAGCACCCTTTCAGGCCGGGGGAGGGGAGGGGGGGCGATGTCCAGATAGGGAGGCCAGGCCTGCCTTCCCAGATCCTGTGGCCGCCCAGGGCAATGAGCCAGACACAGGAAGAAGTCCAATGGAATGCTGGACACAAGAGGCACAGTGGTGTTGTGGAAGAGTCTGGATGGGGTATTAGGAGGCCTGGGGACTTCTGCCAGCTGCCACTCCCCAGCCACGTGATTTTTTATTTTTTTATTTTTTTGACAGGCAGAGTGGACAGTGAGAGAGAGAGACAGGTCTTCCTTTCCCGTTGGTTCACCTTCCAATGGCCGCTGCGGCCGGCATACCGCGCTGATCTGAAGCCAGGAGCCAGGCGCTTCTCCTGGTCTTCCATGTGGGTGCAGGACCCAAGGACTTGGGCCATCCTCCACTGCACTCCCGGGCCACAGCAAAGAGCTGGCCTGGAAGAGGGGCAACCGGGACAGAATCCAGTGCCTCGACCAGGACTAGAACCTGGTGTGCCAGCACCGCGGGCGGAGGGTTAGCCTATTGAGCCACAGCGCTGGCCCCCACGTGATTTTACCTAAGTCCCTTCCCCATCTCCTGCAAGTAGCAGCTCTACAGTACTGCATATAAGAGCAAATTCATGCAGCAACTAAGCATGTTCTGTGGGCACTGTCCCCCCAGCCTTCGGTTAAGGGCATGAATTCAATGTTCCCAGCACCTAGAACGACCAAGGTGGGGCGTTGGGCAAGCAGAGGTGCCTGGCTGTGACTTCCTCGGGGGCCCTGCTCCTGGTTTATGAACTCCGTCCTCCCACGTGGACTGGAGCCAAGCAGTTTTCTCTCTCTCTAGCTTGCCATTTAATCTCTCTTTGCAGGGTGAAGAAGGCCTTGCAGATACACTCACTCCTTTGTATGTCTTAAGAGACAGAGGCCCGGCGAGAGGGAGTACCTAGGCCAAGGTCACATGCACTGGACTCCCAGGCCAGCCTCCTCCTGGAACGTGGATTGAATGGATGAGAAATGGGTTGTATGGGAATGCAGCCCCACAGGTCTCTGGCTGAGACCTCTTGCTGGGCTCCTGCTGTGTCTGGAGGCCCCCAGCGACACACACCACCTGCCTGAACAGAACCACACCCATGGCTGGAAGAAGTCTCTGCTCCAATGTCATTCCCTGTTCTGGAGTCCCAAGTCTGGGACATATGTCTCCCCTGAGTGTGCCCAAGCCCTCATCACACTGAATTGAGCCTGCCTGTTACTGGCTGTCAGTCTCCAACCAGGCTGTGAGGGGGGCCAGGACCTCATATGTCTTGTCACAAGCATAAGCAGTGCCCAGCACATGGTAGGACTAAATGGACGGAGTTGGTCAGGGGAGGGGAAGGCAAACGTTGAGTCGGGTATGGCGACCTGTAGGGGCAGCACTGCCCGCATAGGAGATCTGAGAGGGAGGCGGGCAGGGGAGTGAGTGAGGCAACAGCTTGGCCCTGGGTGACCGTGGGCTCTGCCATTCTGGGAGGGCTGTTGGGGAGAAAGGCAGTGGTTGTGAGCACCCACAATCCCTCAGGGGGATTTTTTGATGACCTGAACCCAGCAGGCCGCTTGGTTGGAGGGGCGGAAGGCTCTAGGGGGCAGGACTGCCAGTGAGAGCTTTGAAGCCGGCCAGGGCTTTGCTGGATACTGGGGTCTGGAGGGCATGTGAGCTGGAGGTGGGCCTGGGGCGCAGAAAGGAGAGGCAGACGCAACTCCCTCGCGTCCCTATTAGATGGCGACTTCGGAGGGCACGGCCTGCATCCTCTGTGTTCTTTCTGCCCGGCTCCAGCGGAGTTGCTAGGGCAGGGATCTGTTGGGAGTGGCTGGGGCAGCCCGCTGTGTGGGACAGCAAGGGTAGGGGTCCTGCGAGCTCCCTTCTTCCTCCCCGGAGAGCTCTCCCTCCCTCGGACGGTGCAGTTCTCAGGGAAGGACCCTCTAGCTGTCCCCAACGTCCTTGCGCGAATCCCCACGTGAGCATGTTTTTGCCGGCGGCGCTGCTAAGCCAGGTCTAGCCACCAGGGGGCAAGAGGAAAAAAACGAGCCGTCCTTAAGGTCAGTGTCCCTCCTCTTCCCACCCACACGCACCTGACGGCCAAGGTGGGCGGGACCTCACCTGGCTCTCACGTAGAGCCGGCTAGCTCCGTTAACCCCTTCCGGCCGAGTCCGAGGCGTCTCCCTCAGGCAGAGTCGTTCCCACAAGAATTCGGGGGTGCACATCTGACAGGGGAGAGGCTGGGGCAGGGTGAGGTCAGGGTCTCCGGGGGAGACTGGCACTCTCCGCCCCTGGGGATGGCCGAAGGGCTGGAAGAACCCCGCTGGGGGGCGAGCGAGGCGGGAGCTGTGGTCACCTGCGCTGGGCCTCGGCGGCGGACGCAGGGGAGAACGCCGAGGCTGTTAGGGCACCCAGACTCGCGGGCTCCCCTCGCCGTCGCGCTGCCGGGGGCCTGGGCCGCAGTCAGCGGTCGGGGCGGGGAGAAGGAGGGCAGACAGAGAGCGGAGGGAGAGACGCGGAGAGTGCGAGCTGGGCGGGGAGACCGTTCAGCGTGCGCCGGGGAGCCCGCCGGGGCCGGGGTCTGCGCGGGACAGCCTTTCCCGGCCCTGACCTGCCCGAGTTCCGGGCCGCCAGGTGTTCAGCTGCGGGCGGGAGCGGGTTCCGGAGCCCCCCCGGAGTCCGCCAGGCTGGGACGCAAGGAGTTCGGCAAGACTGGAGACAGGGAGGGGGAGGAGGCCGCGGAGGAAGGGGGCAAAGAGGAGAAGGGGGAAGCAGACAGCAGGGAGGGGACCTGGCCCCTGGGCCCCCAGCCCCAAAAGAGGCCCTGCCCTCCGCGGGGTCGCGCTCTCCTCCCCCGCCCTGCCCCCGCCCCCGCCCCGCAGCTTTGTGTCCCCGGGAGGGTGGGCTGCAGGATTTCCAGCCAAGCCTAGTCTGCCTGCTCAGTTTTTCCAAACCCTCCAGTCGGGGAAGGCGGGAGCCCTGTCAGGATAAGAGCCCGCCCGCCCCGGCCGCCCCGTCCGACCCCTCGCCCAGTCCCCGCGGCGTCTCCGAACTCCTCTCCCTCTCCGGCCCTGGCCTCTGCGCCCTCTGGCCCCACCTTTACTGGCTCCCGAGTTCCAAGTTCAAGTTGGAGGGGGCCGGGTGGGTCCCACAGTCTGAGAGAGGCGCTGGCGAAGCCACCCGACCGCAGGCGAGACCCTGAGACCTTGCGGGGCGCCGGCCCGGCTGCCAGCCTGGCGCCCGCCGCGCCTCGGGACTCGGCCTCTGGGCCTTCTGGGGGCCCGGGGTCTCCCACCGGGGCGGCGGCGCAGCAGGCTCTGCGCGGCAGGTGCCAGGCCCCGGGGAAGGCTCCGAGGAGGGGCGCTGGCACGGGTCTGCCCGGCAATTCTGTTATGTGATCATCACCCTCCGTTGGGAAGCCAGGCAGCTGGAGAGAGTGGGGGACGCCAGGAGGCCCGGTCCGCTCTTCCTCAAGGGCCCGGGAGGCGTCGCCAGCAAGATGGGGGTGTGGGAGCAGCCCAGCGGCGAGAGGATGTGGGGGTCGAGGGGCAAGTGAGGAGCTCTAGGCGATCCGGCGGCGGCTCCGCAAGCCCCGCCCCCAGCACGCTGACGGACAGCGCCCTGAGCCAATGACTGCGGTCGCTGTGGGGCTCGCGGTTAACTCTTTCTTGGGCGCCCGGTTGTTTGACGGGATAGTCCCTTACCGGGAACGGTCCTCGCGGCCTGGAGCCCTCGCGTCTTCCCTGGCTTGTGCGCGGGACCGGTGAGGGGAACCGACCGGGCAGCCGTGCGCCCCAGCCACGCCGGGCACTCGGGATGCCCCATCTCAGACGCTCTGCAGGCCCTAAGTAAGCCGTGACAGATGTGCGCGCCCGTTTCCAGCGAGGTGTCGCGTGGCGCTGGCACCCCCACTCGCTGACACACCTGTGACACCCCTCGTGACTCAGTGACACACAGATACACCGAAATCGCCGCGGTTCCCCCGCTCGCCAGTAGAGGGAGCCGCTCGATTCCCGCCGCGGGCTGCCCTCAGCCTGTGCTTTGGCTCCTCGCTCTCTCCCGGGTCCCACCCAGAACTCGTGGCTGCCCCTAGTCTGCTCGGCATCCCAACCTGGAGCCTACGCTGGGTCAGTGAGTCACAGCTCCACCCAGGGGAGCGCTCCACATGGCCGCTCCCCAGGACGGGAGCACCGTATGTAAGAGACCCCTTTGGAACCTATCCATCACGCACCCCTACAAACCCCGGTTTCTGGGCCAATGACCCAAGGGCACCATATGACCACGTGGCTGGTCATGTATGTAATGCAAGACTGTGCGTGCGCTCTTCTAGAAGCATCCTGTTTGAGAACTCGTGGCCTGTATTATCCTCCAGGGACCCCGGAGAGAGACGAAATTGACGCCTGTTTCCACGGACCAGGCACTAGTGTAGGTGCTGGAATCTCCCACAGCAGAGCTCCGCCTCTCCGGACCTCGGTTCTCTTTTCCTCCCACCTGGTAGGATCGTGCTGCTGCCACCCGTGACCTAACGCGGTGCGTGCACAGCAGTCAGCAGGCACTTGCAAAGTTCTCTTCGTGGGATCAAAGCAGGATCCTGCCACTGTGCGCATGAAAGGACTTTGCAGACTGTGATGTGTCAGACACAAGCTGGGCTGGGTGGGTGGAGGTCGTCTTTCCAGGTCGGCCTGCCCCCAAGCTTGCCCAGTGCCCAGCGGCTCGCACCGTGGATGCATCAGATCCTGAAGTCCTGTTGTGAGGAGCACAGAGGCCCCAGGGAGTCTTTGGTGGCGACCAGACACGGGCTCAGGGGAAGGAGTTCCAGCATCTGGGTCCTGGGTAGGGTAAAGATGTGACAGGTGTCGGAAGGCAGGGAGGTCAGTGAGGGCTGGAGACCCTGGGAGACCGTCCGTGCAGAGGGGCAGGGGAGCAGCAAATGAATACACTTGCTGGTATCCTTTCTTTCCAAAGCAGGAGGAAACGCTTGTCACCTGGTGATCATTCCAGGGAGGAGGGGGCGAGACCAGTAGGATGGAGGGAAAGTGACATGGGATAGGGAGATGGAAATTCTAGCTCTGGACTCGCCACTTTCTAGCTGTGTAACCCCCCGAGTAAGTCCTTCGGTAAGGCCCGCCTCAGTCTCCCGTAATGGGACCATAACATCATTCTAGCAGGTGAGGGGTGATCATTGACATAACATGTGAAATGCTTTCAAAAAGTGCTTTACAGTTTCTTTTGCATTGCATCCACGGTGCAATAGGGCGCGTGTGTGTGACTGAAAGAGAGAGACTGACACTTGGAGGTTAGGAGCGAGCTCTTTTGAGAAGACAAAGGTTTCACTTCCACAATTTCTCAGCATCCACTCAGCTTTGCTGAGGACCGAGATGAAAACGATCATCTGTGTCCTCCAGGACCTCATGGTCCACCAGGAGACACATGAATAAGGAGATGCTCAGCGCATCCTGGATGCGGGTGGGTACAGGAGCAGAGCTGGGTGCGCGCGGGTGTCCAGGCAACCCCCACTCCTACCAACCAGGGCAGACTGGAGGCCAGGCTTGTCAAATCTCTCCGGAGCCGAGCCTGGGATGCTCCGCCCCGTGCTCGGGAGTGGGGAGGAGAGGAGGGCCAGAGCCCCTCTCTCCGCCCCCGGGCCAACCTGCCTCCCGCTAGCCGGCCGGGCGCCTTACCGAGTCAGACCGCTGGGAGGCTGGGGGAGCCGGCTCGGGCGAGGAGGCGAGCGAGATGGGGGAGCTCTTATTTTGACAGGGGCCTCTCCGGGCTCTGGTAAGAAGGCAGAAGGAGGCAGCCAGAGAGCCCCGAAGCTTATTCAGGCTGGGGAGAGGAGCCGAGCGGAGGGGCGAGCGAGGCTCCGGCAGCGCAGGGCAGCCCGGGGAGGCGGCGGCGCGCGGCGGAGCCAGTGGCCGGACATGCCCCGGACTCGGGGCCGCTGCACCACCTCCGCCGCCCGGAGCCAGCTGGCCGGACGCCCGCACGCCTGGGTCCCCCGGCGCCGCGCCGCCAGGGGGCTGCGACCCGGACCCTCGGCGTCCGACCAACAATAAGCGCCCAGACAGCCCCCTCCCCGCCCCGTGCCCGCCGTCCCCGCGGGCCTCGGGGAAAGTGAAAGGAGGAGGCGAAGGAAGGGAGGGAGGGAAGGAGGGAGGGAGGGAGGAGCCGGAGCCCTGAGGTTGGGGCCGAGACCCCAGCCCCGAGCCCCGGCCCGGGCGGGTGCGCGCGCTCTCCCGTCGCTGCCCGGCGCCCACGACCATGCTCCGCAGTTGGGAGGCAGGAACCCAGGCGCCCCGCGATTCCCGGACACCCTCTCCCGGGCCGGGCTGGGATTGAGATCAAGGCGTCCAGGATCAAAAGATCACCGCCTGCCCGCCTGTGGGGAGCAAACCGGACTAGACTGTTACTGGAATTAAGACTTATTCTATGCATCTGCTCTCCCACAATATGGCGCTGGGAGAGAAGTAAACAGCTTCCGCACAGCTGCCTCCAGTTCAACTAATAAACTGTAGGACTTGCTCCTGATTGGAGAGCAGCGTACTCGGCGTGTGGGCAGCCGAGTTGGGATTGGCGGAGGAGGACTATAAAGGAGGAGAGAGACGGCATGCACCAGGAACATCTATGGGGAACATCTAAGGGAACCCGTGCAGCCCCCGAGAAAGCCGGCCGGCGGTGTGCCGCTCCCCTGCGGAAGTGGGGAATGCGGCCAGGGGGAACTGCCCTTCCACGGAGGTGGAAGGGATAGTAGCCAACCCGGGAAGAACCAGCAGCAAACCCGGGGAGGGCCGAGTAGACGAAAGAACAGCGCAGGGTCCTGTGTTGCTCCTCCACGAAGAGGGGGAGCGACATAATGGTGCCGTGACTCGGATAGAAAACCTAGGACGGATAGGAAACCTAGGACGGATAGCAAACTTAGGAGGGAAGAAATGGGAAGAAACGGGAAGAATTGGGAAAATATCGGAGAGAGAGACTAGCAAACAGCCTAGGGAAAATACCGGAGAGAGAGACTAGCAAACAGCCTAGGGAAAAGCCGGACGGAAAGGGTGCCGGAAGAAGCTATTGAAAGCCTAGGCATAGACTCGGATACGGACTACAGGGGGAAGCTGGGAGGAATCTCTAAGGTCGAAAGCGAAAGTGAAAGCTAGAACAAACAGACTCGGACGCGGACTGTGGGGAGAGGCCAGGAGAAATGAGGGAGGAATATTGTTGGAAGAAAACTTAGGGAAACATACCGGGTAGAGAAAAGTGTTAGGGAAATTGAAGCCGCGGGGGGCAGGCCGAGGCGGAAACGGAAGCCACTTTGGGGTTCTCAAGTTAGCCCGGGAATAGGGGGCGAAAAGTTGAAACCAGAAGCTGAGACGTAAGCCAGATTGGGATCCGTCTGATTAGCCCGGGGAGCAAAGGACGGGAAGCCAAATCGTGGGGCGGAGACGTACGCTGGGTTGAATTCGCCAGGCTAGCCCGGGGAACTTAGATTGAATCCTAGTGGCGGAGACGCAAGCTACGCTGTGTTACTCGCGGAAGCCGCCGCGTGCAGAGAGAGCACGGGGCGTGAATAGATAGGGAACGCTGGCGTAGGCCGTGGTTCAGACGCGAAAGGGTTAAGCGTGGAGACCGCGGAGCGCGCAAAGCCGAGCCGCGCAAAGCCGGGAAGCTGCGCAGATGAGAGAGGCGCGCGGGCTGAAGCGGCGCAGAGCCGGGAACCCGCCGGCGGGGCGAGGTGCCGGAAAGCTGCGGGGATAAGAGAAACAGAAGTTTAGAAGTAAAAGAGAAATAGGAATGCTGGAAGATAGAAGTAAAATGGGAGAAATAGGAATGCCCGGAGATAGAGAAATAGAGAAATAGAAAGGCCTCCCCTCAACATGGCAATTAGAAGGCTTGGATTCGGTCTGCCCGATTAGTGAGGCGATGAGCACCTGGGCGGCTAGCAGCTTATGCGCCGCAGGTCACCGAAGACAGGCACGAATTAACATCAGTAAGGCTTCCCCACAATACCGCAATTAGAAGGCTTGGATTCGGTCTGCCTGATTAAGGCGGTAAGCGCCAGCAAGCAGCTCGACCAGAGTATGAGCTGCAGGTCACCGAAGATAGGCACGAACCAACACTTATAAGTCTCCCCTACAATAAGGCAATGAGAAGGCTTGGATTCGGTTTGCCTGATAGGTCTTGTAAGTCCCCTGCAGGCAGAGCAGAGCATGCGCTGCAGGGCACCGAACACAGGCACGCATCAGCGCCTAAAAACCTCCTCACAACATGGCGAAGAGAGGACCCGGATTCGGTTTGCCTGATAGGACTTGTAAGAGCCTGTGGCAACTCTAGCAAGTAGAGCAGAGTGTGTGCTGCGGGACACCGAAGACAGGCGCGTATCAACGCCAAAAATAAAAAGAAAGGGGGATCTGTGGGGAGCAAACCGGACTAGACTGTTACTGGAATTAAGACTTATTCTATGCATCTGCTCTCCCACAATATGGCGCTGGGAGAGAAGTAAACAGCTTCCGCACAGCTGCCTCCAGTTCAACTAATAAACTGTAGGACTTGCTCCTGATTGGAGAGCAGCGTACTCGGCGTGTGGGCAGCCGAGTTGGGATTGGCGGAGGAGGACTATAAAGGAGGAGAGAGACGGCATGCACCAGGAACATCTATGGGGAACATCTAAGGGAACCCGTGCAGCCCCCGAGAAAGCCGGCCGGCGGTGTGCCGCTCCCCTGTGGAAGTGGGGAATGCGGCCAGGGGGAACTGCCCTTCCACGGAGGTGGAAGGGATAGTAGCCAACCCGGGAAGAACCAGCAGCAAACCCGGGGAGGGCCGAGTAGACGAAAGAACAGCGCAGGGTCCTGTGTTGCTCCTCCACGAAGAGGGGGAGCGACACCCGCCCTCTCCGCACCTCCAACTGTGAATCAGAAGGACCTCAAGCCACCCACCGACCCTGACCTGGTCATGGCATCCAGCTCCGGCCTGGCGTCAGGACCCTCGGACCCGCGCGAGGTGAGGGGTGGGTTGGGGGCGAGGGCGAAAGTCATGCCAGGCCAGCAGAGGTGCGAAGGATAGAGCACCAGTTTGAATTGGGGAGGGGGAAACACAGACTGATTGTCTCTTGCCGGCTGGCACACACTCCCTGGCTGTTTAAGGGATGGGGGACACCCCCAGGGCCGGCAGAGGCTACTCTTGGGCACCCCATCAGGTTGGCAGCCCCAGAGCCCAGGGAGGAGGGCTTAGGGGCAGCAGGGGGACCCTGCCACTCTAGCACAGAGAACAAGGCCGTCCTTGGGCCAGCTGGGGGGGAGGATGTAGTCCCCTCCCAGGCTCCCCCATCCCGTGGGTCTAAGCACCCCAGCCCTCCTCCCCTGGGCTGCAGAGCCAGCGGAAGGAGGTGGGTTAGCATTGGGGGAGCGCCGGGGCCACCCTCTGCCCCTAGCACTGCCTGTGAGCAGCAGAGGCTGTGGCTGCTGGGGATTCTGAGTGGTGTGGGCTTGGCTGGGGGTGGGGGTGGGGGTAGGGCAGTCCCACAGTTCCTTGGAGGTGTCCCCATACTGCTGAAGGGAGGGGGCCCCTGCCTTGGTCCACAGGGGTCCTTGGGGAGGAGAATGTGGGGGAGAGAAGTGAGACTCCACAGGAGAGGGGACGACCCATCCCAGCGCTGCCCAGAGAGGCCAGGTCTGCTCCACTCTCCTCTCTCGTGGGGGCTGAGGAAGACACGAGTGCTCAGAAGTGGGGCGGCTGGAAGGTGTCTGCGCCAAGCAGCGGAGCCCTGCTGGGCTTCTGTCTGTCTGTCCAGCTTCCTTCCTTCCGGGTTGTGCTGATACCCCCTCCCTCCTCCTCCTCCTGTCTGCCTGCTGCTTGGGATGTGTGTTTGTGTCTGTGTCTGGGGGACGGCTACAGCCTGGAGGAAGAGTGTTGCCCTGGGAAAGGGGCTCCCGGGCCCCCTCGGTCTTTCACTTTCCCTCCCAGGCTCCGCGGACCCTTCCCTTCCCGTAGGAGGGCCAGCTGCGCACTGTACCTGCTACAGCCCTGCGACCAGCCCTGAGCAGCTCTCTGCAAGAGAGACCTCTGGGACAGGCAGGCGGGCTTCCACTGCCTACTTCTCCCCTCTCCCTAGCTCTCCAAGGAGCAGCTAGCTACTTCTTTCTGACCTGGGCCACTGGCTCCTCTGCTGGCCCCCAGTGTAGGCTGGGCTGCGTCCTCTGGGTCAGGACCACAATTTCATGGCCCCAGGGGAAGAGCAGGCTCAGGCCCTGTTTTCCTGGTGTCACTCCAGAGGTCCTGCTGGTAGAAGCCTCAGGACAGAGGGAGAATGGGCAGGGGGGGAGACAGGGCATCTCGTGTCAGAAAGGTACCGGCTCCCGGGGGTGGGGGCCTCTGCCTCCTTGGCCCTGGAGGACCAGGCCTTGGAGGCCAGCGTCTGGCCACCTCTTTTGGGGTTCTCTGCTTACCTGCGTGGATCCTGGTGGAGCTGGGCTAGGGGTTCGTGTTGAGAAGGATGCTGGGGAGGGGTGGAATATCTTTTATCTTGAATCCACAGTGACTCTTGTGCCCAGGGTAGGAGGGTCCCGTGGCTAGAGACAGTCTAATTACGGCTATGACAGGACCCTGGGGGGCTGCTGGTGCACTGAGGCCGGCCAGCGGCAGTGAGCACGCCGGTGGTGATCTGGGACCTAGTGACCCTGCATTGGGCCCCCATGACCCTGCTGAGCTCCTAGCTCCTGGGTTATGGAGGAGTCTTGGGCAGTGTACTCAATGTCCATGACCAAGTCCATGACCAAGGCCAGAGACCTGGCGGGTGGCAGTGTTGACTCAGCAAGGGCTGGAACGCTTGGCACCTGCTTTAGATTAAAGGGGGGCTGCCTGCCGGGGTAGGGGGTGGGGAGTGGCTAGGATGGAGCTCAGTGGAGACCAGGAGTGGGGTGGGAGAGAAGCACCAAGGTGGCAGACAGCAGCAGCTTTGGCAGGAGTGGAGGGAACCAGCAGTCACCCAGGCCTGCAGCCTCCCCTCAGGGAGTCTAAGAGGAAGGGCCGGGGGCACCCACCTACTGCCTCTGGCACCACAGGCTGCGGTCCAGTCCCAGAGCCCCGAGGCAGCTCCTGGGAGCCAGGGTATCCGTATCCAGGCTTTCCAGGATCAGCAGAGGCCTGCAAGGAGGCAGAGGGGGGCACTTTGGGCTTCCTGCTGCCTTGCTGCTGGGTCACTCATCCCGGGCTTCCTGGTTGCTGAGACTGGGGCGCCGGCAGGGCCTGGGCACCCAGGGTTGACAGAGAACGGCACCCTGGGCTTTCTTGTACCAGAGCCCTGGGCACTGCCCGGGTGCTGACCTGGGGGAGAGGGTGGAGGGGGATGGCACTGTGGGAAAGTGGGCAGCCGTGGGAGCCAAGCGGGTACAGGCTGCGTGCTGCGGGCAGGGAGCCTCTGCCAGGCCCGCTCTCCCTGGGGTGGGGCCGACTCTTCCAAGGACTGCCTCAACCTGTTGTACGCCTGGCTGCTCCAGCTTGGCATCTGTGCCCCTGCCTGCCAGCTCCAACAGCTGCCCACCCAGAGCCAGCCTGTGGGACCTTGAGAGAGGAGGCCCTCACTGGCCAGAGGGGCTCAGCCGGGGCTTAGCCCGGGCTGGGAGAGGGGTCCTGAGTTTCCTCAAGCCCGTCCTCTAAGTCCCGGAGCTGGAGCCAGGGGGCTGGGCGGCCAGGGCCAGGGGCTCAGCGGCTCAGGGAAAAAGGGCCCCCGCGCTGCACGGGAGCTCCTGAATGTCACTTGGACTGGTGGCCCTGAAGGCGGCCTGGAGTTACAGCCTGGAATCTCCTCCGCTGGGTGCCAGGGCCAGGCCTCCAGAGCCCCACCCCCAGCCTGGCCTGACCTCCCCTGGAGGTTGGGGGAGGGGCAGCAAGGGCATTCTGGCTGCCCTGGGAGGGGTGACTTCCTGGGTGCTGAGCAGATTGCCCTGACTCAGTCTCCCCCAGGGTCTACCCTCTCTCTGGAGGGGAAGGAAGCCCTGGGTGCCCATGGGACGCCCCCATCTTGCTCTGAGAGTGGAGAGCCCTGGAAAACCGGGGTCCCTGAGTCTTAGCTTTCAGCTCCCCCTGGGACTCTGCTGGCTGCTGGGGAAAGGGGGCCAGGGTGTTACTCTGGAGGGGAGAAGCTGGTCGCCACTGCTCTGATGGGGAAGAGGTACAGGCACGCCCCCCCCCCCCCCCTCCTTGCTTTCCCTGTCCAGGGCCAGAGCCAGGGCCTCCCTGTGGCTTCCTCACCAGCAGCCCGGGCCCTCCCTGCCCCTCCCTGCCCCTCCTGACCTTGGTGGCTCTTTCCAGGCCCCCTTCCCCAGGGGCTGGGACTCCTCCTCTCCAGCCCCCCCCCCCCCCCCCCCCCCGTCCTGCAGTGCTCTGGGATACAGGCTGCTGGTCTGTCTTCCCCTCCCCCCCTTGCTCTCCACACCCCCCCCCAGCCTCAACTGGGAATGGCCGTGAATCCAGCATTTCCAGCATTTCCAAACCAAGATTGTTTTGAAATCCCTGAGCACTCCCCACCTGCCCCGACTCCCCTCCCCACGCTGTGCCTTGCAAGGTTGCGTGTTTGAGTTTGTGCGCCAGCACATGGCCCACATACTACCTTGTGTGTGTCCGCATGTGGGTGTCACTTCTGTGTGTCTCCTGAGCTCTCGGGCCTGCCTCCATGGTGTGGGAGTCTCTTTGGGTCTCAGGGGCCACTCCTGAAGAGCTGGCGGTTGTTTCGCTGTGGCAGGGGCTCTGTGTGGGGAGTGTCTGCTGGCCGTGGCTCTCTGAGGTGTGTGCAGGGCTTTGCCCGTCCCCTTGCCTCTCTCCTCCTTCCTGGCAACATGGCTGGCATGTGTGGTCACAGGTCTCCCATAGTGCCCTGGGACGTGCAGTCCTCTGTCCATTGATAGGGACGTTTCCTGGCGTGGGGCCCAGGCTTCTGGCAGGTTCTGTGGTCCTTGAAGAGTGAGCGAGCAGGCCGTGGAGCAGGGAGACTGTGGGATACACCAGCTGGTGCCACCCCTTGTGGACACCCAGCACTTTGAAGTGTCCCTCCCCATTCTGTGTTCTGATGACATACAAGGGCAGGGCGGGGAACCGCCCACCCGTGGGGTTACTTGCTTCACAGAGGGCTTGGGGACAATTGTACAGACATTCAGGAATGCAGACCTCTCCAGCTAGAGACAAATACAAAACAAGACCGGACCCTCATACGTACAGCCCGTGGAGCAGCGAGAGGGGCCGCCTACCCCTGTAGCCCTGGTCCTGGAAAGTCCTTCCTGCTGTTTAACCTCCTTGCCTCTTGCTGCAGCCAGACAGTGATCTGCAGGAGGGGAGGAAAAGGGTGGGGTGGTTTAGGTGCTGGAAGCTTCATTATCATACTCAGTCTCCCATCCTGGGGTCCCAGGCGACTGGAGTATGTGAACAACTCAGTGCAGGAGAATAGGGCCAGGACACCGGCTGTTGGGGCCCAGAGCCAACAGAGGAAGCGCAGGAGGTGGTCACAAGGAGAAACTCTCCCTTTTACACCCCCCGCAGCCCCTGGTCCCAGAGTGCAGAGGGAGGAAGGGAGGGGTAGAGGCACAGGTTGGTACAGTGCTCAGTGACCCGGCACGGGGACGGCCTTGGCAAGGAATTTTCAGTTTGTTTCTCAATGTCTGTCTCTGAGACACGCACACACACGTCACTACAGACACCTTCGGGAGATGAGCCCAGAAAAGTCACCCAGGTGGCCACGGGGCCAGCAGTGCCAGATGGGGCCTGTGGACCCAGCCGCGTGCTGGCAGATGCCCTGTGCTGCTTGCCCCCTAGCCTTGGAAGCCGAGCCCAGCTGCGGGCCCCCTGCCCAGCAACTCCGGCCTGCCTGGGAACAATAGGCGGGAGAGGGTTAAGTCTGGTTGGCAGGGACACCCCCACCCCCACCCCAGTGCAGTGAGAGAAAGGGAGGGGCGGTTAGCAGCTTGCTCTAGTTGGCTTCTCTCCCAGAATTCTTCGGAAAAGAACTCCCCTTTGACCCCCCCAATACAAACTGAGCCCAGCCACCAGCCTCCCTCCGCCTGTCGTGGGGGCTTCAGCCAGCTTCCCCTGCTGCCTCCCTGGGTCCTGGCCCTCCCACCCAAACCAGGGCCCCGGGCCTTCGTGTCTTCAGGGGACCAGGGCCCTAGCTGAGGAGCTGTCATTGTTATGTTGGAGCCACAGCCGTTCTTTTCCAGGGGTGGCTGGCCCTGGGAGCCTGGCTCACCAGGTCCCCCCCAGTGCCCTCCCCTCTCAGGCCAGGTCGTGGGAGTCCTCCGCCCCTCCTCTCTCCCTGTGGGGCCAAGCCGTTGGGAGCACGGAGGTCTTCCAGTGCCTTCTCCTTTCCTGCTTCCAGGGAGGGGGAGTGGCATGGTGGAGCAGCTGGATCAGGCCTGGCTGCCAGCCAATCCACAGAAGTCCTCGTGGTGGGGGGTGTCTGAGCAGCCCAGATGTACGTGTGTACATGTTTATGTGCTGGGTGTGGGGCTGGGACCGGGCTGGGAGGAGCAGGGGCCTGGATTGCTGGTGGGGGCTTCCATCTGTGACCCTCTCTCCACAGGGAGCCCCCATCCCGAGCCTGAGCCTGACACCCACTAGTCCCGAGGTGAGAGGTCCGCGTGCCTGCATACATCCTCCTCAGCCTCCCGCTCTGTCTGCAGTGGCCGCGGCGTCACCCCGGCTTAGCCTCCTGCTCGGCTGTTTTGTCTTTGGGGCTCCCTCTGGGCTCTCTGTTCCCACTTCTTCCCTTCATTTCCCTCCCCACCCCCTGCGGGGGAGGCCTTCTGGGGCTGCCACTGGGCCAGTAGCCTTCAACAACCTGGAACCTGGTTGCTTGGAGCTGGGAGTGGGGGCAGGGCTGGGTGGGCTGGGTCCAGCCCAACTCCACTGGTTCTAGCCCTTCTCCAAGCTTAACGTCGTCTTCCCTCCCCCTCCTCCCTGTCTCTTCCACCCCCATGGGAGGCGGGAGATTCGGCTGATCACCCTGGAGGGCAAGGTACTATTTCCTGTTCCTCCCAAGTACTTGCTCCTTGCTCCCCTTATTGGCTTTGGCCCCCTCTGGCTGAGTCAAAGCCACCTCAGTGTGGTTTCTGCCCCGTGTAGGCAGAGGCACACACCCACACAGACCCCCCCGACACGCACAGACACATGCACACACATGTATAGACATACATGCATAAGCAGACACACATACAGATACATATGCATAAGCTTGCACAATGCATAAGTTTACACACATGTAGACACGCACATGCACAGATACACACAGCAGACACACATGCACAGGCTCACACACATATGCATAAGCAGACACATACACACACAGCCTCCTCCTCCCCTCCCTCCCTTCCCTCCTTAGCAACAACTCCCTGAATTCACAACAAACCCTCCTGTGGGCGCCCAGTCTGACTAGGGAAGCTGGAGAGAGCTGAGGACAGGGAGGAGGTGCTTTGTAGAGTGCCCTCAGGAGAGAGGGGCTTCTAGTCCTAGGCCCCCCTGGCTCCCTACTGGAGGCCACTCCCCCTTGACGCTTGGGACAAAGTGGTCCTGCTTCCAAATCCGGCAGTGAAAAAAGTGGGGTGCAGTGGACAGATGTGGCTGCAGGTGGGTGGGGCGGGGCGGGGCTTGGATTCCACCTCACTAGGGAGTCCCACTTGACCTATGACCCCCACCTGGGGGGAGCGGAAGAGTGAGCAGCAGCATCTCAGCAGGGCCCCTGTACTGTTGTCCCAGTAGCTTGCCTTACTCCTCTGACCAACAGGGACCCTCGTGTGTGAGCACATTGCAGACTGGGGATGGGCAGGACAGGGAGGCCCGAGAACTTTGCTCTCTGGGAGCACAGAGCGGTGGGACACTTGTGTTGGGGGTGGGAAGCCATGCTGTCTCTTTGATCTCTTTCCTGGGCAGGAGCTGTGTTCTTTAAAGACCTGGTACCCATCAGGCCTGGAGGCAGGGTGTGGGGCTGAGAGGGAGGCTGGACCCCCATTCTCTCCCGGAAACGGAGAGGACTGTCACAGTAACTCCGTATTTTGCGATGGATGGGAACCCAACTGCTGGAGAGTCTGGTTTCAGATCCTGACTTTTCTAGAGGCTCTGTGCCTTGGGCAAGTTGCTTAACTTCCTTGTGCCTCTCTTATCTGTAAAATGGAGATAACAAAAGTACTTTCTTAGGCGCTGTTCTGACAGGCTCTTTGGGACAACATCCGGCATCACATGTTGGGCTCCCGTGAATTTGCGTGGCAGCTCGGCTTCCAGTCCAGCTTCCTGCCAAGGTGCATACGAGGAGGCAGCAGGTGATGGCTCAGGCACTTGGGTCCCTGCCGCCCACATGGGAGACCCGGATGGAGTTCGGGGCTCCTGGCTTTGACCTTGCCCAGCCCTAGATGCTGTGGAGCATTTGGGGAGTGAATCAGTGTATGGAAGATCTCTTTTCTGCCTCTCTGCATTTCAGTAAGGTAATGTTTAAAAGTTAAGTAGTGCATGTAAAGCAGCTGGGTGGGGGTCAGTAAATGTTAGAGATTCCGCATTATCATTAGTCACTGCTCTTCCTAGGAGTTCTTGACCTTCCCAGGGGCTGAAGCAAGGAAGAGCTGATGGTGGGGCGGGGCGGGAATGCTTCAGAATCCTGTATTGAATGCCCTTCCACACCCACCTTCTTGTTGCCTTGTTTTCCCCACTGTTGATGTCAGCTGACAACTTTAAAATTTTTTGTGTATTTATTTGAGAGGCAGAGAGACAGAGGACAGAGAGCTCATAGCCACTGGGTTGCTCCCCAGACGTAACAGCTGTGGTTGGGCCTGGCTGAAGCCAGGAGCTGGGCACTCAATCTGGATCGCCCACGGGGTGGCAGAGACCCGACTACTTCAGGCATCACCACTGCCTTGCAGGGCCTGCGTTAGCAGGGAGTTGGAGTCAGGAGCCGGACGTGGCAGGAATCAACCCTGGCACTCCTTGGTGGGACACGGTCCCCTAACCAGCATCTTAACCACTATGCTGAAGGCCACTCCCTCCAGGCTGAGGTCTTGGTTGCAAGTTTACCAAGTAGCCAGAGGCCTGGAGGAGGACCTGGGGAGGTTCGGATCTGTTGCTTTCCCTATCTCCCCAAGGCTGCTGGGGCTGAGCCTCCCCTCCCCCAGGCCCTTTGCTCTGTTCAGCTTCAGCGCCCCTCCCAGCCCTGCTGCTGTGTTCTTTTACCAGGCAGAACAAGACATTCCCTCCTTAAATGGCTTCAGCGGTTGCCTCCTCTCCTTCCTGGCTTAGGGGTCAGCGACCTTCCTTGGGAGGAGGAGTGGCAGCTGTGAGAACTGCCCCAGGGCTCAGGGTACCCTGTGTGCCCTGCCTGGGTGTACAGGGGCAGTGCCCAGGCCTGCGATGTGTAGAGAAGCCAGGCACCTGAAGGACACAGCTGGCAGCCAGGGGGTGTCCTCAAGGTGTCCAGTGGACATCTGACATCTTCCCCTGGGGGGCGTGGGTGAGCGTGGGCTATGCCAGAGAAAGTTCAGGCCAGGGACAGTGTGCATGGGGCTGGGCGCCGGCGTTTCCAAAGGCCCTGGCATGACAGTGGCATGGTGGAAGGGCTGAGGCCTGGGAACTTCTGTGCGAGGAGCCCTGGGAGTGGGCAGCAAGGGTCGGGAGCCCACTGTAAGGGGGGCTGTGCAGACAGGTGGGTGGGATCATGTGGGGACTAAGACGTGGCAGAAACACCTGGGAAGTCAGGCTAGAATTCTGTCACAGGGGATGTGGCTATGCGCTGGGTCAGAAACTCCACGTGCCGCTTTCCCTCCCATCACCTGAATACCAAGGCCAGGGACAGAGGTGAGCGGCACCTCTCACGATCACACTACCCCTTGGCCTCTGAGCTCCTGGGCTTGAAGGTCCTGGCTTCCACCAGGGACACAATTGCAGCTCCATGGAACTGGACGAGGGACCCCCCTCCCCACCCATGGGGGTCTTCATGCCGCTGAACCGGGAGCAGAGCGAAGGGGTAACCGACTCTGATTACGAGAAGAAACTGGGGTGCCACTGCTCGGTGGAGGGAGGGGGGCTGCATGTGGAGCAAAGGACGTCTGGGGTGCTCCTCAGAACGCTCACGTGCGGTCACCAACCTTGGTGACATCCAGGGCGATCAGCAAAGGTGGGACCTTGAAGCACACAGGGACCTCGGGAGCGGCACTTGAGGTCACCACATCAGAAACACAGCCCCAGCCAGTGAGAGTACAGGATGTGTGGAGTGAGGAGTGGGAGAGAAAGTGTGAGACGTCTCTGCGGGCACACGACCCCTCCAGGTCCAGGAGGGCAGCAGCTATGACCATTTTCTTCCCTGTGTGCTATGTGTGTGCGCTGTGTACTGTGTGTGTGCCGTGTGCTCTGTGTGCTGTGTGTGTCCTGTTGTAGGACCCCAAAAGCGGTGTCCTCTTGTGACGACCCCAGAAACACAAACTCCGGACCAGACGATGCAATAGAACAGGAGGTAACTTTATTTCATTTGTACAAATGGGCCCCCTACTGCTGCAAGCAGCAAGCAAGTGAGAGGAGCCCCGAGCAGCTATCTCACACAGCTTTTAAAGGGCAAAACCACAAAATTAACATATTATAGGCTGGCGTAAGTTCATTGGATAATTTTCAGTAGCGGGCCTTGTATGGCAGTCTGAAGTGGTAATGTCGGTGGAAAAGTACTAGGTCAAAGGGATACATTAGGGGAGGGGGTCTCTAGGAGAGAGGAATAGGTTGCTACGTGCCTTGCAGCTTTCTTTGTTAACCTTGAGCAAGCGTAGGGAAGGGGCTTATCTACAAGGCAGGTGTTCTGTGTATCTCTGGTTAGTAGCTGACTGCTTTCTCTGTGAACCGGTTTACTCCCCATTTCCCAAGGCCGTCTCTGGAACGGTTTGTCTCAGGAGCCCCATTGTTTTTTATGGTGGCTCTTGGCTCCTTTCACTGTGTACTGTGTGTGCTGTGTGTGTATGCTGTGTGTACACTGTGTGCTGTGTTTGTGTATACTGTGTGCTGTGTGTGCTGTTTGTGTGCTCTGTTGTACTGTGTGTGTGCCGTGTTTGTGTGTGCTGTGTGTGTGTATACTGTGTAGTGTTTGTGTGTGGTGTGTGTGTGCTGTGTGCTGTGTGTGTGCTCTGTGTACTGTGTGCTGTAAGTGCCATGTGTGTGCTGTGTATTGTTTGTACTGTGTGCTCTCCATGTGCGCGCTGTGAGTGTGTGCTGTATACTGTGTACTGTGTGTGTGTATACCATGTGCTGTGTGTGTGTACTCTGTGTGTGTGTTTATAGTAAGCACCTCTTTATCCTTTTCCCCATGCAGTCCTTGGGGGACGGGATCCTGGTGGCGTTGGACCTGGGTTAAGTGTGAAGACTGCCCAGAGATGGAGACAGTGGCTGCTGGGATTCTGCATCTCTTCATTTTGGAGACAGGCTGAGAAGGTTAAATGCAAACATAAGGGTTCTTTCCTTCCTTTTTTCTGTTTCTTAAAGATTTACTTGCCTATTCAAAAATCAGAATCAAAGAGAGAGGGAGAGACAGAGAGACATTTCCCATGCATTTGTGCACTCCCTGAGTGGCCACAATGGTCAGGACTGAGCCAAGCCACAGCCAGGAGCCAGGAGCTTCATCCAGGTCTCCCACATGGGTGCAGGGCCCAAGGACTTGGGCCATCTTTAGCTGCTTTTCCAGGCCATAGCAGTGAGCTGCAGCAGAAGTGGAGCAGCCAGGACACAAACTGACGCTCAGATGGGATGCTGGCCTCACATGTGGCAGCTTGACTGGCTATGCCACACCGCCAGCCCCTATTTCTTCTTGTTGTTTTTTTTTAAATTTATTTACTTCAAAAGCGAAGAAACAGAGGGAGAGAGGGATGAAGAAAGAGATCGCCCAGCCCCTGGGTGCATGGCTGCCTCAGCCAGGTCTGGGCCAGGCAGAAGCCAGGAGCCAGGAACTCCATCCAGGTCTCCCACATGGGTGCAGTGGTCCAAGCACTTGAGCCAATCCTGCTGCTTTCCCAGGCACAGTAGCAGGAAGCTGGATCAGAAGTGCAGCAGCTGGGACTGAAACCAGCATTCCAGTATGCGATGCCAGCCTTGAAGCAGTTGTTTACCCACCACACCACAATGCTGGCCCCAAGAGTTGTTTTCCTTCTGCACGAAACACATGAGTGTGGTGAATGGAAGTTGAGAAGCCAAAGGGTGGCTGTGTCTGCCCTGCAGGGACTCATTTGATGTTGTCTGAAGATGCTGCCCTTTGGGGGCTGAGGTAAAGCTGCGCCAAGGACAAGGGGCTGGGACAGGGAGACCTCTGTCACAGTCTGGAGGGACAGGGTCCAGGCAAGAGGGGACCCCCAGGGAGCAGAAGCCAGCCCTGGCTGGCACAGAGTCTGTCTCCAGGCACTTTCTGCATTTTTTCCCCTTTGTCCTCCATGCACCTGGACACTCTGTTGTTAACACCCAGTCTGGATACAGTTGCACTTGGGGCAATTGAAGCAATGGCCCTGGGCTGGCCCATCCTCTTAGAGCCAGCCAGGGTGGCCGCAGAGCTCTCTAGTGATGGCCAAGGGGAGCAGAGTCCTGGGTGACAGCTGAGACACGGGCATCCAGGCACCCCCCCACACCGCAGGGGCTAACCCTGGAGAACGGGGTCTGATTTGAGGCCAAGGCCATCAGTGAATGGACGTCTCTGCAGAGTCAGGGAGAGGGAACAAGGCAGAAATGAGACTGAGAGATTGTATTACCCCAAGATGTGGTTTACTCCCCTTCTTCCCTGGCAAGGCTCTCCCCCCACCCCCACCAGCTTATTAACGACAGCAAATTAGCTGTGATTGCAACATTGTCTCCAATGTGAGAGGAGAGTAGTGGTAAACAAGCTAGCAGGGTTTAAGGAGGTAGTGCATCCAACAGGGCAAATGGGCAACTCATGTCTGAACCTACATTCTGACTGACTGGTGCTTCTCCTCCCCCAGCTTCTAGGATATTGCTGGGCAATGGGCTTTCTGGGTGTGAAACTTGTAAAAATTCTCCCAGAGTTTTCTTCCCCAATGTTTTCCCGGGACATCTCCAGGGGGCAGGCTGGGACCACCTAACTGATGGGGACATGGGCAGGATTTTGACGTGCAAATGCTGGGCTGTTCTCCAAGGCGTGCTAAGGCTGCTTGTTCCTCCCCCAGCGAACTCCCTGTCTTCCCTTAGGCCTCTTTCACACACACACAGGCTGGTGTCTACCTGCCTACCCAACAGAGCGGCCGGCTGCCCTCTGCAAGCCAGGTCTCTCCGGCCCCACAGCAGCAGCCCAAGCAAGCCTCCTCGGCCTGGAGGAGCCTCTGGGCCCCGCCCAGTGAACTTCCAGTTCTCCAGGATCGGCCAGTGACCGCCATCCTCGGGAGTCTCCCTGCCCCATGGGAACTCCTGGGATGCCCTGCACTTGCCGGGCGCTGGCGCTGTCCACACCGCCTGGAAATCACTAGTTCAGTGTTTCAGGTGTCACTTTCAGCATCGTAGCCTCAGGGCGGAACACGAACACAAGTCCTGTGTGCAGCATGAAGGGCCCCAGTGAGGCAGCAAGGAAAATGGAACAGGCTCTCTGCCTGGTGTCCCAGAGCGGGAGCCCCGAGGGCGCGGCCGCTGAAGGCAGCATGACCACTCCGGGACCTTCAGGGGGCAGACGCTTTGGGGACAGGCTCTGAGGAGCCGCGCCTTAGGCTCCCCATGAGCTGCCCATGCACGGTGGACTGGAGACGCTCTGCTCTCGGCCAGTGGTTGGTCCCAGCCATCCTAGGCCAGCCTTGTGGGATGAGCACTCAGCGCCTGTGCGGTCCCTGACCACCGGGACAGAATTCCCCCAACTTTTTGATATCCGGGCAAGCACCTGAAACAATACCTCCAGGGCGCTCTGGGGTGAAGAGACAAGGCTGCCCAGAGTGCGAGGCAAAAGGAGTGGCGCTCACCACCTGACTTCCAGCAGCACACGAAGGCCCCAGCCCTGGCGGCCCACTGGGGAAGCTCTCCTTGCCAGGAGCTGCCCAGCACGCACATGGGCACAGGTGCTAACCATGCCCTGTGAACTATGACCACAGGGTCAGCCTAGGTTGAAACAGCAGTAGGGGGGCCAGCGCTGTGGCATAGCAGGTAAAGCCACTGCCTGTAGTGCAGGCATCCTGTATGGGCGCCAGTTCAAGTCTGGCTGCTCCACTTCCAATCCAGCTCTCTGCTGTGGCCTGGGAAAGCAGTAGAAGATGGCCCAAGTCCTTGGAGCCCTGCACCCACGTGGGAGACCCAAAGGAAGCTCCTGGCTCCTGACTTCGGATCAGTGCAGCCCCGGCCGTTGCGGCCATCTAGACAGTGAACCAGCAGATGGAACACTCTCTCTCCTCTCTCTCCTCTCTCTCTCTCTCTCTCTCTCTCTCTCTCTCTCTCTCTCTGCCTCTCTTTGTGTGTAACGCTGGTTTTCAAATCAATTAATTAATGAAAGAAAAGGACAGCAGCGAGGCCTTCCAAAAGCTCGGGACACTAGCTTAGGGCCCCCAGCACTTCCCATCATAGTGGGAGGGAAGGCGTGGAGAGCTTGACTATGCCCGCGGCCTCCCAGCCACGTCCCGCCCCACCCCCGGCGTGACAGTGTGTGCAGGAGCCTGGGGAGGCGGGCTTGGAGGAGACTGCCAGGGCTCAGGGCCGTCTCAGGACAGAAGCCCCGGGCCGCCCTGCCTGGTGAGCAGGGGAGAAGGCCAGGGGAGGCGGCCTCTGTGAGGCTGGGAGCAGCTCTGCAGGCCCTGGCCTGGCCTCAGCTCCAGAAGCCTGAGAGATCAACGCTGCCCCAAGCCCCCCCCCCCCGAGAGATCAACACTGCCCCAGGCCCCCCCTCCCTGAGAGATCAACGCTGCCCCAAGCCCCCCCCCCGAGAGATCAACGCTGCCCCAGGCCCCCCCTCCCTGAGAGATCAACGCTGCCCCAAGCCCCCCCCCCGAGAGATCAACGCTGCCCCAAGCCCCCCCTCCCTGAGAGATCAACGCTGCCCCAGGCCCCCCCTCCCTGAGAGATCAACGCTGCCCCAAGCCCCCCCCCCGAGAGATCAACGCTGCCCCAGGCCCCCCCTCCCTGAGAGATCAACGCTGCCCCAAGCCCCCCCCCCCCGAGAGATCAACGCTGCCCCAGGCCCCCCCTCCCTGAGAGATCAACGCTGCCCCAGGCCCCCCCTCCCTGAGAGATCAACGCTGCCCCAGGCCCCCCCTCCCTGAGAGATCAACGCTGCCCCAGGCCCCCCCTCCCTGAGAGATCAATGCTGCCCCAGGTCGCCTCCCCTCTCTCCCCCCCAACCCCCCCCCCGTCACCTCAGCCCCTGACCAGGGCCAGTGGGCTTTGGGCTTGGTCCTAATCCTCAAATCTAGTCATTAGCTGTAGGTTCATCCACGTTTCAGCACACATACATGCACAGACATAATGAATGGTACACATTCGCACACACGGACACACACATGATGCAGGCACGCACAGTCACTAACACGATGAGCGATACCCACAGACACACAGATGCACATGATGCACACTTACGCACAGACATGATGAGCGATACCCACAGACACACACACACAGACACACAGATACACATGATGCACACTCACACAGGCACAGACATGATGAGCGATACCCACAGACACACACACACAGACACACGTGATGCACATACACACGCACACAGGCACAGACATGATGCACGGTGTACACGGACACACATGCACGCGCACACACACACATGCTCTGATCAGGGTGCCTGGCCCCCACTGGGCTGTGGTAAGGATCCATGAGGACAGCAGGTCTGGCTGTGCTAACTGTGTTCCTGTCCCTCTGCCCTGCAGCCCTGTGTCCCAGGGCTGCGAGCGTGGCCGAGGACTCCTCAGCGGCACTAACACTTGGGCCATCTTCTGCTGCGTTCCCAGCACGTGAGCAGGGAGCAGGATCGGAAGTGGAGCAGCAGGGCCCAAAGCTGCACCCATGTGGGATGCGGTGTCTCAGGCGGCGGCACTGACAGCTGTGTCACAACGCTGCCCCTCCAGAGACTAAGAAATCCCGCTGTGTGAGATTCCCACGGGGGATGCTGGCGTTGTAATGGATGTCCTCGTCTTTGCCTGGCCTGACTCTTCAAAGATTCAAGGGCAGAAGAATGCGTCCTTCAAGTAGAGCTCATGATGGTTCCAACAATGCCACAGAGGTGCGGGGCTTGGGGCAGGTGTGGGGACCCCTCTCGGGAAGCAGCACGCATGGGCCAGTGTCTGCGTTTGAGAGCCAGCAGCATTTCAACTCCAGCTTCCTGCAGGTGTGCGCTCTGGGAGCAGCAGGGGATGGCCCACGGCCAGGGTCCCTGATACCCACCTGCGAGACCCGGATGGAGCTTGCAGCTTCTGCCTTGGTGAAGTCGGCCTGTGGGCAGCCCAGGGAGGAAACTTGGAAGGGCTGGGTGCTGCCGGGGGCCTCCTGAACTAACAACCAGGTCCTCGTCCTGCCTGCGTCCTCTGCCACATGTGGGCCTCACCTTGGGCAGGCCGGGCACACAGCAGTGTAGACATCCTGCCCGGCTCCACCTGCAGCTGTTGGACTGCAGAGCCGGTAGATCCCGGACCCCATGAGGCCAGGTGCATGGCCCTCAGGGGAATGGGGTCGTGTTCTCCCTTGACGACACAGGAGATGTTGGATAGGACACTGACAGCTCTGTTGCAATGCTCAGCTCTGTGGACTGGGACCTCCCTGCTGTGCCAGAGACCTCAGACCCCGACCCTCGTGTGCCTGTGCCATGTGGACGAGGGACTCCCCTCCCTCCCTCTCTCCCGCCCAGCCTCTGGGAGGCATCACTCTATGCTCTACTTCTAGGAGGTCACCCCTTCTGTGATCCACACTCAGGTGAGAAGCACAACGTTTTTCTTTCCGTGAGAGCCACCCGCCCATACCTCCATCACCTCCCCAAGGTGCACACAGGGACCCAGACATCACACGGGCCCAAAGCCACACACAAAGGTGAATTTTATTCATGAGAAGCATTTGCAAATGCTCAAGAAAAGGAAAACATTCAGTGAGCTCAGCCTGCGCATTGCTCCTGGTGACGGCGGCGGAGCGAGGCTACTTGGGGGCTTTTCTGCAGCAGCAGTGACCAGAGCTGCTCCCTCGGGACAGCAGGATGCAGCACGCCCTCAGCAGGAACCGGAGGATCCTCCTGCCGACCCCGCGCCGGCCCTGCCTCTTGCCCTGGGCGCTGGCTGTGGTGTCAGCGGTGGCTGCGGTCCCAGCCCCCTCAGGCTCACGGGCAGCTGCGGCAGCTTCTGGCTCTGCGAGGTCCACACGGCTCCTGGCACTGGGGCTGGAGGGCGACGCCTTGGAGGCTGGCTTGGGGGCTGCGCTGGGAGCAGGGCTCCTCTCCTGCGGTGGCTGGCCTGGTAGGAGAGTCAAGAAGGGGTCACCAAGGGGGCCTAGGGCTCAGCCACAAGAGTACCCGAGATGGCTGGGGCTGGGAGGGAGAGGGGAAGACTCACTGGAGGGCTCGGAGGAGTTGGGGGCTGCGCTGGGAGCAGGGCTCCTCTCCTGCGGTGGCTGGCCTGGTAGGAGAGAGTCAAGAGTGGGGTCACCTCGGGGCCTTGGGCTCAGCTCCTGGAGGCCCCAAGGTGTCAGTGGTTGTGTGGGGAGTGGGCAAGACTCACTGGAGACTTTGGGGGAGTCGGGGGTGGCGCTGGGAGCAGGGCTCCTCTCCTGCAGTGGCTGGCCTGGTAGGGGAGAGTCAAGAGTAGGGTCACCTCGGGGCCTTGGGCTTAGCTACAGGAGGCCCCGAGGCAGGGGGAGGGCAAGACTCACTGGAGGCCTCGGAGGAGTCGCTTTGTGCGGAGGAAACGTCGGCCATGCTGTCATGGAACCTCGACACCAGAGCCAAGCAGTAGTCCTCTGGGGGGGGGCGGCGCTTGCTGCTCTGCGAGGACTTGGGCAGGGCCGCGGGATCCTGGGGCTGAGGGCCTGGCCTCCACTCAGTCCCCATGCCTGGCAGCAGGCCAAGGCCCGCCAGGTACTCCCTGGCCTCCGGGTCCCGGGGAACGCCCAGGGGCTGCAGCGGGGTGACTGCGCCCTCCTCGTGCTCCTGGGCGGTTTCTTGGCTGGGGCCGAACCACGAGTAGGTCCTGGCATCCTCCGCACTGGGCCTCCCCGAGGCGTCGACAGAGAGCAGCCACGCCAGCAGCTCCTGCAGGGCCAGGCTGATGCCACGTGGCACCACGTAGGTGCCACGCAGCACCCGGTCCTGCAGCTTGTCCATGTCCTTGCCGCGGAAGGGCACCGTGGCCTCCAGCATGGCAAACAGCACCACCCCCAGACTCCACACATCAGTCTTAAAAGCGTCGTAGTCCTCCCCAAGGAAAACCTCAGGTGCGCAGTACTGGGGGGGTCCCGCAGAAGCCCCTTACCAGCGTGCCCTGCTCCGGCCACAGGCTCAGCCCGAAGTCCGCCAGCTTGATGTTCACGTGCTCGTCCAGCATCAGGTTGCCCAGCTTGAGGTCCCGGTGTGCCACGCGCTGGCCATGGCAGTAGCTCACGGCGGCCAGCGCCTGGCCAACAGGGCCCTGTCCTCGTCCTTGGCCAGGCCGCCCAGCTCCTGCACGTAGCTCCGGAGCGAGCCCCCGGTCGCCAGCTCCATGACCAGGAACAGGTGCGTCCTCGTGTGCTGCTCCTCCAGCAGCCGCACAAAGTTGTCGTGCCGCAGGCTCCTCAGAATGTCCGCTTCCCTCTGAGCGGACAGCAGGCTGCTGGGAGAGGCGCCTTGCAGGAGGATCTTAACTGCCATGAACTCTTCCGATGCAAGGTGCCGGGCCAGCTTCACCAGGCCGAAGCTGCCCCGGCCGAGCACATATAGGAAGTCGTACCCGTCCAGAGGAGGATGGACTTCCCAGGGGCCTTTCATGCTGCCGGTCACCTAACTACGCTCTCTCGACTCCCTAACTCGCTCGACACACGCTAGCTAATCACTGACCCTCACTGCACTGCCTACAACACAAAGGGACCAACAAGCGCAAAGGCTGGTTAGATGGTCCTAGTTACACAGATCACAAAAGAGTGCTCTCTGGGTAAGGCGGACGAAAACCCAGGCCCCCGGAGCCGCTATGTATACTTTTTGGGGGCTCACCTCACATAATGGTGCCTTATGAAGTTAGAGCGAGAAATGGACCAATCCCAGCCCAGCCAGGGACTCTGTAATAATACGACTTTCATAACAGTGAGGCATTATGAAGTCAGAGCAAGAAATTGACCAATCACGGCTGCAGATAATTCACGGGGGTTTTTGCAGGAATTTTATAATTAAATTAAAAAGATACCCTAAAAGCTTTTGCCTTTGATTGGTGATAGGGATTGATACTTAATTTTTGAGAAATTCAAACAAGTATGGTGCTTCGGTGGTCTTTTTTTTTTCTTTTTATTATGGTCTTTTCTTTTCTAGTGTAAAAGGTGATAATAATTTGTGTCTTTTGAAGACCTCCTAGTGTCTCCACTTAGTATATCCCCTCCTTTGCCTTTACCCTCTGAGTGATGGGTCTCTGAATGATGGAACAACATCTCTGGCCTCGGTAAACTCAACACGTGTTCTGTTGCCCAAGACACCACCAGGTACACTGTCCACATCTCCAGAGCTGAGAGGAAGGTGACTTTGTCACCCTTTCGCCCTAAGTCATCGTCAGATTTCTCGGCAGAAACCCCGGAAGCCCAGAAGGTAGTGGGGTCCATGCAGTCCAAACAGGGAAGGCCCAATCAGTGGCAGCTGAGAAAGCTACATCCACGAGACTGTCCTCTGCCTGGTAGGGAGGAATCGAGGCTCTGCCAGGCACTTGGGGTTCTGGGCTCCTGTCACAACAGCCAAAACACTTGGCTCCTGCCTTCAGCCTGGCCTAGTCCTGGAGGTCATTTGTGGGGTGTATCAGATCATGGAGGAGTTCCCCCCTCCCTCACTAGCACTCTCTTTTCCCCTCTTCACTCTCACACAAATAGAATACAACTTAGAAAAAAAATGAGACTCCCTGCTTCAACTCCTCAGGACCTACACAGCCCAGAAACGAGGAGACTTGGCCACATCACAGCCTTGAGTCTGTCTCCTTGGGACCAGTGTTTCTCCCAAGGAAGCCACAACCTCCTCTCAGGTAGGAAATGAGCCCGGGAACCCCCGCCCCACATGGCAGGTGGATCGGTGTCTCCTGCAGTTCTTGAGGAGCCCCCAGGGCCCAGCACAGCCGTGGGCCCCAGGAACACGTGGTGGTCCCTCGGCACCGACTGCCCAAGCCCTCTTGGGAGAGGAACCCTCTTTGGGGAGATGACCCCTCCTCCGGTTGCCCAGGGACATTGCACGATGCGATTTCTCCGTGATTTCCTGCAGTGCTGGTCACCTCCTCAAGGCTGGGAGGAAAGAACCAGCACCCCAGGAATTCTCACTACAGTTTTATTACTTAAGCCAAAAAAATTAAAGTATGATGACTCTTGTTACTGTTTTCCATTAAGTAAAGGTAATACCAATCTTACTTCTATGTTTTTTTTTTCTTTCTCTTTATTCTTTGATTGATTTGAAAGGCAGAGTTACACAGGATCAGAAGTGCCAAGAGTGAGAGAGGTCATCAATCTGCAGGTCCACTCCCCAAATGCCCACAAATGCCATGCTGTGCTGATCCAGGAGCCAGGAGCTTCTTCTAGGTCTCCCTCATGGAGATAGGGGTCCCAGGACTTGGGTCATCTTCTACTGTTTTCCCAGGCCATAGCAGAGTGCTAGATAGGAAGTGGAGCAGTCAGGGCTTGAACCAGTGCCCATAGGTGATGCCTGTACCCTGGGCCGTGTCTTTACCTCTTACTCCGCAGCACTGCCCCAAAATTTTGACTTTTCTATGGCAGATAAATAAAGATGAAACACGGGGTACTTCCTAAACTTCATCACATAAATAGAATTAATTTTTTATTTAATCCAAACCAGTTTTGAAACTTGATAGTTATTACTTAGCATACTTTTACCATGAAGTTTGGCACCAAACAGTCTTATCCTTTAATTCCATTTCCTTGAAGTTTTCCAAGTCCCTTCAAGTAGCACAGCCCTAGAAAAGCTGAGTTCCCATCCACTTTGCAAAGCTGCGGCCGTAAGGACGAGAGACACCCCCAGCTCTCATTCTCATCACTCCTCCCCAGTGCTGGTGGGAGCCTTGCACACCCACCTGGTTCTAGAAAGTCCATCTCCCCCGAGGTATGTGATGGCCCCGAGACTCTGTATCCCCCAGCTCTGCTCAGCAGTAGCCTCAACATGCTGCTAAAGTCCTATCTTGTCCACACTGGACTAAAACGAGGGGGTGGAATCTCCGTGGGCTCTTAGTGTCAATCCCAAAGGAAGCTCCTAGGAAAATGTGTTTCTTAGACTTTATTTCATTTTTATATTTTATTTATTTGAATGGCAGTGTAACAGAAAGAGGGCAACAAATGCACACACACACACACACACACACAGAGAGCAAAAGAGACGAAGAAATCTTCCATCCGTGGTTCACCTGCCACAGCCCACACAAATGGCTACCCTGCCTGGACTAGGCCCATCTGAAGGCAGGCACCCAAACTCCATCCAGGTCTCCCCAGCAGGTGGCAATGCCCCAGGTAGTTGGCCATCTTCCTCTGCCTTCCCAGGCACATTAGCAGGGAGCTGGATCAGAAGCAGAGCAGCCGGGACCCAAACCAGCCTCCCAATATGGGATGCCAGTGTCACAGGCGGCAGCTTTACTGCTATGCCACAGCGCCGGAGCCCAGGCTTCTTTTAAGATTTATTTATTTGAAAAGTCAAGTGATCTTCTATCCTCTGCGTACTGCCCACATGGCCGCAATGGCCAGGTGGGCTGGTTTGAGCCAGGAGCCTGTGGGGCTGGCACTGTGGTGTAATGGGTTAAGCCAGTGGTGCAGTGCTGGCATCCATATGGGTGCTGGTTTGAGTCTCAGCAGCTTCACCCCCGATCCAGCTCCCTGCTAATGCGCCTGGGAAAGCTTCCAAAGATGACTCAAATGTTTAGGCTGCTTCTCCCATGTAGCAGACCTGATAGAAACTCCTGGTTCAGGGCTTCAGCCTGGCATAGCCCTGGCCATCGTGGCTATTTGGGAAGTGAGCCAGAAGATGGAAGACCTCTGTGTGTGTGTGTGCGTGTGTGCTTCTGTCCCTCTCTTCCTCCCTCCCTCTCTGTAACTCTGCCTTTCAAATCAATAAGGTAAATTATTTCAAAAAGGCTAGAACTAATGCAGGTCTCTCACGGGGGTGGCAGGGGACGGTTCTGGGGCCATCTTCTACTGGTTTCTCAGGAAGTGCTTACACTGGGAGCTGGCTCGGAGCCAGGGCTTGAACAGGCACTTGAATTATGGGATGCTGGCATCATAAGCAGTGTCTTAGACTACTGTGCCATACACCAGCCCCCAAGAACCAAGGTTTCTTTCCTGCTCCAAATATAGTATCCGTATCAGCTCCAAATAGAGTGTCAGGGGTTCTGTTCGTCCTCAGAGAGGTGTCACAAACATTTTGTCACACTTGGTGTCACTGGGTGGTGATAAATAATCTGCTTGTGTGTTGAATGTGTTTTATGAACTGATGGAAGCCCTCGTGCCCTGCTAAAGTCTGCTGGGGACCATGTGCTAACGGGATGGACATGCAGAACCAGTGACAGCCAGGTTACTCATCACCAGAGAGAGTCTACACAATGTCGCTTTAGCGGGGCAGCCAGACACGAAACCCCACCCTCACCCGTGGCCAGGAAGGGCAGGGGACACAGGCACAGCCCCTGGGTGGCCACCCCTGGTCACAGTGCCTGAGCTGGATGATAATGCAGGTAGCGTCCATGCCAGGGCTCTGCCAGGCAGGAGGTGCAGGTACAGGGAAGAGTTCTCTCTCCTGGAGGGCCAAATTGCCAAGTTTTTCATTTTCCTTCCATCATCATCATCATCATCATCTCAAGATTGGCAGGTGCATCCATTTATGTTTTTAAATCACATCTTCAGTAATTGAAACAAGGAATTTGTAAAATAAAATTTCCTATCAGATAGTTTAAAATAATGGTTTCAAATGGCAAGGGGACAAAGAAAGCATAAATTGACATTGATATACTCTGAAAAATGCTGCCTAGTTAATGGTGGACATCTTATAAATTATGGTACTAAAGGTAGTTATAGATAATAGCAATGTGGTAGAAAATATTCAATTAATATTTTTCTCTTTTAAGTCTAATAACTAAAATATATATTCTAGACTTTATAAATAGTGTGACAGTTCTTGCTAATGTTAGCCTTCTTTCAGCAAATAAAACAGATAACTAATAAAGAGATTTATGTTTTCTTCCTCTTTGTACCCTTTAAGGTTATGGATTTGTTTAGAGATTACATCTTAGTTGACCACAGAATATGGAAAAGATAGCAAGTTACCTATTTTGTGAATTTTATTTTTTCTGTTCTAAATTTTTATCATGCACTAGTCTGAAATTTAAAATTCTGGCTAGGCTGTTTTCATTCTTTTTTCTAGCTTTTACAGTATTTCCACTGTACATATACAAAACATGAATTACATGATAACTGTATCATATTTGGTGTTGATAATTTGTATGCTCAGATACTATTTTGTTATAATACCTCTATCACAGGAGGGGATCTAAAACGCAAACACTCAAAG
This sequence comes from Oryctolagus cuniculus, assembly GCF_964237555.1. Lineage (NCBI taxonomy): Eukaryota > Metazoa > Chordata > Mammalia > Lagomorpha > Leporidae > Oryctolagus > Oryctolagus cuniculus. The sequence goes on from NC_091432.1 coordinate 56,941,011, forward strand.
TATGCAGTTTTTAAACATTAGGTTAATTATATTTTGAAATAGAAACAGTGGAAGGACAGCTCATCAGTAGTTAAATATAGTTTGTCCCAGTGACTAAAATTTACCTCATTTATTTATTAGTCTAGTCATTAAGGAAGGTGTTATGTAATTATCCTTTTCATGCATGGTATACCTATACGAATGCCTTATTTCATTTCTGTTTGGCTCTTTAATTTGGGACTGCTTTTGATTAATGCAGTTTCCCAGTTAGTGTTTTTACTTTTTCTAACTTACAAAGTAAAATTAATTTCTCACATGGGAAATACAATATTTAAATAGTTCTGGAAAAATGAACCCACTTTTGCTGCTTGGTGAATGGTTATGCCTTGGATTCCTTGATTCTAGGACGTAGCCAATCTAAAGTACTCTGTCAGTTTTACCTTTACCCCAAAACTGTCGTTATGTTGAAAAGTACTTCAGCTGTGTGAGAAGCCCTTGTGTGTTTTTGTTATGAGAGGTATAACCATCTTCAAAACTTATTTTCTGCTACATAATGTGGATCAATTCTTTATTTTTTTCTGTCACAGTATTAATAAATGGATTTATTGTAAATACAAAGAAAATATATAGATTAATATAGTATTCTCATGTCACCTGACATTTTCTTAGAAATTATTTATTGTTACTTTTAATAAGATTTTCTTCTTTTATTACTGGCCAGAGACTGGGTGATAAAGCTTTTGTTATTTTTACAAATAAACTTAAAACACAGCCTTTTTGGACAAAGTTCACTAAATATACCTGTATGAAAGATACTTGAGTAAATTTTTATCAGCCTTTTAAAAATAAAAGAGCTTGGATTCAGGAGAAGCTTTGTTACTTCTGTGTATGTGTGTTGTATTTACTCTTTTCTCACAGTATTTTCCTGGTCCATATTATCGATTTTTTTCCTTATACGATTTTTTTTTCCTGTTAGAAAACTAGCTCCCACTTTAGGTGGGATGTATTTTCTTCTCCCAAGAGAATATCCAGTTTTGCCAGATCCATTATCGTTGACTGTCATGAGAGAACCTTTTGGGGCTGGCGCTTTGGCATAGCTGGTAAAGCCACCGCCTGCAGTGTCGGCATCCCATATGGCGCCAGTTTGAGTCCAGACTGCTCCACTTCCGATCCAGCTCTCTGTTATGGCCTGAGAAAGCAATAGAAGATGGCCCAAGTCCTTGGGTCCCTGCACGCATGTGGGAGACCCAGAAGAAGCTCCTGGTTCCTGGCTTTGGGTCGGCACAGCTCTGGCCGTTGTGGCCATCTGGGGAGTGAACCAGTGGATTGAAGACTGTCTCTCTCTCTCTCTCTCTCTCTCTTTGCCTTCCCTTCTCCCCTGTGGGTAATTCTGACTTTCAAGTAAATAAATAAATCTTAAACACACACACACACACACACACACACACAAAACCACCTTTTGGTAGGCTTTAGCTGTTTTGTCCCTAAATACAGTTGGTAGCCTTTATACACAGATTCACAGGCTTGGCCTGATGCCAAATATAAAATCAAGCATCAGCCATGTCTTGAAGTTGCCCAGTTACATAATAAAAACCACAAGAGAACAAACCTCTGCAGCGGAGAGGTGGTGAGCAAACTAACTAGGAAGTTAACACTATAAAAGCGAGACTGTTCTTGTCTTAGTCAGTGGTTTCTCTCTCAGACTCTAGTAATTTTTAGTGTACTATTTCTTTTTTTTTTTTTTAAGATTTATTTATTTGAAAGTCAGAGTTACACAGAGAGAGGAGAGGCAGAGAGGCAGAGAGAGGTCTTCCATCTGCTGGTTCACTCCCCAATTGGCCACAATGACCAGAGCTGCACATTTCCGATTCTACTGCTTTCCCAGGCCATAGCAGAGAGCTGGATTGGAAGTGCAGTAGCCGAGACTAGAACTGGCACCCATATGGGATGCTGGCACTGCAGGTGGCGACTTTACCCACTGTGCCACAGGGCCGGCCCCTTCTCTGGCTTTTTGAAATGAGAAGAGTAAGTGAGAAGGGCCAAAGCATCCCTGATGTGCAAGTAATCATTCAGTGATTGTACTTTAGATTAGAAGCTGGATTTTTATTTTTATTTATTTTTTAAATATATATATGTAAAGAGAGAGAGAGAGAGAGAGCGCTCCCATCTGCTGTTTCACTCCCAGAATGCCACAAGCCTGGTTGTTCACTATCCAGATGCCTACAACAGCCAGGACCAAAGCTTGGAGCACAATCCACAGAAGTGACAGGAATCTAATTAAGCCAGCACTGCTGCCTCTCAGGTCTGCGTTAGCTGGAAGCTGGAGTCAGGACCCAGAGCTGGCAATGGAACTTAGGTGCTCCAGTGTGGAATGTGGGCATTCTTAATGCTCGGTTAAGCACCTACTCCTCGGTGGACTTACTGAGTTGCAATGCTCTATTTTGATTCTTTTTCTTTCCTTTTTCTTTTTTAATCTAGCACAAACTTGATAGTCACCCAACCTGGGAGAGGTGAGGATATTGTTAAGCTTGCACCACATTTCTGGAGTAAGTGAGCTTTATGGTCTGGGATCCTTACAGCTCAGACATGATAGGAATCTCAGAAATTCATGAGGGGCTGTGGCACAGCGGGTTTAAGCCATGGAATCCCATGTGAGCACTGGATGGAGTCCCAGCTGCTCCACTTCCAGTCCAGCTCCCTGCTAATGCTCCTGAGAAAGTAGCAGAGGATGGTCCAAGTCCTTGGGCCCCTGTACCCATGTGGGAGACCCAGAAGAAACTTGTGGCTCCTAGCCATTTGGGGAGTGAACCAGTGGATGGATAGACCTCTCTCTCTCTCCATCTGTCTCTGTAACTCTGCCTTTCAAACAAATAAATCTTAGAAAAAAATGATGAAAGATGAATAGGCCCTTCTAATTAAAAATATTAAGTTGAGGGGCTTTTTTGTGGCATAGCAGATAAAGCCACTGCTTGCAATGTTGGCCTCCCATATCTGCGCCATTTCATGTCCCAGCTGCTCCATTTCCAATCCAGCTCCTGAGAAAACAGTGGATGATGGGGGCCAACACTGTGGCATAGTAGATCAAGCCGCCACCTGCAGTGCTGGCATCCCATATGGGCACAGGTTCGAGTCCTGGCTGCTCCACTGCTGGTTTAGCTCTCTGCTATGACCTGGGAAAGCAGTAGAAGATGGCCCAAGTCCTTGGGCCCCTGTACCAGTATGGGAGACCTGGCCTGGAGGAAGCTTCTGGCTTCTGGCTTTGGATTGGCCCAGCTCTGACAGTTACAGCCATTTTGGGGGGTAAACCAGCAGGTAAAGGACCTCTCTCTATTTCTCTTCCTCTGCCTCTCTGTAACTCTACCTTTCAAATAAATAAGAAGTGGATGATGGCCCAAGTACTTGGACCCCTACACCCTTATAGGACACCCAGATGAAGCCTCTGGCCCTAGGCTTCAGCCTAGCCCAGTCCTGGCCATTGTGCCCATTTGGAGAGTGAACCAGTGAATAGAAGATACCACTCTCTTTCCCTTCCCCACCCCTCATAACCCTGCCTTTCAAATAAATCCCAGCAGAATAAACTAATAAACTAAACTGAGGTTTTAGCAAGGTTGCTAGGTATGAACAAATGCCCCCAGGTAATAGGATATGTTTATTAGAGGGCAATCTCTGGGGGTGGGCATTCAGCACAGGTTACGTTCCTGCTTGGAATGCCTACACTGCTCATCAAAAGGCTTGGTTCCAGTCTTGGCTCCTCTGCTTCTGAGCCAGCTTCCTACTAGTGTGTAACCTGGGAGACAGTAATAGTGGCTCGATTACCTGAGACCTACCACCCATGTCGGGGATCTGGATTGTGTTCTGGACTCCTGGCTTCCATCTGGCCCAGCCCTGACTATTGCAGACATTTGGAGAGAGTGAACCAGCAGATGGATGATTTGTCCATCTGTGTCTCTGGCAGCCTCAAATAAAAATAATGTTTAAAAAGGCAAAAATAATAAAATACTAAATTAAAAAAAAAAGGGTAGTCTTTGGAGTCTCACTGTTAAACCACAAGGTGGCCTCCCTTATTTTGTATAGCTGATAAAGTTTCCAGTATGGTTAGATTTTATTTACTCTTCTGCCTTTCCTGACTAATCATGAGCTCTTTGAGGTCAAGAACTTTGCTAATTTGGAGTAAGGTTGTTGAGGGCCCCACCAACTGGTAATGCTTGAAGCAAAGGAAGCATAAAGGGATTGGGAATGGTGGTGGGGAGGTGGGCAGGTAGGGAGAAGAGTGGTTAGAAATGGGTAGCAAATTTTGGAAGGAGAAGCTGGGCTTGGAGCTACTCTGTTTAGTGGTAAAGGATGAAATGAAGCATGGTGAGGAGGTGGGGGTGGGAACCAGCATTGTGGCAGTGGGTACAGCTGCCACCTGACACCAGTATCCCATATGGGCACCGGGTTTTTCCTAACTACTTCACTTCTGATCCAGCTCTCTGCTAATGGCCTGGAAAAGCTGCAGAAGATTGCCCAAGTGCTTGAGCCCCTGTACTGACATGAGAGACTTGGAAGAAACACCTGGCGCCTGGCTAAGCCCTAGTTATTACAGACATTTGGAGAGTGAACCAGATGGATGGAAGATCTCTCTCTCTCTCGCCTTCTCTTTGTAACTCTGACTTTCAAGTAAATTAAATAAAATAAGTAACTCTTGGTTTGTTTGACTTCTAAAAAATTTTTCATTTTAAACATTTTTTTTTCATTTTAAACATTTAGGCCGGCGCTGTGGCTCACTAGGCTAATCCTCGGCCTTGCGGCGCCGCACACCGGGTTCTAGTTCTGGTCAGGGTGCCAGATTCTGTCCCGGTTGCCCCTCTTCCAGGCCAGCTCTCTGCTGTGGCCCGGGAGTGCAGTGGAGGATGGCCCAAGTGCTTGGGCCCTACACCTGCATGGGAGACCAGGAGAAGTACCTGGCTCCTGGCTTCGGATCAGCGCGATACGCCTGCCGCAGCAGCCATTGGAGGATGAACCAACGGCAAAAGGAAGACATTTCTCTCTGTCTCTCTCTCACTGTCCACTCTGCCTGTCAAAAAAAAAAAAAATTAAAAAATGTTTATTTTCATCTACTTGAAAGGCAGAGAGATCTTCCATCTGCTGTTTTCACTCCCCAAATGCTTGTAATATCCAGTGTTGGGCCAGGCTCCAAGCACATGAGCCATCCTCTGCTGCCTCCCAGTATGCAATAGTAGGAAGCTGAATCAGAAGCATAATAGTGGGGACTCTTTAATTAATTAATTTTATTTTTTAAAGATTTATTTATTTGAAGATAGAATAGCAGAGAAAGAGAGAGAGAGAGATAGGTCTTCCATCTGCTGATTCACTCCCCAGATAGCTGCAATGTCGGGGCTGTGCTGATCTGAAGCCAGGAGCCTGGAGCTTCCTCTAGGTCCCTCATGCGGGTGCAGGTGCCCAAGGACTTGGACCATCTTCTACTGCTTTCCCAGGCCATAGTAGAGAGCTGGATCTGAGGTGGAGTAGCTGGGACTCCAACCGGTGCCCATATGGGATGCTGGCATTGTAGGCGGTGGTTCTAAGTCTCAGCTTGTCAGGTTGCCATTCTGAGACCCGTCATTCCTATCAGACTTCACTTACAAAACACATGCAAGGATAAAATTACTGAGAATTTTAAGACAACAGCAGCAGAGCGTTAAACTCTGTGTGTGACCATCCAAGCATGGAGCCCTGTGCGAAAGCAAGATGCCCACAAAGCTGGCCCTGGGCACAGTAGAAGGAGGTGGGAACAGATGTTAGCTGCCAACCTACTGCATCTAGTACAGAGCTCTAAGTAACAGTGAAGAGGAAAGGTGACAGAGAAGAAGGGAGCAGAGGCACAGAAGGAAGAGCACAGCAGCTGCTGGCTGCTGACTTGGTTGTTGGGCAAGTTCCTGTGTCCTGCTGCTGAGCAGCACTGTGGGGGGCAAGGTAGAGCCTATAGGCCTGGGTTAGCTCAGAGGGTGGCTGCAAGGTAAAGATGCCCCTTTCCTAAGATAATTTGACTGCCATCAGTTTAAAAACTTTCATGATAGCTATAGAAGTTAATGATAAGGAATGACGTTTCATGGTGCACTTTGTAGAAACGTGAGCAGCGGCTCTGACTGTTACACCTCAGGAACCTCAAGAGCCAGAGGCATAAATGCTGATGACTCAGAACCTTAGCTGAGCAACCCCAGTGGGGGGCAGGCAGGAGCTGAGTGGCAGCTCTAGCGATGGCCCAGCCCCTCCCTGACTCCCACTCAGAGAATCAGAGCCAGGGGTTCTTTGCTGGCCTTTGGCAGCGCACAAAGACTGGTAGTGAAGGCTTATGGGCAGTTTCAACATTTGGCAAAATTTACCCCCTGGCAGTAATTTTCTTACACAGGAGAAGCCTGCATAGACTAACAACAAAAAAATCCACTCCTGCTTTTATCTGGAATCATATAAACTCTTTGTGGTCCACATATCTTGTGTTTATTAAAATTATGTGCACCAGAGAATGAATCTTTTGGTAATGGAAAACTGACTATAAATTCAGTTTGTTTCTGAGATACCTTTTTTTTTTTTTATTTGACAGGTAGAGGTACAGACAGTGAGAGAGAGAGAAATAGAGAGAAAGGCCTTCCTTCCATTGGTTCACCCCCCAAATGACCGCCACAGTTGGTGCTGCGCCGATCCGAAGCCAGGAGCCAGGTGCCTCCTGGTCTCCCATGCAGGTGCAGGGGCCCAAGCACTTGGGCCATCCTCCACTGCACTCCCAGGTCACAGCAGAGAGCTGGACTGGAAGAGGAGCAACTGAGACTAGAACCCAGCAACCATATGGGATGCTGGCGCCGCAGGCAGAGGATTAACCAAGTGAGCCACGGTGCCGGCCCCTCAGAGATATCTTTCTATTCATAGGATCCCTAAGGTAGAAAAGCAATAAAATAGTTCTCAAAGGTTCTTCTATTTTAAAATAAAAAAAAAAAAAAACAGCTTAATTGAAGGACAATGAGACAGAGTGAAATAGAAAGCTAGCTCCTATCTGGTGATTCACTCTTCAGTTATCCATGGTGGCCAGGGCTGGGGCAGGACTAAGCTGGGAGCTGAGAACTCAGTCAGGGTCTCAGGTAGATGGGTCTCTGCCACCCACATGGGAGACCCAGATTGACGTTTCCTTTCTCAGCTTCAGTCTGACCCAACCCTGGCTGTAGTAGACATTTGGGTAGTAAACCAGCTGATGGAAGAACTCTGTCTTTCCGTCTCTTGCTTTTCAAATAAGTAAAATTAAATAAGCAGAAGTTAAAAAAGAAACCACAATTATGTAACCACTACCATAATCAAGATTTAAAGCAATTCCATCAACCTCCCAAATCTTTGAGAGCTCTACTATGGCTAAATTTATCTTCCTTTGGGATCTGATTCAGTGGCCTTTTACTTCCCCTCCCTAGGCCATTCCGCCTTTCCAGGAAGCTCTTGGTCTTTAAACTGATGGGAATAAGCAGGCCACTGTGTTCAGGCTAAGGGATAGAGCTGGCTGCAGCACACAGAAGGCCATCCACTCAGACTCTCAAAATGCTCAGTCCAGGGGGACAAACACAGGAGGGGGGGAGAGAGGTCAAGGGAGCACACTCTGAGTCAGTCCTGAGCTTGTGGGAGAGCCAACCACCCTGCCCCTCATTCTCACACTCACACAAAACAATTACTTACACATGCTAATACACAAATATACATCTAGTATATAAAAGCAAATATATATACATGATCATCCCTATGAACAAATGCTTGCTTAGCCATAGGAATAAGCTCAAATAGACATATACCTGTGCATGAATGCGTGTACATGCTCACAGCAATTTTGGGGAAGTTGTATCACTTGGGGACACAATCAACAATTTGTTCCTCCTATTGCTCAATTTCATATTTTAGTCTGCTTCGGGTATCAGACATTGTCTGGGGATGTTCCTGCTTCCTGAGGTTTTGTTCTTCTTCTTCTTCTTTTTTTTTTTTTTTTAATGTAAAGACTTATTTACCTATTTGAAAGGCAGACTTACAGAGAGAAGGAGAGTTGGAGACAGAGATCTTCCACTTGCTGGTTCACTTCCCAAAAGGTTGCAATGGCCTGGCTGGGCCAGGCCAGAAACCAGGAGCTTCTTCCAGGCTCCCATGTGGGTGTGGGGCCAAGCACTTGGGCCATCTCCTGCTGCTTTCTCAGACACAATAACAGAGAGCTAAATTGGAAGTGGAACAGCTAGGACTCGAACTGTTGCCCACATAGGATGCTGGCACTGCAGGTGGTAGCTTTACCCAGTATGCCACAGCACTAGTCCCACCATCAATTCTGACTGATGTGGGGTAGCAGGAACAGTGTTATATGGCTGGCTGATTAACTTTTTTTTAATCTGACAGGTAGAATTATAGACAGTGAGACAGAGAGAGAGAAAGGCCTTCCTTCCGTTGTCTCACTCCCCAAATGGCCGCCACGGCCAGCGCTGCGCCAATCCGAAGCCAGGAGCCAGGTGCTTCCTCCTGGTCTCCCATGCAGGTGCAGAGGCCCAAGCACTTGGGCCATCCTCCACTGCCCTCCTGGGCCACAGCAGAGAGCTGGACTGGAAGAGGAGCAACCGTGTCTAGAACCCGGCACCCATCTGGGATGCTGGCACTGCAGGTGGAGGATTATCCAGTGAGCCACGGCTCTGGCCCTGGCTGATTAATCTTTTTTTTTTTTTTTTTTTTTTATAGGCAGAGTGGACAGTGAGACAGTGAGAGAGAGAGACAGAGAGAAAGGTCTTCTTTTGCCGTTGGTTCACCCTCCAATGGCCGCCCGGCAGGTGCACCACGTTAATCCGATGGCAGGAGCCAGGAGCCAGGTGCTTTTCCTGGTCTCCCATGGGGTGCAGGGCCCAAGCACCTGGGCCATCCTCCACTGCACTCCCTGACCACAGCAGAGAGCTGGCCTGGAAAAGGGCAACCGGGACAGAATCCAGCGCCCCGACAGGGACTAGAACCTGGTGTGCCAGCGCCGCTAGGCGGAGGATTAGCCTAGTGAGCCGCGGCGCTGGCCCTGATTAATCTTGTGTGAGGAGGGCAGACTGGAAGAAGGGAAAAAACATATATAAAAAATTTTAATGCTATTTTTAAAACAGTGTTCAGTTAATTTTAGTTTTCAACTTGGTTGGGCTAAGGAATGCCCAGATAGCTGGCAATATTGGGTTGCAGGTGTGTCTGTGAAAGGATGTCTGGAAAAGACTAGCATCTAAATTGGTAGACTGAGATGCCCTAATCAGTTTAAGTAGACACCATCCTGTCAGTCCATTGAGGGCCTGAATCCAACAAAATGTCACAGGAAATGCAAATTTGCTCTTTCACTTTATTGAGAGGCAGAGACAGACAGGGGGATGGGGATTGATCCCCTCTGCTAGTTCACTCTCCAGATGCCCTCAACTGGCCAAAGCTGGGAGCCAGGAACTCAAGTCAGGTCTCCCACATGGGTAGCAGAGGCCCAATTACCTGAGCCATCACCACTGCTTCCCAGGGTCTGCAACAGTAGGAAGCCAGAGTCAGGAGCCAGAGCTGAGAATCAAACCTGAGTTTTCCCATATGGACACAGATGCCTTAACTACTAATGTCCTGAACTAGGACATTCATCTTCTGTGTGGACACCAGGCCTCCTGGTTTTCCGGTTCAGGCTGTTACACTGCTGACTTTCCCATGCCTCCAACTAGCAGAGAGAACAAGGAACTTCTTAGCCTCCATACCCATGTAAGCTCCAATCTCTCATAATAAACCTCTTTTTTTTTTTTTAAGATTTATTTATTTATTTGAAAGTCAGAGTTACACAGAGAGAGGAGAGGCAGAGAGAGAGAGAGAGAGAGAGAGAGAGAGAGAGAGGTCTTCCATCCGATGGTTCACTCCCCAACTGGCCGCAAGGGCTGGAGCTGCACGGATCCGAAGCAAGGAGCCAGGAATTTCCTCCATGTCTCCCACGTGGGTGCAGGGGCTCAAGGACTTGGGCCATCTTCTTACTGCTTTCCCAGGCCACAGCAGAGAGCTGGATTGGAAGAGGAGCAGCTGGGACTAGAACCAGCACCCATATGCGATGCCGGCACTTCAGGCCAGGGCATTAACCCACTGCGCCAGATCACTGGCCCTGAAAGTAAGAATTTTTAAAAAATATCTGGGACATAATACAAGGGTACTCCAAAAGGTTCATGAAAAATGGAGTTGAAGGCCAGCGCCGTGGCTCAATAGGCTAATCCTCCACTTTGCGGCACGGGCACACTGGGTTCTAGTCCCGGTCGGGTCGCCGGATTCTGTCCCGGTTGCCCCTTTTCCAGGCCAGCTCTCTGCTGTGGCCAGGGAATGCAGTGGAGGATAGCCCAAGTGCTTGGGCCCTGCACCCCATGGGAGACCAGGAGAAGCACCTGGCTCCTGGCTTCGGATCAGTGCGGTGCACCGGCCGCAGCGCGCTGGCCACGGCAGCCATTGGAGGGTGAACCAACGGCAAAGGAAGACCTTTCTCTCTGTCTCTCTCTCTCACTGTCCACTCTGCCTGTCAAAAAAAAAAAAAAAAAAAAAAAAAGGAGTTTAAAGGTAAGTTTATTTTGACACAAAAAATTTTCAAATGTATGCATATAAGCAGCCTTCAAAAAGTTAATTGAAAGTGCATATTTTGAAGAAACTGTGTATGGAATGAGGTTCTAAGAAGGGCAAAATAGGAGACAGAAAGGGTGTGGCCTGGATCTCTGACTCAAGCCCACGCAGGAAAGGCTGACCAAGAATACCCACACTGGAGTGTTCTGTGAGCAAGAAATAAACTTCAGTGCTAAGCCACAGTTACTGTGTTTCTTTGTTTCAGCAACTAGCTTTACTATCACCAAGGTGGGAGGGGAAGGGAATGGGAGCATAGATCATGAAGAGCTTTGTGGGCACAATGTAAAGATTTTATCACATATATAAATATATCTATAATACTCAACAATGAAGGAAATTCTGACACATACTACAACATGGATGAAACTTGAAGACATTATGTTATTTTAAATAAGCCACTCAATTTTTTTTTTTTTGACAGGCAGAGTTAGACAATGAGAGAGACAGACAGGTCTTCCGGCCGGCGCCGTGGTTCATTAGGCTAATCCTCCGCCTTGCAGCACCGGCACACCAGGTTCTAGTCCCGGTCGGGGTGCCGGATTCTGTCCCGGTTGCCCCTTTTCCAGGCCAGCTCTCTGCTGTGGCCAGAGAGTGCAGTGGAGGATGGCCCAAGTGCTTGGGCCCTGCACCCCATGGGAGACCAGGAGAAGCACCTGGCTCCTGCCATCAGATCAGTGCGGTGTGCAGGCCGCAGCGCGCCAGCCGCAGCGGCCATTGGAGGGTGAACCAACAGAAAAGGAAGACCTTTCTCTCTGTCTCTCTCTCTCTCACTGTCCACTCTGCCTGCAAAAAAAAAAAAAAAAAAAAAAAAAAAAAAAAAAAAAAAAAAAAGGTCTTCCTTCCGTTGGTTCACCCCCCAGTGTCCACTACGGCAATCGGAAGCCAAGAGCCAGGTGCTTCTCCTGGTCTCCCATGCAGGTGCAGGGCCCAAGCACTTGGGCCATCCTCCACTGCACTCCTGGACCACAGCAGAGAGCTGAACTGGAAGAGGAGCAACCGGGACTAGAACCTGGCATCCATATGGGATGCCAGCACCGTAGGCGGAGGATTAACCAAGTGAGCCACGGTGCCGGGCCCACAATTTTTTTTAAGATTTATTTTATTTGAAAGGCAGAATAACAGAGAAAGAGGGAGAGAGAGAATCTTCCATCAGGTGGTCCACTCCCCAAATTGCTGTAATGGGTAGAGGTGGGCCAGGAGGAAACCAGGAGCCTGGAACTCCATTGGATGTCCCACATTGGTGACAGGGGCCCAACCAGTTGGCCCATCTTCCACTGCTTTTTCCAGGCCATTAGCAGGGAACTAGATTGGAATTGGAGTAGCTGGGACATAAAGTGGCACATATATGGGATACTGGTGTCACAAGTGGCTTTACCTGCTATGCCACAAAGCCAGCTCCTGTGTATATGTTTTCTAAAGACTTATTTATCTGAAAGGCAGAGTTACACAGAGAGGCAAAGAGACAGAGATATCTTCCATGTGCTGGTTCACTCTCCAAATGGTTGCAGTGACAGGGGCTGCGCCAGGCTGAAGTCAGGGACCTAAAAATCCACCTGGGTCTCCCACGTGGGTGGCAGGGGCCCAAGTAATTTGGCCCTCTTCCATTGCTTTCCCAGATGCATTAGCAAGAAACTGGAGCAGAAGTGGAGCAGTTGGGACTTGAACTGGTGCTCTGATGTGGGATGCTGGCATCACAGGTGGCAGCTTAACACTCTGTGACACAGTGCTGACCCCAGTGACAAATATTGTATGATTCACTCATATGAGGTACTGAGATTAGTCAATTCATAGAAACATAAAGTGGAATGGTGGTTTCCAGAAGCTGGTGTGGGATGCGGGAATGAGGAATTACTATTTAATGGGTACAGTTTCAGTTCTGCAGCATGAAAAAAACTCTGGAGACCACGGTCACATACAACCTGAATGTCCTTAATGCCACTTAAAAATGATGAAGGTAAGTTTTCTTGTGTCTAGTCTACTATCATTTCTTAAATATGTATTTATTTATTTGAAAGGCAGAGTTACACAGAGAGAGGGTAAGAGAGATATTTCTTCCATCTGCTGGTTCACTCCCAAAATGGCCACAGTGGTCAGAGTTGGGCCAATCCAAAGCCAGGAGCCAGGAGCTTCTTCCAGGTCTTCCATGTGGGTGTAGGGGCCTAAGCACTTGGACTATCTTCCACTGTTTTCCAAGGCCATAAGCAAGGAACTGGATTGAAAGTGAAGATGCCAACCCTGCAGGTGGCAGCTTTACCCACTACACCACAGTGCTGACCCCCTACCTCCATTTTAATAATAGAAAAAGAAATCTGGGGACGGCACTGTGGCACAGTGGCGGTATCCCATATGGGCGCCATTTGAGACCGGGCTGCTCCACTTCCGATCCAGGTCTCTGCTATGGACTGGGAAAGCAGTACAAGATGGCCCAAGTCCTTGGGCCCCTGCACCTGTATGAGAGACCTGGAGGAAGCTCCTGGCTCCTGGCTTCAGATCAGCACAGCTCCAGCCGTTGCAGCCAATTGGGGAGTGAACCATTGGATAGAAGACCTCTCTCTCTCTCTGCCTCTCCTCTCTCTCTATAACTCTTTAAATAAATAAATAAATAAGAGGTGCCGGTGCTCGCTTCGGCAGCACATATACTAAAATTGGAGCGATACAGAGAAGATTAGCATGGCCCCTGTGCAAGGACGACACACAAATTTGTGAAGCATTCCACATTTTTTTGAAAAAAAAAAAAAAAAAAAAAAAAGAGGTGCCGGTGCTGTGGTGCAGTGGGTTAACACCCTGGCCTGAAGTGCCAGCATCCCATATGGGCACAGATTCTAGTCCCTGCTGCTCCTCTTCCAATCCAGCTCTCTGCTATGGCCTGGGAAAGCAGTAGAAGATGGCCCAAGTGCTTGGGCCCCTGTACCCACATGGGAGACCTGGAAGAGGCTCCTGGCTCCTGGCTTCGGATGGGCGCAGCTGCGGCTGTTGCGGCCATCTGGGGAGTAAACCATCGGACGGAAGACCTCTCTCTCTCTGCCTCTCCTCTCTCTGTGTAACTCTGACTTTCAAATAAATAAATTTTTTAAAAAATTCTTACTTTCAATAATTTTTTATTTAAAATTTTTTAATCTTTATTTTCATGTATTTGAAAGAATCCGGGGGCTGGCGCCGTGGCTCACTTTAATCCTCTGCCTGTGGCGCCAGCAACCCAAATAGGTGCCAGGTTCCAGTCCCGACTGCTTCTCATCCAGTCCAGCTCTCTGCTGTGGCCCGGGTGGGCAGTGGAGGATGGCCCAAGTGCTTGGGCCCCTGCACCCACATGGGAGACCGGGAAGAAGCACCTGGCTCCTGGCTTTGGGCTGGTGCGGTGCCAGCCACAGTGGCCATTTGGGGGGTGAACCAACAGAAGGAAGACATTTCTCTCTGTCTCTCTCTCTCTCACTGTCTATAACTCTACCTGTCAAAAATAAAATAATTAAAAAAAAAGAATCTGAGGGAGACTGAGAAATTTTCCATCAGCTGGTTCACTCCTCAAATGCCTGCCAACAGCCAGGACTGGGCCAGGAAGAAATGAAGAGCCCAGAACCCCATCTTTCATGGGACTCAAGTACCTGAGCCATCACTGGCTGCCTCCCAGGGTGTGTATTTCCAGGGACCTAGAATTTGGGGTGAATTTGTAACTGAAACCCAGATAGCCTGATATGGGTGCTGATGTCCCAAGTGATGTGTTACCTGCTGTGTCATGCAATTCTAATTCCTGAGAGGCTAATGTATGTCATCAGTTTACACAACTAGTAAGAATGAGAGGAGGAATTTAAACATTAAATCAAAAGAATATCTAGGGCCAGGATTGTGGCGTAGTAGGGTTAGGCTTCCACATGCAGTGCTGGCACCCCATTTGAGTGCTGGTTTGAGTCCCGGGTGCACCCTTTCCAATCCAACTCCCTGCTAATGACCTGGAAAAGCATCAGAAGATGGCCCAAGTCCTTGGACCCCTGTACCTATGTGGGAGACCTGGAAGAAGCTCCTGGCTTCTGGCTTCAGGCTTCAGATCGACACAGCTCCAGCTGTTGCACCCATTTGGGGAGTGGACCAGTGGATGGAAGACCTCCCTTTGTCTATCTGTAGCTATGCCTCTCAAATAAAAAAAAATCTTTGAAAAAAAATCCAGTTCTATATTTTTTTCTGACTCTCTAAGAAGAAACCACTCTGCCAAATGTATTTCCTACTGGGAAGGAGATCACTTTATAATTGAGTGTTCTGGGCCTCTGAGCAGTTACATTTCCCTGGGCAAATTAATACAATTTTGCCTTTAAAAAAAAAAGTTTGTTTATTTATTTATTTGAAAGGCGGAGTTACAGAGAAAGAGAATTCTTCCATCCGCTGGTTCACTCCCCAGATGGCTGCAATAGCGGGAGGTGGGCCAATCTGAAGCCAGGAGCTTCTTCTGGGTCTCCCACGTCGGTACAGGGGTCCAAGGACTTAGGCCATTTTCTGCTGCTTTCCCAGGCCATAGCAGAGAGCTGGATCGGAAGAGAAGCAGCCCATATGGGATGCCGGCACTGCAGGTGGTGCTCTACCCATTAGGTTACAGAGCCAGCCTCTGCTTTTCTTTTTAACTTGTTTTATGAGTTGAGTTAGTGTGAGAGGTCTTCCAATACCTGATCACTCTGGATACACTGGATTGAAAGTGTCTGGATTTTTAAGCTGATAACATTTATTCCTATTTCAAGTCCCTTCTTCCACATGAACCCCAGAGTAAACTTT
Source organism: Oryctolagus cuniculus (assembly GCF_964237555.1). Taxonomy (NCBI): domain Eukaryota; kingdom Metazoa; phylum Chordata; class Mammalia; order Lagomorpha; family Leporidae; genus Oryctolagus; species Oryctolagus cuniculus. The sequence goes on from NC_091432.1 coordinate 56,956,383, forward strand.
CTAAGCTGTAGGTCAGATCTTGTTATTCCTTGGATTAAATTCCTCCCAGTTGGCCCTGTCCATCCATATACCCTATAGGGTCGATTCTTCTTTTCTTTTTCTGTATTTCTTTCTCGATTCATTTAAGAGAGAAAGAAAAAGAAAAAGAAAGAGAAAGAAAGAAAGAAAGAAAGAAAGAAAGAAAGAAAGGAAGGAAGGAAGGAAGGAAGGAAGGAAGGAAGGAAGGAAGGAAGGAAGGAAGGAATATAGGAATATTCCATCTGGTGGTTCACTCCTCAAATGGATGCCATGGCAGGGGGCTGGGACAGGCTGAATCCAGGAACATGGAACTCCCCCATATGGTTTCCCACTTGAATGCTAGGGGCCCAAATATTTGGACCATCATCTACTGCTTTCCCAGGCAAATTTGCAGGGAGCAGGATCAGAAGCAGAGCAGCAAGGACTGGAACTGGCACTCCACTATGGGATGGTGGTGTTGGGAGCAGCAGCTTGATTGGCTGCACCACAACCATGGCCTCAGGATTAATTTTCTTAAGATTTTTTAAAAAAAGATTTTATTTATATATTTGAGAGGTAGAGTTACAGAGAGAGGGAGAGAAAGAGAGAAAGGTTTTCCATCTCCTGGTTTACTCCCCAAATGGCAGCAATGGCCAGGGCTGGGTCAGGCTGAAGCCATGAGCCTGATTCTCCATTTGGGTATCCCTCACGAGTGGCAGAGGCCCAAGAACTTGGGCATCTTCTGTTGACTTTCCAGGCACATTATCAAGGAGCTGAATCGGAAGTGGCGCAGCCTGGACTTGATACCGCATCGCTGAACCATAGAATGGATGGGGTAGGGGTGGGGGACGATGACACCAGGATTCTTTTTTTTTTTTTTTTAAGATTTATTTATTGGCCGACACCACGGCTCACTAGGCTAATCCTCCGCCTGCGGCACCGGCACACCGGGTTCTAGTCCAGGTTGGGGTGCCAGATTCTGTCCTGGCTGCCCCTCTTCCAGGCCAGCTCTCTGCATTGGCCCGGAAGTGCAGTGGAGGATGGCCCAAGTGCTTGGGCCCTGCACCTGGCTCCTGGCTTTGGATCAGTGTGGTGCGCCGGCTGCAGCGGCCATTGGAGGGTGAACCAACGGCAAAGGAAGACCTTTCTCTCTCTCTCTCTCTCTCACTGTCCACTCTGCCTGTCAAAAAAAAAAAAGTATTTATTTATCTGAAAAGCTGAGTCACAGAGAGACGGGGGAGAGGGGCAGAAGTCTTGCATCAACTGGTTCAGTCCTCATACAGCCACAGTAGCTGGAGCTGTGCCAATCTGAAGCCAGGAGCCTGGAACTTCTTCCAGGCCTCTCACGCAAGTGCAGGGGCCCAAAGACCTGGGCCATCTTCTATTGCTTTCCCAGGCCATAGCTGAGAGCTGGATGGGAAGCGGAGCAGCCGGGACTTGAATCAGTGCCTGGCACCGCAGACTAAGGCTTTAACCTGCTGAGCCATGCCAGCCCTCAGGAGTAATTCTTCAGCCTGGCATTTGAGGCTGTTTTCACTGTGTCCTGTTCCTCCCTCCCTGGTTTGACTCCTTTCATATCTCCATCTCTAGCCTTGATGAACTGCTTGCTGTTGCCTTCACACACTTTTATCTGTCACTCCTTATCGTCCCACATGCTGCATCAAACATCTTTTTCCCTTCCTCTTATACCTGAGGAGTTCCTGTCGATCCTCCAGAACTCAGGTCAGAGTAAAAATTTCTAGAAACCTTCCCTGATCATTTTCCAACCTGGAGAGCTGTCCTTGCTATGCTCTGTAACTGTTGGCATTCTCTGATTCTTCTCTACTGCTGGTGTTCACAGCATGGAACAGCAGCATAGGCTGGGGCCTCCATCCCTCTGAATGGCACCTTACCTTCTCCTCACTTTCCTCCCATTAGTTCAAGCAGGTTAGATACAGGGAGGTGTGGCTGCTGTGTGCTGAGTGATGTTGGCTGTGACCTCCAGGCCATCCTCCCCCAGGGAACCAATACTTAAGAGAATTATCCAGGAGAGAACCCAGGAGAGCACCCTGGCTCAGCCTTTGTGGAAACCAGTTTAGTGGCAGCCTGCCAGAGCAAATCTTGAGCACAATCCTTTCTGGAACAACAATATCAGTGCTAATAACTTCGGTAACATTTGCTGAATGCCTTCTGTGTTTCAGGCACTATTTTCATTGCTTTGCCTATATTTGTAATCTTCACAAAAACCACAACTGCTGGCGCCTAGGGATTAAATAACTTGCCCAAAATGATACAACAAATGATAAAGCAAGGTTTCAAATTTGAGGATTATGTTAGAGCCCATGCGAGTGACCGCTATACTGTAAAGCCTTCTGGGCCTCTGATCTTCCATTTCAAGGGATAGAAGGATACCCCTGCCTCGCTTCTGTGAAAATGAGTTTGGAGGGTCCCAGGAAAAGGACCAGGAGGTGTCCCCCTGCCCCGTTTCTCACCTTCTTTTTGCAGGAAAAGCTGCTCAAGAATGGACTTGAGGGGCTGAGACTGGCGTAGCGGGTGAAGCCTCTGCCCGCAGTGCTGGCATCCCATATGGGTGCCGGTTTGAGTCCTGGCTGCTCCACTTGCGATCCAGCTCTCTGCTATGGCCTGGGAACGCAGTAGAAGATGGTCCAAGTCCTTTGGCCCCTGCACCCACGTGGGAGACCCGGAAGAAGCTCCTGGCTTCGGATCTGCGCGGCTCTGGTCTTTGCAGCCATCTAGGGAGTCAACCAGCAGATGGAAGACCTCTCTCTGTCTCTGCCTCTCCTTCTCTGTGTAACTCTTTCAAATAAATACATAAATCTTTAAAAAAGAGGAAAGAATGGACTTGATAATTCCCACAGTGAAGAGGAGGAAGGGATGAGCCGGAGTGACAGGAGAGGGGAAGAGAGGTGCGTGGGAAAAGGCCTGGCTGGAGGATAGGGAGCCGGGAGGTGACCTCCAGCCCGGAATCCTGGTCCAGGCTTTGTCTCTTCAACTCCATGTAACCTTCCCTGGGCCTCAGCTTCCCCATCTGTAAGACACGGATACATTTTTTTTTTTTTTTGACAGGCAGAGTGGACAGTGAGAGAGAGAGACAGAGAGAAAGGTCTTCCTTTTGCCGTTGGTTCACCCTCCAATGGCCCCCGCGCTGCGGCCGGCGCACCGCGCCGATCCGATGGCAGGAGCCAGGAGCCAGGTGCTTTTCCTGGTCTCCCATGGGGTGCAGGGCCCAAGCACCTGGGCCATCCTCCACTGCACTCCCTGGCCACAGCAGAGGGCTGGCCTGGAAGAGGGGCAACCGGGACAGAATCCGGCGCCCCGACCGGCGCCGCTAGGCGGAGGATTAGCCTAGTGAGCCGGGGCGCCGGCCAAGACACGGATACATTTAAGACCAGCTGGCCCACGCCCTCAAAAGAGAAAGGGGGCATCCTCAACTCAGTATACTGAGGAAAAGACCAGGGTAGGCGGGCAGGGAGAAGGCGCCGTAGGGGGCGACTAGGCTGAGCCTAGGGACTCTACTGGGCAGGCCTTGAGCTTAGTCCTGCGACCTGAGCCCGTGACACGCCGGGTTAAAGAGGTCTAGGGCCTCTAGCAGGTGACCAGGAGAGCGGCGCAGCACGGACCAGGGCCACAGCTCTGCGGGATATATACCCACTCTTCCTGCACCTCCTCAGCCCTCCCCAAGGGAGTCGCAGTCCGGGAGGTGGCGGTTGCGGGGGACCCGGCAGCGGACAGTTGCGCTGCGGCGACAGCCAGGGAAGCTGCGGCCCGCGCGGCCTGAAGAGCATCACGTCATCCTTTCGGCTAGGCGCCCGCCCCCTCCCCGACGGCGCTTGCGCAGGCGCGGCGGGAGGGGGCCGCGGCGGAGCTCTTCCCGGCGCTTTCCGCCCTTCTCTAAGCTCCGCCGGCTCGCGGCGCTCTCGGCTGGCGGCGGCGGCGCAGAGGGGAAGGAGTCCAGGATGCGGCGCGGGGGGGCCCAGTGCCCCCCTGCCCCGTCACGGCAGCCGCGGCGGCCGCGGGGACCGGGCCAGGGCCGGGGGCGGCGGCCTGAGCCGCGGTAGCGGCGGGCGGGGCGGCCTGAGGGCGGGCGGGCGGGAGCCCGGGTGCGGGGGCTCCGCGCCGCTCCGCACGGCCCGGCCCGTCTCGGCCCCGGCGCCATGAGCGGCGGCGGCGGTGGCGGCGGCGGCGGTGGCGGCGGCGGTGGGGGCTCGGCGCCCAATCGCTTCGCCGACTACTTTGTCATCTGCGGGCTGGACACCGAGACCGGGCTGGAGCCGGACGAGCTGTCGGGTGAGTACGCGCAGTGCCCGCCGCGACTCGGGGCCCTGAGGAGAGCGTCCCGCTTCCCGCACCCCGCTTTGTCCCGGGAACCGGGTGAGGGTCGTCGGGAGGGCTCCGGGCGGCGCGGGCGAGGGGGACGTTGGCCAGAGGAGGGAAGCGGCCGGACTGTCCCTGCGCGGAGAGGGAGCGAGCGGCCGCTCCGGCCCCAGGCGCTGCGGGCCTGTGGTCGGCCACAGGGACGAGGGCAGGGATGAGAGAGTTAGTGTCGAATTAGGGGAAACTTGTCTTCTAAACACCCGATAGGGAGAGAAAAGGCATCCCGCGTCCTAGTGAAAGTAAGCCTGCCCCGCTCCACCCCGGGCCAAACAAAACAAAAACTTGGTGAGTTTATCTGGCCTCTTCCCAACAAGCCTGTGACACCAGTTCCTCAAAACCGTTATAACGCAGGCCCCTGGGTTTTCCTGCTCTGCCCCTCTGGCTGGGACGTGAAGTAATAAAGTGAAGTTGGCCCGCACCAGGATGGAAGGTCCCTTGGCGCTGGGAAGGGCTTGCGGCCCCCGGCCATGCCCTTTTGTGAAAAGTAATCCATGTCCCTTTTGAGGACCAGGGTCGTTGGTGTGTGTCCGAGGGGGCTGGCTTGTGGAGAGGCTACTCAAGCCATCTTTCCAAGCCAAGGTAGTGGGGGAGTGGAGAGGGGCCCTGATCACATCTGGCATTCGGTGCAGATCAGGGTCAGGATTATTAAAACACCCCTGAATTCCACTGCACCACCATTGGAGCCTTGGAGTTGCAACAACTTGGAAAAGTTTTTGGCTGGAGCATCCCGTGAGCAGATTTCAAGTGGGCGGAGGTTTGTTGTGTCAGACTTTTAAGTTGTGTCATCCTGATTTGATGAGGGAAACTCCTTTGCACTTTTCTGTCATGATGTGGTCACTCTCCAAAGTGCACAGCCTGCTGACTAATTTTACTTTGCTTCAGAGATGACAGGACAGATTGCTTGGTCACCAGAAAAATTCCAGGGTTTCTTCTGGGGGAAAAAAAAAAAGTTGTGTGCATGCTTCAAATGACAAAACATAGACTGTTTCTTTTAAAAAAATTTGAGATAAATTGGTGCCTTAAGAAGGCCAGAAAAGATACTGAATTGCCTCAAATTACTAGTAGGTAGATGAAAAAAAAAAATCATGAACTGGTGATATAGTTACCATTAGGCCTTTTGTTGGGTTATTTATTGTTTCAGGCTCACTTTTTTAGATACTCAGATACTTATAATACAGATGTTAATTTTTTTATTGGTCTTATATGGATTAAGTTTGTAGCCTGATGCAGCAGTTGGAATTCAGTTCAAGGTATTGTTGCTGGAAAGGATCTCAGAGAGGAAGATGAGGCCCAGGAAGGATAGTAGTGCTAAATCCCGGTTAATAACTTGACCCTTTGTCCTGTGCTCCTCCCATGACGCTCAACTGCATCTCATTGGCCTGACTGCAGATGTTTAGAAAGCATTAACAGGTTGAGAAAGATTGAAAATAACAAAGGTCTTCTTAACAGAAAGTTTAAGGTGGTAGAATAAATCAATGTTATTTTTATGCTGTGCTTTTGAGTATGTGTTAAATTGTATAGACATAGGTTTTGGAAAATAGAGAGGTTTGCAAATGATAAAATATAGGAATGAAGCTGGGAAGTACTATTAATGGGTTTTGGGGTCAAACATTTCTGTTTTGCTGTTGACTATCTCTGTGACTGGGGATGAGTTGAATAATTCTGCCAGGGAAGAGAGAATATAAGTAAAAAAAAAATCTCATCAAGTAGACTCTCAAAAAATGTGAAAAAAAATCTCATTTCATTAAAAGAGAAATGTTATTATTCTCTGTTGTACTATGTGAAAGCTTATTGGAAGAATAAAGAAAGGGGGTTGAGTTGTATAAAATATACAAAGGAGAGCATTTCTGTCTTTTTAAAATGTGGTTGCAGTAGTGGAATGCCAAAACTATCTAATAGGCGACCTTTGTTAGAATAGGCACTGATTGAAGGACTTTTTTTTTTTTTTTTCTCCTTCATTTCATTCTGGGGGTTGGTAGGGGAATCTGGACTACCAAGAGAGAATCTTTGAATAAGACAAAATGGAATACAAATAGCTCTCTGTGAGTCCATGCTGAGACTCTCCAGGGTGCATTTTCTCTTCTCAGCCTGCCTTAGAGCTCCCAAACTGATGATGTCATAGCCAGTAAAACTTCAGGAAATTGTGAATTGCACCTAGATTCTCTAGGGAGGTGCTGAGGAGTCTCTATCTCCAAGCAAATTAAATTGTGTGGGCATACCTCAGGTAGCTTCCTAAAAAGTGAACCCAAAATGAGCAAATCAAAGCTCTCCAGTGTTCCATCTGGTTTTGTGGAGAAGGGGTAAGATTTGTGCCTCTGTTTAGGGTAGTGAGCACAGCTTGCTGTGATGATGGGGGCTGAGATCACTGGGTTTTGTAGGAGTCTCGCCTTGTCCTCTCCTTCCCCTTTCTTGCAAACTCAAGCATTTAAGCAAGTCATGTAGTTCTTTGTTGTGCAAGCAGATGAGGAAGGTGTGAAAATTGATTTTTGTTTTTTTCTGGTTGTTGAGGAAGTACTTTGAGTTGGAAGTAGAACAAGGTAATCTATGGGTAAAGTACAAATCTGGTTAACTTTTGGAAATGGTATATGTTTTCTGTCTTTTTTGAACTTATTGGTTAGATAAGGAAATCTGGAAGAATGGCTTCTAATTTCTGGTTTTCTATTTCTGTTGGTCCATCCTAAGTGAGGAGGCAGACGGTAGTAGAGTCCAGTCCTTCTTTCCATCCCTTTAATGTGGTTGTGTCCTGGCATCTTCATTTTCCTTTCTTCTTCTTCTTCTCTTTTTTTTTTTTTTCCCCAAAGATTTACTTATTTATTTGAAAGTCAAAGTGACACAGAGAGAGAAGGAGAGGCAGGGAGAATGAGAGAGAGAGAGGTCTTCCATCTGCTGGTTCACTCCCCAGTTGGCAGCAACAGCCAGAGCTGTGCTGATCAGGAGCCAGGAGCTTCCTGTGGGTCCCCCACGTGGGTACAGGGGCCCAAGAACTTGGGCCATCTTCCACTGCCCTCCCAGTCCATAGCAGAGAGCTGGATCAGAAGTGGAGCAGCCGGGACACGAACCGGCACCCATATGGGATGCTGGCACTGCAGGCAGCAGCTTTACCCTCTATGCCACAGCACCAGCCCCTCCTTTCTTCTTATTGTCAGCATCCGTGACAGCAGAAGACTTTGTGGTGAGGTGGGATTTGAGTTTACTTTTCCCATCTGCCTGAGAATTAAGGTTCCAGAATCCTTATGACTCATTTCTCACCTTGGTATCTCTAAGTTCCTCTGAATTGACCCAGTCTCAGTATTGGCATGTAAGTATCCTGAGTTCTTTCATCCAGTATGCCAGCTTTCCCAGGCTCTAGCAGAGTGACTTGCCAAGAGTTGAAGAGAAAGGGATAGAGAGAAGGAAAGATGGAGACTGGCAAGGAGCCTGTATGAACTTACTTAAAACATTGAGAATACACTGAAATCGTCTGTTCAAGTCACTCTTAGGAGAGAAAAACTGCTAACTGTCCAGAAAAACCTGAAGACTCATCAGTTCATAGTCTTCCTTAACCGTATTGTGCTATATTAGAACTTCAGAATTATGGGATGTCAAACATGGATGCACCCTTGAAAAACGATATAACCTTCTGATTTTACAGATGAGGAAATGAGGTCCTGTGAAAGTGGGAGAATATCTGTCTTCTCTTGCTGTGTTTCATTCCTTTGCTACTTGAGGATATTTTGCATTCTTTAAAAAAAATTTTTTTTTATTTTGCATTCTTTGTAGTAATCTGATGGAGGCAGAGGCAAGTAAACATTTGTGTTGTGTGGGCAAGAGCAGACATTATGGCGTTTTTTCCCCTAGTCCAGGTTTCTGTTTAATTTTAATGTAGAGTATTGTGTGTGATCATCATTATGGGTATCATAATTTTTTGTTTTAACTTTTGATATAATTTTATACTTAAAAGAAACATTGACATGAATAGAACAGAGGACTCTAGGACATTCTTTAGAATTATGAACATTTTGCCCCATTTGTTGTATTACTTAAATGTGTACCCTCCATATACACCAGACATGCATACACAAGTGACTTTTTTAGATATATTTCATATGCCATGCAATTTACTTATTTTTTAAATGATTTTTTAAAAACTTATTTGAAAGGTGGAGTTACAGAGAGGCAGAGAGAGAGCTCCTTTATCCGCTGGTTCACTTCACAGGTGACCATAATGGTTGGAGTGGGCCAGTCTGAAGCCAGGAGTCAGGAGCTTCTTTGAGGTCTCACACATGGGTGCAGGGCCCCCAGGACTTAGGCCATCTTCCACTGCTCTCTCAGTTCATAGCAGAGAGCTGGATCGGAAGTGGAGTAGCCGGGTCTCAAACCAGTGCCCGTATTGGATGCCGGCACTGAAGGCAGCGGCTTTACCTGCTATGCCACAGCGCCGGCCTGCACTTATTTTTTAATGCATTCAATTTAGTGATTTGTGGTATAGTCACAGAATGGTACAGTCATCACTATTAGTATAATCAATTTTAGCATATGATCATTATTCTCCCCCCAAAACCTATACTCATAAACAGTTATTCCCCATTTTCTCTCATAATATTAACTCCTGACTGTAGGCTACTGCTAACCTACTTTCAATCTCTGTAGGCTGCCAATTTTGAACATTTCATGTAAGTGGAATCATATATCGCCTAGTCTCTTCTTACTGGCTTTTTTCACTTAGCATAATGTTTTCAAGATTTGTCTATGTTGTACATGTGTCATTGAGTCATTTTTTTTTTTTTGAAGATTTATTTTATTTACTTGAAAGGTAGAGTTACAGAGAGAGTGAGAGAGAGATCTTCCATCCGCTGGTTCACTCCCCAAATGGCTGCAAAGGCTGGGACTGCACCAGACCAAAACCAGGAGGCAGGAGCTTCATCTGGGTCTCCTTTAAAGTGCAGGGACCCAAGCAGTTGGACCCTGCTCTTTTGCTTTCCCAGGCACATTAGAAAGGAGTTTGATTGGAAGTAGAACAGCCGGGGCTCAAACCGGCACCCATATGGGATGCTGGCATTGCAGGTGGTGGCTTAACCCATTATGCCACAACTCTGGCTCCAAGACATTGGTTTTTATGACTGAATAATATTCTATAATATGATGGTCCATTAGTTGATGGACACTTGGGTTGTTTGCACTCCTTAATTATTATGAATAACACTGCTGTGAACATTTGTGGATACATTTTTATATGGCATGTATTTTCATTTCTCCTGGCTATATATCTAGGAGTGAAGTCACTAGGTCATATGGTAACTCTGTGTTTAACCTTTTGACTGTCTGCCAATCAGTTTTCCAAAGCAGCTGCACTGGTTTGCATTTCTAGCAACAGTGTCTGTATTGTCACCAACACTTACTGTTTTTTTTATTATAGCCATCCTAGTGGGTATGAGGTGGTATCTTATGGTTTTGATTTGCATATCCTTGATGGCTGAGACAGATGTTTTATTTTAAAGAAAAAAAGCCAGGCCTTCCCAAGAGATGAAACAACTCTAAAAAGTTTGAGAATGCTTGAGTTTGGGTCCTGGCTCTGGTTCAGATTCTATCTCCCTGCTAATGTACACCCTGGGAGGCAGCAGCAGATAGTAGCTCGGGTAGTTGAATCTTGCCACCCAGGTGGGATATCTGGATTGAGTTCTGAACTCCTGCCTTTGGCCTACCAGAGCCCTGCTTATTGCAGGCATTTGGGGAGTAAACCAGTGGATGGAAGATCTCCGTGTCTCTGTCTTTCTGCCTTCCAAATTAAAACAGAACAAAGCAAACACCTAAGTGAGCCAATTTCAAACTGGGAATTGATATGAAGTAATCTTTTTCTTTTCTTTCTTTTTTTTTTTTTTTTAAGAAAGCTTTTGTTTAATGAATATAAATTGCATAGGTACATCTCTTTTTTTTAAAGTTTTTTTTAAAAGATTTATTATTTATTTGAAAGTCAGAGTTACACACAGAGAGAAGAGAGGCAGAGAGAGAGGTCTTCCATCTGCTGATTCACTCCCCAGTTGGCTGCAGTGGTAGGAGCTTCGCCGATCTGAGGCCAGGAGCCATTTTGGGCCATCTTCCACTGCTTTCCTAGGCCATGGCAGAGAGCTGGATCGGAAGCAGAGCAGCCGGGTCTTGAACCGCTGCCCATATGGGATGCCGGCACTGCAGGTGGCGGCTTTTACCCGTTATGTCACAACGCTGGGCCCTAAACTTAAAAGTTTTTATCCTCTCTGCCAGGTTGTCACTTCTGGGGCAGATTCCCTTATGGTCATTTTATAAAGGCATCTCTGTTGGGAAGCCTAGATTCCTAGCTGCAGCAGTGCTTGAGTCCTGATAGCTTCCCTCAGGCATTTGCGGAGGTCAAGGCTGCTGTATTAGGGCACAGTCCCTAAGACACCCACTAACTTCAGTTGGAGAGACTGAATATTGTCAGAACATAAGAGAACTGTACTTGACTTTCTCAGGTGGGGAGGACCACATGGAAAATAAGTGGATTTTACTTTAAGGACATTGGTGCCCTGCTTCTTTCTTCTTAGGAGGAAACCCTGAGTCACAGTGTTTGGTGCTTAAACAAAGTTCTCTTACACTGTTCAGCCCTTCCTTCCTTCCTAGATTAAAAATAAAGTTTTCTCTGCCTAAGGCCTCTTTTGGCAACACCCTTTTTTCCCATCCCATATCCTTTTATAAACTTGTGTTTTGGCTAACCCTAATGGAAAGCTTTGGCTCAGCTTCTCAATTCCTCTTGCCAGTCTTGGATTCAGATTAGTCTAAAGGGATCTTAGAAGTCTCTCAGGAACTTGGGTACCCGTGAGGGAACCTATACTTTATGTTTTAGGTGCCTGCTGGATATTGCATAGGATCAAGTGAGAAAGAGAAAGGCTTGCCTTTGAGCAGCTGGTGAATTCCTGTGGAATTGAGTGATTAAACACAGGCTGTCCTTCCCAGGGGTTTGGATTTAGTTCTTAAAAGTTACTTAATGAGGCAAATGCTCTTCAAATACCCCTGTTCCAGATATTTTGTGATTCTGTGTGTTAGTTTGGAGTACGTTGAACCCTGTTCGGAGTCTGTGAGTGGCAGGATCCTGGCATGATGAAAAGTGAGAGTAGAGATGATGCAAGATCTCGGGTGTTTTCAGTGTGCTCCCAGGATCACATGTATTTCCAGGAAATACAATGGTAACAGGTATAGTCAGATGACTTGTCTCTCAAATCTTAGAATATTTGCCTGGTTGTCATCTGTGGAATCTCTGGTAGCTTCCTGTTAAAGAGGACCAAGTTAATAGTTTTTGATGTTCATTAGTGTGATGGGTAAGTCCGGTCAAATTTTGCTAGGCCATCTGAGGTCTACTGTGTGGACTTCACTAACTCGCTTAGTTTAAAATGCTTTCCTGGACGGCTGAGAGCCCTGAGCAGTGAGAAGGTCTGTGGAGGGAAGTTCCACCTAGTCAGCTTCATTCCGGTCTGTGAGTCTGGGATTTGTAAACGGTTTCCAGTTGGCAAAACATGATATGAATGTACATTTGTTTATATTGATCACAGAATGAAGAATGTTAGAGCTAGAAATCAAAGATAGTCCAGTTAGCACTTTCAGCAGATGGTAAGGATTAATATTTATAAATGACTTTAGGGTTTTATAATATGCTTTTAAATCGTTTAAATTTTTTTCAGTCCCACTTGAAATATAATTTTTTGGTTCAATGTTGCTCAATAAGTAAGAACTGTTAGGATCTACCTCTTCTGTATGCTGTTTCACTATTGATGAAGTTTTTATTTTTAAATGTTTTTCATTATAGATGTGGGGATTAATCGCTGAATAGCAGAGCTGTGGTTCAGTTCCCAAGCCACACTGCAACAGAGAAACTATGTCAGGAGAGGAGGCAGGTCACTTGTTTTCTGAATTATAGTAATGCCGTTGGTGATTGTTTTGTCCTCTTTCCTTACCCATTCTTTCTCTGTTCTAGAGATGTTTTTCTGGGGCCGGTGTTGTGGCTTAGCAGATAAAGCTCCCTGTGACAATGCCAGGATCCCATGTAGGTGCTGGTTCGGGTATTGGGTGCTCTACTTCCAATCTAGCTCCCTGCTAATCTACCTGGGAAAGCAGCAAAAATAACCCAAGTGCTTGGGCCCTTGTGCCTACATGGGAGACTCAGAGGAAGCTCTTTGCTTTAGTCTGGCCTAGCCCTGGCCATTGTGACCATTTGGGGAGTGAACTAGCAGACGGAAAATCTCTGTCTCCCCTTCTCTCTCTCTCTGTATATTTTTTTCAAATAAATACACGTTGCAGGAAGTAGCTCTAAAGACAGATCATTGTCCCTCTACCCCTGCTGGACTTTTGGGACTAATGTAATCCCAAACAACTGCTGATTTATCAAAAACAAAAGGGAGAATGTTAGTAAAATGGCGCAGTCTTATCTATGGCACCATCTACACCCTGACATCCTCCTAGGCTCTAGCCCCCACTGCCATTGCTGTAAGCCAGGTGGCCACATGGCCCAACCACTGGTGTCAGCCCCACCCCCATCCTAATGGAGTTTGCTGTTCCTGCTTCCCTGCCCGCCCCCTGGCAAAGTTTCAAAAGGACATGTTCCTGAACACGTGTCTCTCTCTTGATCTCTCTGTCTTTCTATCTCTTTCTTGATCTCTTACGGCTCTCTTCTCTTTCTCTTTCTTGTCCGTTCGGTCTGTTGGGTTTCCTCCAATAAACCCTTTCCCTTAAAAAAAAAAAAAAACCTTAAAAATAAAAAATAAATTTTTTTAGACTAGTTACTAGAGCTTTCCTTTTTTTTTTTTTTTTTTTTTTTTTTAAAGATGTACTTCAGAGAGAGAGGTATCTTCCATCTGCTGGTTCACTCCCCAGAGGGCCTGCAACAGCCAGTGCTGGGCCAGGCTGTAACCAGGAGCCAGGAGCTTCATCTGGGCCTCCTCTGGGGGTGGCAGGGGCCTAAGCACTGGGGCCATCTTCTGGGGCTTTCCAGACGTATTAAGTAGGGGGAGCTGGATTGGAAGTGGCGCAGCCAAGACACCAACCAGTGCCCATATGTGATGTCAGCATCACAGGCAGTGTGGCTCTACCATTTTTTGTTATGCCATAATGCAGGCCCCTAGAGCTTTCCTTCTAAGAAGCTCTTTTTTATAACTATTTCAGGATTTTAGTTTTATGTAAGAGGTTTGTCTTCTTTGAAATCCCTTAGTGTCGCCTGAGTTTACATCATTTGTGATTGTAATTTGGGGGCTGCCTGTGACCTCCAGTTAACTATCCATATTCTTTAGAATGAAAGAATATGGGAAGTAACCATATTTTTAGGATTTTAAAGACATGAAGAGAGAAGAACTGAATTAGAAATAATCACAGAGAGAAGAAGAGCGGAATTAGAAATAATCACAGGCCACAACTTAGAAAACAATAAGTGGATAAACAATTTATAAAAGATGCATTTTTATTATGTAACATTTGTTATAATGTTAATATGTTAGAATTACTTTCCATGAATATCAAAAGAATTGGTTCTTTTCTAAGCTATGTTGTTTCTTTCTTTGTTTTTATAGTTTTAGAATAATGGTCCTAGTGTTTTAGTCTAGTTTTGAAGGTAGGTATTAATTTTGGGATATATTATTATATTGTTGAAGAAAACCAGAGATTTAATTTTGTATGATTAGATGTCTCTTTTCTTTTTTTCCCAGTGTCTTTACTTGACAATAGTCATTTAAAAGCACTTCACTTTTTCTCCTGGTTATAAAAGCCTTATGGGTGGGTGTTTAACCTGGTGGTTAAGATGCCTATGAAAGTACTGGGTTCCATGCTGGCTTCTGGCTTCTGATTCAAGCTTCCTGCTTAAGCAGACCCTGGGAGGCAGTAGTGATCCTATCATAGGTGGATGCCTATCTGGAATCACTTTGCAACCTTCTTCCTGCCTTCCTCCATTGAGCCTTTTCTTGTGAGTCTCGGCTCTGCGAAGTTTATGACCTTAGGTTCTGTGCTGCCTGTGTGCTGGTGAAGAGAAGGGTAGATGGTGCACTGTGAAACAAGGATCAGTTCTTTATTTTCTTCCTTCCTTCCTTCCTTCCTTCCTTCCTTCCTTCCTTCCTTCCTTCCTTCCTTCCTTCCTTCCTTCCTTCCTTCCTTCCTTCCTTCCTTCCTTCCTTCCTTCCTTCCTTTCTTTCTTTCTTTCTTTCTTTCTTTCTTTCTTTCTTTCTTTCTTTTTTAATATTTATTTATTTGGAAGGTAGAGTTACAGAGGCAGAGGCTGAGAGAAAGCTCTTTCATCTGCTGGTTAACGCCCAAAATGGCCATATGGCTGGAGCTGGGCCTTTCTGAAACCAGGAGCCTGGAGCTTCTTTGAGGTCTCTGACGTGGGTGCAGGGACCCAAGGATTTAGGCTATCCTCTGCTGGTTTTACCAGTCCTTAGCAGAGAGTTGGATCGGAAGTGGAGCAGCTGGGACTTGAACTGGCGCCCAAATAGGATGCTAGCATTGCAGGTAGTGGTCTTACCCTCTATGCCACAGTGCTGGCCCCAAGGATCAGTTCTTTAAGAGAAGAAAGGATAATGTTGTGTTGGTGGGGTTCAAGAGAGGGAAAAATATTCTCTGGCTTTGCAGTTTATGTCTTGCAAAATTTACTGCATAGGGTCATGCTCTGGGTGTGACCCTGAAGAACCGTGTTATCTTTGATTTATTCTTTGTGTGTGTGTGGTTTTTTTTTTTTTTTTTTTTTTTTTTTGACGGGTAGAGTTATAGACAGAGACAGAAAGGTCTTCCTTCTGTTGGTTTACCCCCAAATGGCCGCTAAGGCTGGTGCTGCGCCGATCCAAAGCCACGAGCCAGGTGCTTCCTCCTGGTCTCCCATGCGGGTGCAGGGCCCAAGCACTTGGGCCATCCTCCACTGCACTTCCGGGCCAATGCAGAGAGCTGGACTGGAAGAGGAGCAACTGGGACAGAATCTGGTGTCACAACCGGCACTAGAGCTCGGGGTGCCGGCACCACAGGCAGAGGGTTAGCCAAGTGAGCTGCGGTCCCGGTCATAAAATAATTGAGTTTTAAAATATTATTTCTCCCACATAAACTGGTCATTTATTAGGATTGGTACTGTTTAACATTTAGGTTTCTGGTAAATTTGGGAAGTTACATGAAGTGACAGAACACAGGAAAGCTCAGATTTTTTTTTTTAAGATTTATTTATTTATTTGAAAGAATTACACAGAGAAGGAGAGGCAGAGAGAGGTCTTCCATCCACTGGTTTACTCCCCAGTTGGCCGTAACAGCCGAAGCTGCATCAATCTGAAGCCAGGATCTTCCTCTGGGTCTTCCCATGTGGGTGCAGGGGCCCAAAGATTTGGGCCATCTTCTACTACTTTCCCAGGGCATAGCAGAGAACTGGATCAGAAGTGGAGCATCTGGGTCTTGAACCTGTGCCCATATGGGATGCTGGCATTGCAAGTGGTGGCTTTACCTGCTATGCCGCAGTGCTGGCTTGCAGATTTTTTTTTTTTTAAGATTTATTTATTTATTTGAAAGAGTTACAGAGAGAGAGGGAGAGGGAGAGGGAGAGAGAGAGAGAGAGACAGACAGACACCAATCTTCCATCTGCTTGTTCAATTCCGAAATGGCCTCAATGGCCAAGGCAGGACTAGGCCAAAACCAGGAGCCAGGAGCTTCTTCTGGATCTCCTACGTGGGTAGCAGGCCAAATACTTGGGCCATCCTCTGCAGCTTTTCCCCGAAGCCTCAGATCTGTAAGCAGCAAGCTCTTCTTCCATTTGTTCTTCTCATATAGTACCATTATGCAGAGAAGCCCTGAATGTCTGCCTGGCAACTACCTCTTTGTCAGAGTATATGGGATGGGTACACATGTAGTGTTTCTCTCAGATCAGAGCTAGAGTAGTGAAGCCATTGAAGAATCAACAATGCCCATGCCTACAACCATCTTCCACTTGTCCATGTCCTTGTTTATTTCAGCAAAGCTGTCATTTAAATGAATGTGGTACAATTTGACTTTTTCATCCTTGGTGAAGCTGTTCCTGGAGGCCTTTTCCTTCTCTTTCAAGGCTTTTTGGATGGCAGACAGGTGCTTCACATGGGCCAAGCTGGGCAAGAGGTAGTCACACTGATTGATCTAGTGTGGGTGAACGTAATCATCACTCTTCACAGCACTTCTATGTGCTCTTTTTTTTTTTTTTTTTTTTTTTTTTTTTTTTTTTAAGATTTATTTATTTACTTGAAAGGCAGAGTTACAGAGAGGCAGAGGTGGGGGGCGAGGGGGAGTCTTGTCCTCTGGTTCATTCCGCAAATGATCACAATAGCTGGAGCTGAGCTGATCTGAAGCCAGGAGCCAGGAGTATCTTCTGGGTCTCCCATGGGGGTGCAGGGGACCAAAGATTTGGGCCATTTTGTACTGCTATCCCAGGCCTTAGCAGATAGCTGGATTGGAAGTGGAACAACTAGAACTTGAACCAGCACCCACATGGGATGCCGGCACTGCAGGCAGTGGCCTTACCTACTACGCCATGGCGCTGGCCCCTCTATGTGCTCTTACACACGCTGAGATGGAAATTTCTTCCTTACCAGTAATACCCTGCTGGCCAGTGTTCTGCTGCTGCCATTTGTGCCTACCGTGGCCTTTATGTCTGGCTATCGATGACCAGAAGATCAAAACACTATTTTTTATAGGAATCTTAGAAATTATATAAGTCACTGATAATAATTACACTTTCCAGAACTAAGCTCTTTGAGAATTTTGGCATCTTTATATGGTAGCTTTCACTTTTTAGAATTTTTTAAAAAGATTAATTTATTTGAAAGGCTGAATTACAGAGAGAGAGGGAGAGACAGAGAACGATTTCCCATCTGCTGGTTTTCTCCCCAGATGGCTGCTATGGCTTGGGAGTGCGCCTGGCTGAAGCCAGAAGTCAGATACTCCATCCAGGTCTCCAGTGTGCAAGGCATAGGCCCAAGCACTCAGGCCGCCTTGTCCTGTTTTCCCAGCCACAATAGCAGGAAGCTGGATTTCAAGTGCAGCAACTGGGACTCAAACTGGCACTCATGGGATGTCAGCCTCACAGGCAGTGGCCTAACCTGCAGCACCAAAATGCCAACCCCAATTTTTAGAATTTTTTTTTTATTGCAATTGGACTTAAACACAATTTAAGAAATTGTAAGTGCATACCTTAATATACTTTTGTATGTGTGTATATTGATATACTTATCACCCAGATCAGTTCTTTGCAGTTTTACTTATGTTTTTACCTTGTGAGGGTGTATGTATATGTATTTAACATAGTGGTAATATGAAATGTAAAATTTTGTTTTGACTTTTTTCACTTGGTATTCTAGCATGAATATTTCTAAATATCAAGTTGTATTTTCCTTAAATTCTATTGATTAAAACAGGTGCTTGGCACAGCCATTAAGATGCCATTTGGGATACTGACATCCCATATTGGAGTGCCTGGTTCCAGTTCCAGCTCTGCTTCTGATTCCAGCTTCCTGTTAATGTACTCCTTGGGAGGTGGCAGGTAATGGCTCAAATACCTAGGTCCCTGCCACCCATGGGGGAGACCCAGATTGAGTTCCTTGCTTCTGGCTTTAGCCTGGCCAAGTCTCAGCTGTTGCAGGCATTTAGGGAGTGAACCAGAGAATGGGAGATTTTTGTAATGCATCTTACTGTCCTTCAGGGAAAAACAATTCACTGGTCCAATTAAGAATTTTTTTTTTTTTGGACAGGCAGAGTGGACAGTGAGAGAGAGAGAGAGACAGGGAGAAAGGTCTTCCTTTGCCGTTGGTTCACCCTCCAATGGCCGCCGCGGCCGGCGCGCTGCGGCCGGCGCACCGCGCTGATCCGATGGCAGGAGCCAGGAGCCAGGTGCTTCTCCTGGTCTCCCATGGGGTGCAGGGCCCAAGCACCTGGGCCATCCTCCACTGCACTCCCTGGCCACAGCAGAGAGCTGGCCTGGAAGAGGGGCAACGGGGACAGAATCCGGCACCCCGACCAGGACTGGAACCCAGTGTGCCGGCGCCGCTAGGCGGAGGATTAGCCTAGTGAGCCGCGGCGCCGGCCTCAATTAAGAATTATTTAGTTACAAGAAATAGAATCCTACTCGAGCAACGTGAAGGGAGCTTCTTTCAAATTATAGCATGTTATATGTTTACAGAAAACGTCATAGAAGATGCCACATAAGTTGCATTAATTGCCAAAATTGGACTTTGTTGAGTCAAGAAATGTACATTTAAAATTTTAGTAGATATTGCCAAATTGCATTCCTCAAAGGTTGTATCAATTCAGACTCCTTCCATTGGTGTTTAAAATTCCAGTTTCTCTATACCTGCAATTAAATGCTACTGTTTTTCTAAATAATTTCCCATCAATTAGAAAGAAAATACTTTGTTTTTAAATTGAAAATAAATCTTAATGGAGAATGAGACTGGGAAGGGGAGAGGGAGGAAGTGGAGGGGTGGGAGTGTGGGTGGGAGGCTGATATGGTGGGAAGAATAACTATATTCCTAAAATTGTACTTAATAAATTTGTATTCTTTAAAAAATAAATTAAAAAAATGATATTTGTTGAATAAAAATATTTCAACAAAGTAAAAAAAGAAAATGCTTTGTTTAATTTGAATTTCATTATTATGAGTCTGAACATTTTTTCATATCTTTCATATATATTTGTATGTTATGAATTTCCTATTCAGCTCTTTTACTCATAATTCTATTGTGATCTATGTCTTTTTCTGATTGATTTGTGGAAATTCCTCATTAGGAATATTTTCCCTAACTGGTCCACATATATTTCTTTGTAATAAAAGCAATTTGTAAGAAATATACCAAAACTTCAAAAATACCTGCAATGAAAATATATATACATATATGTAATTTATATTTATAAAATTGGGATTGAGAAATACAGTTTTTTATCTTTTAAGTTACTAATTCCATGTTTTTAAATGTGTATTGAATATTGTTTCATGTCATTGAATATACTTTATAAACATTTTATTTGGTGGCTTATACTTTTTTTTTTTTTTTTTCAAACTTGTGTATTTATTTCAGAGGCAGAGTGACAGAGAGGAAGAAAGATCTTCCTTTGATTCACTCCCCAAATAGCCGCAACAGCAGGGTCTGTGCCAGGCTGAAGCTAGGAGCCTGGAGCTTCTTCCAGGTCTCCCACTGTGGGTGCAGGGGCCCCAAGCATTTGGCCATCTTTTTTTTTTTTTTAATTATTTTTACTTATTTATCTGAAGGCAAAGTTAGAGGCAGAGGCAGAGGCAGAGAGAGAGAGAGAGAGAGAGAGAGAGAGAGAGAGAGAATCTTCCATCCACTGGTTCACTCCCCAAAGGGCTGCAGTGTCCAGAGCTAGGCCAATCAAGGAGCCAGGAGATTCTTCTGGGTCTCTCACTTGGGGTGCAGGAGTCCAAGCACTTGGGCCATCTTCTGCTTTTCCAGGCAATTAACAGGAAACAGAAGCTGGATTGAAAGTGGAACAGTTGGTTCTCGAACCAGTACCGGTATTGGATGCCAGTCCTGCAGACGACGACTTTACCTTCTGCCACAGTGCCGTCCCCATTGATTTATTTTCTAACTTTATCTTTGCACAGAAATGGAATAAGATTTAACAGATCCCTCATTTAACAGTAAACAACATATCCATTCAGGGACCCATGATTATACTTACCTGAACAAATGGCTTTCCTTTCCTTTCAGTCAGTTATCCATGAAGATAAATTTAGGGAAGATCTAGAACAGCAGTTCTTAAAACCTAGTCCTTAGACCAGCAGCATCCATATCACCTGGGGAACTTGTTAGAGGTGAAGGTGGCAGCATCCCACTGAACCAGACTCTGGGGGGAGGACTCAGAACTTGTATTTTAACAAGCTCTCCAGGTGATTCTGGTGCATACCCAACTTGGAAATGCAGGTTTTTTTTTTTTTGAAAGATTTTATTTATTTATTTGAGAGGTAGAGTGATAGAGAGAAAAGTCTTCCATCCACTGATTCACTCTCCAGATGTGGTCCATCTTCTGCTGCTTTCCCAGGTGCATTAGCAGGGAACTGGATTGGAAGTGGAGGAGCTGGGTTTTAAAGTACCCATATGGGAAGCCAGCTTCACCTGATACACCACAACACCAGCCCCTGTCCATTCATTTTTTTTTAATAGCATGTTTAATATCTCACAGTTTATTGTCTCATAGGCAAAGCTCAGTCTCTTTTTTTTTTTTTAATTAAAGATTTATTTATTTATTTGAAAGAGTTACACAGAGAGAGAAGGAGAGGCAGAGAGAGAGAGGTCTTCCATCTGCTGGTTCACCCACTATTGGCTGCAATGGCTGGAGCTGCACCAATCTGAAGCCAGGAGCTAGGGTTTCTTCTGGATCTCCCATGTGGGTGCAGGGGCCCAAAGACTTGGGCCATCTTATACTGCTTTCCCAGGCCATAGCAGAGAGCTGGATTGGAAGTGGAGCAGCTGGATTTCGAACCAGCACCCATATGGGATGCCGGCACTGCAGGCTGCAGCTTAACCCACTGGGCCACAACGCTGGCCCCCGTCCATTCATTTTTAATGTCATTTTAATTGTTCCCACATTTTTGCTATTAAAAGTGCTGCTATGCACATTCTTGAATAAATTTTTGTTTGAATATCTGTTTGATAGAATTGGTGGATCATATTGATAACTTTATAAAGCTTTTAAGGAATTGTCAAATTGTTTTCTACAGCAGCTCTACCATTTTACATTCTTATTAACTGTATATAAGATTTCTACTTTCTGTGCATCCTTGGTAATATTTGGCATTTTCCATTTTTTGATATATTTTTATCTGTATTTCTTTACTACTAAAATAAAGAAAAAACTATTTCTTAATCTTTTATATTTGTTTTGTGAGTTGCTTGTTTATATGCTTGTTATAATTTCTCTTGTTCATTTTTTGGAGGGGAGCAGTGGAGAAGACAGATTGCGATGCTTTTAAAATTTTTTTCTAATATATATTTTAAAATTGTTTTAAACGGGCCGGCGCCGCGGCTCACTAGGCTAATCCTCCGCCTAGCGGCGCCGGCACACCGGGTTCTAGTCCCGGTCGGGGCGCTGGATTCTGTCCCGGTTGCCCCTCTTCCAGGCCAGCTCTCTGCTGTGGCCAGAGAGTGCAGTGGAGGATGGCCCAGGTGCTTGGGCCCTGCACCCCATGAGAGACCAGGAAAAGCACCTGGCTCCTGGCTCCTGCCATCGGATCAGCGCGGTGCGCCGGCCGCAGCGCGCCGGCTGCGGTGGCCATTGGAGGGTGAACCAACGGCAAAGGAAGACCTTTCTCTCTGTCTCTCTCTCTCTCACTGTCCACTCTGCCTGTCAAAAAATAAAAATAAAAAAAAAATCATTTGTAAAATTGTTTTAAACTTATACATTGGGGTACCATGTGATGTTTCAATAAATGTATACATTGTATAATGTTAAAATCAGGGTACATGTATCTACTCATTTACCATTTCTTTGTGGAGAGAACATTCAAAACCCTTCTACCTTTTTTAAAAAATATAGTACATTTTCTATAGTCACTGTATTCTGCAATAGAATACTTGAATCTGTTGATCAACCTTTCCTTCTCTCCCTCTCCTTCTCTCTCTTTATCTCTCTCTCTCTCTCTCTCCGTCTCTGTCTCCGTCTCCGTCTCCATCTCTATCTCTCTCCATCTCCCCAATCCCCCAACCCCCCAGTCCTCCAATCCCCCTGCCTCTGGTAACTACTATTCTACTCTTAACTCTATGAGATCAACTTTTTTAGATTCCACATACGAGTGAGATCATGCAGTATTTGTCTTAATGCCTGATGTCATTTAAAATAATGTCCTCCATTTCCATCCATGTTGTTGGAAATGACAGAATTTCATCTTTAGAGCTGAATAGTATCCTATTATGTATATTTACTACATTTTCAACTGATGGACCTTAGGTTGTTTCCATTTCCTCACTATTGTGAATAGTACTGTAATAAACAAGAGGGTATAGATCACAAAGATACTGATCATTTCCTTTTGACTGTATTCTAGTAGTGAGATTGCTGGATCATATGGTAGTTCTGTTTTTACTTTTTGAGTAGGATACTTTGAAGGGTGATTATGAATTTCTTGCTTAGGAGAGCTGATGAGTTTGCCGTAGACATGGGGTGGGTAAAGGAATTTGGTTTGCAGGATATATTAGCTTCTAGCTTCCCGTGGCTCCTGCAACAAATTGCTAGACTGGATATCTCTTTCTTTCTTTCTTTCTTTCTTTCTTTCTTTTTTTTTTTTTTTTTTTTTTTAGTATTTATTTATTTATTTGAAAGGCAGAGTTATAGGGAAGTGTTCCATCCTCTGGTTCACTCCCCAAATAGCAGCAATGGCCAGAGCTGGGCTGATCTGAGGCCAGGAGCCAGGAGCTTCTTCTGGGTTTCCCAAGTGGGTACAGGGGCCCAAGGGCTTAGGCCATCTTCTATGTTGGTTCACTCCTTAAATGACTACAAGAATCAGGGCTGAACCAGGCTGAAGCCAGGAGCCTGAAACTCCATCTGGGTCTCCTGTTGAGTAGCAGGGGCTCAGGTGCTTGGACTACCTTCTGCTACTTTTCTCAAGTGTGTTAGCAAGGAGCTGTATTGGAAGGAGAGCAGCCAGGACTTATATGGGATGCCAGCATCACAGGCAGTGGCTTAACTGACTGTGCCACAGTACCAACTCTTAATTTTTATTTTAAAGCAGAGAGAGAGACAGAGTGATTACTCATCTATGCCACAGCGTGGGACCCTATAGTTCTCTTTGGATTTTGGGTTCAACTTAGGTAATCTAGGATTCTCTCATCTTAAGAATTTTGATTATATCTATAATATCCTTTTTCTAAAGAAGATAACATTCATAGGTTCTGGAATTAGGATGTGGAAATATATTTTCTGGGACTACCATTCAGTCCACCTCAGGTCTAAAGCATATGTGGGGAACCTTTTTCTGCCAAGGGCCATTTGGATATTTTCTAACATCATTCTCATGCCTTCCAAAATTATCAACTTAAAAATTAGCCTGCTGGGGCCAGTGTTGTGGTGCAGGAGGTTAATCCTCCACATGCTGCGCAGGCATCCCTTATGGGCGCCGGTTCTAATCCTGGCTGTTCCTCTTCCCGTCCAGCTCTCCACTATGGCCTGGGAAAGCAGTAGAAGATGGCCCAAGTGCTTGGGCCCTTGCACCCACATGGGAGACTTGGAAGACGCTCCTGGCTCCTGACTTTGGATCTGCTCAGTTCCGTCCGTTGCAGCCATTTGGGTGTAAACCAGTGGAAGGAAAACCTTTTTTCTGTCTCACCCTCTCACTGTCTATAACTCTGTCTCTCAAATAAATAAAATTTTATTTTATTTTATTTTTTAATTTTTTGACAGAGTGGACAGTGAGAGAGAGAGAGAGACAGAGAAAGGTCTTCCTTTTGCCGTTGGTTCACCCTCCAATGGGCGCCACAGCTGGCGCACTGTGGCCAGCACACCGCGCTGATCTGAAGGCAGGAGCCAGGTGCTTTTCCTGGTCTCCCATGGGGTGCAGGGCCCAAGGATTTAGGCCATTCTCCACTGCACTCCCAGGCCATAGCAGAGGGCTGGCCTGGAAGAGGGGTAACCAGGACAGAATCCGGCGCCCCGACCGGGACTAGAGCCTGGTGTGCTGGCGCCACAGGCGGAGGATTAGCCTATTGAGCCGCGGCACCAGCCAAATAAATAAAATCTTTAAAAATAAATAAATAAATGACTAGCCTTACAGCCCTATTATTTTTTAAAAAAAAGGATTTATTTATTTGAAAGTCAGAGTTACACAGAGAAGGAGCGGCAGAGACAGAGAGGTCTTCCATCTGCTATTTTACTCCCCAATTGGCTGCAATGACTAGAGTTGTGCCAGTCCGAAGCCAGGGGCCCAGTGACTTGGACCACCTTCTGCTACTTTCCCAGGTGCATTAGCAGGGAGTTGGATCAGAAGTGGAGTGGCCAGTTCATGAACTGGTGCCCATATGGGATGCTGGCATCATAGGTGTTAGCTTAATCCAGCACACCACAGTGCCAGCCCCATCACCATTTTTTTAAGCCTTTCATTTACACTATATTTTTAAAACTTACTTTATTTGAGAGGCAGAGAGAGAGAGAGAGAGTGATTGATTGCTCCCCCACCTGCTGATTTACTTCACATACACCCATAATTTCCTTCCTCCCAGGGTCTGCATTAGCAAGAAGCTTGAATCAGGAGTTGGAACTGGGAGTCAAACTTAGGTAGTTTGATAGGACACATGGGCATCTTAACTGTTAGAGCTTATGCTGTATGACCTTGCTGCACCTTGTCTATTGTGAGCTTTTAGGGAGTGGACTAACACATGGGAATTCCATCTCCTTACCTCTCAAATAATTATATAAACAAATAAATTTGAAGTAGTCAACATTTTTTTATAGATGAGAAGCAGCAACTGGTTAGAATTGTCAAACCTGTTGTGCAGAGGAACAAAGTATGTTGGGAGGGTTCTGGGTTTCTTGTTCCAGTTCTTTCAACTGGTTAATATCAGAGCAGAGATTTGAATTTGGGGACCCTTAACGCTGAGGCAACTATTTTTCTCATGATGTGTGAAAGCTTTACAAAATGTTAAAGAAGTAATGATTTGTGATTTTATGAGGGATTTTCAAAAACTTTATGGAAAATATATGGATTTCAATTTTTTGCCCCAAAACTTTCTAATTTTTTTACTAAGATCTACTTTCAGTTTACTTTATACACAGATTAATTCTATACTATGTAAAGATTTCAATAGTATGAAAAAAAACTTTCAACAGCTTTTTTTTTTTTAATTTCTTCAATGACTTGCTGTTCATTCAAGAGCATCCTATTCAGTCTCCATGTGTTGTTGATCTCCAGCTTCATTCCATTGTGGTCAAAGATGATGCACGGTATGATTTTGATTCCTTCGAGTTTGTTGAGACTTGCTTTATGGCCTGGCCTGTGGTCTATCCTAGAGAAAGTTCCATGCACTGTTGAGAAAAATGTGTGTTCTGCAATTGTAGGATGAAAAGTTCTGTAGATATCGTTAGATCCATTTGGTCTATAGTGTCAATTAACTGTTGTTTCCGTGCTGATTTTCTGTCTGGTTGATCTGTCCATTGCTGAAAGTGGGGTTTTGAAGTCCTCCTTTACTGTTGTATGGGAGTCTATGTCTCCCTTTAGATCCATTAACATTTCTTTTAAATAGCCAAGTGCCTGTAATTAGGTGTGTATACATTTATTTTAGTCACATCTTTCTGTTGAATTGAACCCTTAATCATTGCACAGTGCCCTTCGTTGTCTCTTTTACCAGTTTTTGTGATAAAGTCTATTTTATTTGATATTAGGATGGCTACACCAGCTCTTTTTTGGTTTCTGTTAGCATGGAATATCATTTTCTATCCTTTCACTTTCAGTATGCATGTATGTTTATTGGTGAGATGTGTTTCTTGTAGGCAGCAGATAGATGGGTTTTGTTTTTAATCCATTCAATCCATTCATCTTTTTTTTTTTTTTTTTTAGATTTATTTTTTTATTTGAAAGAGTTTCACAGAGAAGGGGAAAGGGAGACAGACAGACAGACAGACAAGTCTTCTATCCACTGGTTCACTCCCCAGGTGGCCACAATGACAAGCTGCACCGATCAGAAGCCAGGAGCCAGGAGCTTCCTCCGGATTTCCTATGTGGGTGCAGGGGCCCAAGGCCTTCGGCCATCTTCTACTGCTTTCCCAGGCCATAGCAGAGAGCTATGGATCAGAAGTGGAGCAGCCAGCACTCGAACCGGTGCCCATATGACACTTCAGGCCAGGGCTTTACCTGCTACACCACAGTGCCGGCCCCCAGTCTGTATCTTTTAACTGGACAATTGAGGCCATTTACATTCAAGGTTACTATTGATAAGTAATAACTTGGCCCTGCCATTGTCCTATAAATATTCCTATTGTTTACTTGGGATTTCCTTTGTACCTTTACTGGGAGATTTTCTGCCTTCACCTTCTTTCATAGTGATGACCATATTTCTGTGTTTCTGTGTGTAGCACATCCTTCAGCATTTTTTGTAAGGCTGGACAAGTGAAAATGAATTTTCAATTTCTATTTATTATGAAAGGTCTTTTTTTTTTTTTTTTTTTGACAGGCAGAGTGGACAGTGTGAGAGAGAGACAGAGAGAAAGATCTTCCTTTTTTTTTTTTTTTGCTGTTGGTTCACCCTCCAGTGGCCGCCGTGGCTGGCACACTGCACTGATCCGATTGCAGGAGCCAGGTACTTATCTTGGTCTCCCATGGGGTGCAGGTCCCAAGCACTTGGGCCATCCTCCACTGCCCTCCTGGGCCACAGCAGAGAGCTGGCCTGGAAGAGGGGCAACCGGGACAGAATCTGGCGCCCCGATCGGGACTAGAACCCTGTGTGCCGGCGCTGCAAGGCGGAGGATTAGCCTAGTGAGCCATGGCGCCGGCCCAATGAAAGGTCTTTATTTTACCTTCATTCATAAATGAGAGCTTTGCAAGGTACAGTATTTTGGGTTGACAATTTTTTCCTCTTAAGACTTGTGCTATATCTCGCCATTCTCTCCTAGCCTTAGGGTTTCTGATGAGAAGTCAGCTGTGATTCTAATTGGAGATCCTCTGAAAGTAATCTGGTGTTTCTCTCTTGCACATTTTAGAATCTTTATGTTTTACTGTGGAGAGTTTGACTACAATGTGTGGTGGTGAAGATCTTTTCTGATCATGTCTATTAGGAGTTCTGTGTGCTTCCTATACTTGGACATCCTTTTCTTTCTACAAATTAGGGAAGCTTTCTGTAATTATTTCTCACTAAAAAGGCCTTCTAATCCATTCTCTTTTTCTATGCCTTCAGGAACTCCTAAGACCCATAAGTTGGGTCATTTGATAGTATCCCATAAATCTCCAACATTGTTTTTTAGTTTTCTAATTTCTTCTTTCTTTTTTGATCTGACTGTAAAATTTCCATATTTGTCTTCTAACTCAGATATTCTTTCTTCTGCCTCACTAATTTTGTTGTTAAGGCTTTTCACTGCATTTTTTATCTGTTCTATTAAATTCTTCATTTCAAATATTTCATTTTGGTTTCTCTTTAAAATATCAATTTCATGAGAAAAATTTTCTTTCATGTAATGTACGGATTTCTTTAGTTCTTTGATTTGCTTCTGATTACTTCTCTAAGTAATCCCATGATCAATTTTTTGAATTCTGTTTCTGGCATTTCTTTAATCTCTTCATTTTCACATTCTAGTATTGAAGTGTTGCGTTCCTTTGGGGCCATCATGTTGTCTTCCTTATTCTTGTTCCTTGAATTGCTGCCATGTTGGTGCCTCTCTCGCTCTTTTTTTAATGATTTATTTAGGGTCAGCATTGTGGCATGGCGGGTAAAGCGGTATCTTCTGTGGCTGCCAGTTGATGTCCCCACTGCTCCACTTCCCATCCAGCTTCCTGCTAACAGCCTCGGAAGAGCAGCAGAGGATGGCCCAAGTGTTTGGTCTCCTGTCACCCACATGGGAGGCCTGGATGAAGCTCCTGGAGTTGGCTTGGCCCAGCCAAAACCCTGAGTGTTGCAGCCTTCTGGGGAGTGAACCAGTGGATGGAAGATTTCTCTCCCTCTCTCTCTCTCTCTCTAACTCTTTGAGTGAATTGGAAGTGGAGCAACCAGGACTTGAACTGGCACCCATATGGGATCCTGGTGTCACAGGCAGCAGCTTTACCCATTATGGCACAACATTGGCCTCCAAGCCCACCTTTTAGTTCTTTTTTTTTTTTTTTTTTTCCATATAGTTCTGTTGTGTGACTTTATGACAGCTTATCTTTCAATTCTAGAGTTGGTAGTACTTGGTTAGTTTCCACACTTTGAATATTATGATATTGACATGTGAACATTTGTATATGTAGCTTTTTGTAAGTTGCCAGGTCTTGGTTATCTTATATATTATGTACAGCTTTGGTAGATACTACCGTAGGGTTTTCCACTATGGTTGTACCAATTTACATTTCTACCTGTAGTGCTTTAGAGTGCATGTTGCTCCCTATCCTCACCAACACTTGGCACTTTCCTTCCTTTTCTTTTGCTTTATTCTGATGGCCCCAAATAATATTGAGCAATAATATTGAGCTATTTAAATTTGCATTTTCTGGATTATTATAATCAAGTTGATCACTTTTCATAAGTTTATCAGGGATTTGTATACTTTTGAAGTATCTATTTGCATGTCTTTGCTAGTTTTCTTTCAGGTGGTCTTTTTTTCTCTTACTGATTCAGTGGAATTCTTTATATGTTTTATAGGAGTCGTTTGTCAGTTACATGTATGAAAATGCCTTCTTGTAATCTATGTGATTCCTTACTATTCTCTTAATGGTAACTTTCAAGGAACAAAAGTTTTAAATTGTAACAGTCCAATTTATCAGTTTTCTTACTATGTGTAGTGCCTTCTATATCTTCTTTTGCAGGATCAGGAAGATGTTCTGTGTTGTTTTCTGAAGGCTTTATTGTTTCCCCGTTCATATGTAGATCTGCAGTCCCAGAGCTAGGCCTCTTATACACAGTGCTGCATCACTACTCTGTACTGACTGAAAAAGCTCTGGCTGTTTTTTTTTTTTTTTTTTTTTTTTTTTAAGCATTCTACAAAGTCAAAGGGAAACATTTCTATTGCCCTCACAGCTGTGCCTGAAGTACAACAAGTCTTTGATAATGACCAATACAATGCTTTTAATGCACATTTTGTCAAACAAATGCTAGTCTTTGTGCTTTGAGCGAATGGTGAAATTTTAGTGGTTAGTAAATTGTGTTAAACATATTATTACTATAAAAAGTCTTTTTTTTAAAAGAATATTTATTTGAAAGTCAGAAGTATGGAAAAAGAGAGTGAGAGCGAGAGCGAGAGAGAGAGAGAGAGCGGGAGAGAGTGGGAGGGAGGGAGATAGGGAGGTATCTATCATCCTCTTTTACTTCTCAGATAGCCACAATGGCCAGGGCTGGGCCAGGCTGAAGCCAGGAGCCAAGAGATTCATCCAAGTCTCCCATATGGGTGGCTGGGGCCCAAGCACTTGGGCCATCTTCTGCTTTCCCAGTACATTAGCAGGGAGGTGGATGGGAAGTGGAGCAGCTGGAACTTAAACTGGTGCCCATATGGGATGCTAGCATCGCAGGTAGTGGCCTTACCCACTGTGCTACAACTCTGGCCCCAAGAAGTCGTAAAGTAAGTTTATCTTCTCTTATTATTATGAGAGGTTGATATGTCAAATTGTGGACAGATTTTTACTTTGAAGGAGAATTAATATTTTCTTCTGTTTATGGTAGCAGAGATATGTCTTTTTTTTTTTTTTAAGACTTATTTATTTATTTGAAAGAGTTACACAGAGAGAGAAGGAGAGGCAGAGAGAGACTGAGAGAAGTCTTCCATCTGCTGGTTCACTCCCCAGATGGCTGCAACGGATGGAGCTGCACCGATCCGAAGCCAGGAGCCAGGAACTTCTTCTGCGTCACCCACTTGGGTACAGGGGTCCAAGGACTTGGGCCATCTTCTACTGCTTTCCCAGGCCATAGCAAAGAGCTGGATCGGAAGTGGAGCAGCCGGGACTCGAACCAGTGTCCATATGGGATGCCGGTACTGCAGGCAGTGGCTTTACCTGCTACACCACAGCGCTGGCCTTGATATGTCTGTTTTAAAAGTTTTTCTTTAGCTCATTTTATAATAGATTGGCTTTTTGGTGTTTGCTGCTCTGGTAAGAACTGTGTTATAATTAGCATTTTTGCATCCTTGAGCAAATTTATGGACTTGTTTTGAAGGATCTAAGGAGAGAAGAAATTTTATGGTGGTACATATTTCTTCAAGAAAGATACTCTATGCTGGCTGATACTCTAAATGTTAAACCCCAAGTAACTACATTTGAGAAAATTATCTGCAGGCCCAGAAAGATTTTTCCTCCCTTTGATCAAGGCAAATTATTTTAAAATTGGAAAGTATAAAACTGAATTGGGAAGAGAAGATGGAAACTGAGATTGCTAGGAATTTATACAGGACCGTTTGATTGCTCTGAATGAATTAAAGTCTCCTGACTCAGACAGATTATATCCCAGAGTTCTAAAGAATTTTGTGATAAGATAATTTGGTCAATGACATTAACTTTTGAGGAATGATTGAATTACCACAAAAGACATATTTTTTAAAGATTTATTTATTTATTTGAAAGAGTTACACAGAGAGGAGAGGCAGAGAGAGAGAGAGGTCTTCCATCCGTTGGTTCACTCCCCAATTGGCCCCAGTGGCTGGAGCTGCACCGATCCAAAGCCAGGAGCCCAGAGCTTCTTCCAGGTCTCCCACGTGGGTACAGGGGCCCAGGGACTTTGGCCATCTTCTACTGCATTACTAGGCTATAGCAGAGAGCTGGATCGGAAGTGGAGCAGCCGGGTTTCTAACCAGCGCCCATATGGGATGCCAGCACTTCAGGCCAGGGTGTTAACCCACTGTGCCACAGTGCCGGCCCCAAAAGACATATTTTCAAGGCTGAGATGAAGGTAAGAGCTTGATGTATTTGTAAAAAAAATTTAGAATATATTAAGCGCAGGGTTTAGAAAAAGCAATGGATTCTTAACAGCCATCATGAATCCACTAAGACTGTTTTAGGTCAGACTAACTACATTTTCTTCATTAAGGTGAATACACTGGAAGAAAGGAATTATATTATCAGCCGTCATTTTTGGTTTTAGGATTTTTTAAAAAAGATTTATTTATTTGAAATGCAAAATGACAGATAGTGAGTGACAAAGATCTTGCATTCATTGTTTCACTCCCCAGAAGCCTTCCACAGCCAGGATTGGGCCTGCCAAAAGCCAAGAGCCTGAAACTCCATCTAGTTCTCCTGTGTAGGTGGTAAGGATCCAAGTACTTGGGCCATCATCTGCTGTCTTCAGGCACAATAGCAGAGGGCTGTACTGGAAATGGAGACAGTATTTGATCCCCTGCACTCCAGTAAGGAGTGTGGGTGTTCCAAGCTGTGACTTAACCTACTGTGCCCCTGAATTCAGGATGTTTTGACAGAATGACTTAGATATACTTGAGGATGGGGGAGAAATTTGAGTTCCGTGATAAAATAGGTTATGCAGAAGTAGAAATACAGAAAAGAGATGTGATTATAGCAGTGCTTGTTTAAAAATGGCTGCTTGTGATGCCCACATCTGGTGTGCTAGTTTGAGTCAGAGCTGCTCTGCTTCCAATCCAACTTCCTGCTAATGTACCTGGGAAGGCAGTAGATGATGGGCCATGTACTTGGACCCCTGGCTCCCAAATGG
Organism: Oryctolagus cuniculus; assembly: GCF_964237555.1. Lineage (NCBI taxonomy): Eukaryota > Metazoa > Chordata > Mammalia > Lagomorpha > Leporidae > Oryctolagus > Oryctolagus cuniculus. The sequence goes on from NC_091432.1 coordinate 56,988,053, forward strand.
GAGACCTGGATGGAGTTCTGGTCTCCTGGCTTTGGTCTGGCACAGCCCTGGCTGTTGCAGCCATCTGGGGAGTGAGGCAGTGGATGGATGGTCTCTCTCATTCACTCTCGCTCTCGCTCTGTCACTCTGCCTTTCAAATAAATAAATAAATAAATATATTTTAAAAATGCAAGGTTTTAGTTGATTTCAAGTTTGATTTACGGCCAAATTTTGTTTAGTTGCCAAAAGTTGAGATTTTAGCTTGCTTTCATAGATAGATTATCAGAACAGGGAGTGGGTGGTCTGTTTTTAAATAGTGTTAGACTATACTCAGAGTAGATTTTAGTTCTAGGAACTAGAGCAGTGAGGGAACTGAAAGTCTGTCGTATGGACTATATTCAAAGAAGCAGATTTGTTTTTATGACCAATAAGTGGCTTTCATGATAGATCCCCATAGAAGAGTTCCAGAAGACCTTGGGCATGGAGAAGTGTTAGAATACTATAGATCTTGAAACTACTCATTTGAATAAATGTAGATTAATTAGGCAAAGAAGAGTGTGAAGGTATTCTGGGCAAATAATAGCATCTGCAAAAGAAGGAAGGCAAGAGAAGGCATTCCCTATTTGGTGTACTCTAAATAAATCAGTACAGATAATGTGTACAGAGGGAGAGAGGGGCATAATGGGAGATGGGATTGGGAATTGACAGGAGCCTTAAATGCAAGTCGAGAAACTGGAGCCCTGGAAGATAAGAGTGATGCGCTTAAGGCTTGGATTGTATCAAACCAGAACTGTAGGCTTTCTCACTTTTTTTTTTTTTAACAGGCAGAGTGGACAGAAAGAGAGACAGAGAGAAAGGTCTTCCTTTTGCCGTTGGTTCACCCTCCAATGGCCGCCACGGCTGGCGCGCTGCGGCAGGCGCACCATGCTGATCCGAAGGCAGGAGCCAGGTGCTTTTCCTGGTCTCCCATGGGGTGCAGGGCCCAAGTATCTGGGCCATCCTCCACTGCACTCCCTGGCCACAGCAGAGAGCTGGCCTGGAAGAGGGGCAACCGGGACAGAATCCAGTGCCCCGACCGGGACTAGAACTCGGTGTGCCGGTGCCGCAAGGTGGAGGATTAGCCTATTTTAGCCACGGCGCCGGCCCTCACTTTCCTTCTAGAGTTCTCCCCTTCTCTTCCTTTTGGAGTATTGTTTTAGATTAATTTGAAAATAATCAGGGATTGTCCTCTGTTTATGAAAGGATTCTTTTTTTTTTTTTTAAGATTTATTTATTTACTTGAAAGAGTTACATAGAGAGAGAGAAGGAGAGGCAGAGAGAGAGGTCTATAATCTGCTGGTTCACTCCCCAGTTGGCCACAATGGCCGGAGCTCTGCTGATCCGAAGCTAGGAGCCAGGAGCTTCTTCCTGGTCTCCCATGCAGGTGCAGGGGCCAAGTCTTGGGCCATCCTCTACTGTTTTCCTAGGCCATAGCAGAGAGCTGGATCAAAAGTGGAGCAGGGCTGGTACCTTGGCTCACTTGTTTAATCCTCCACCTGCGACGCCGGCATCCCATATGGGTGCCGGGTTCTAGTCCCAGCTGCTCCTCTTCCAGTCCAGCTCTCTGCTGTGGCCTGGGAGGGCAGTGGAGGATGGCCCAAGTGTTTGGGCTCCTGCACCCGCTTGGGAGACCAGGAAGAAGCACCTGGCTCCTGGCTTCGCATCAGCGTAGCGCCGGCCGGAACCAACAGAAGGAAGACCTTTCTCTCTCTCTCACTGTCTATAACTCTGCCTGTCAAAAAAGAAAAAAAAAAAAAGTGTAGTAGCTGGGTCTCGAACTGGCGCTCATGTGGGATGCCAGCACTATAGGTGTCCCCAACCAAGGATTCTAAACAGTCACACTAGACTATCTTCAGGCCTCCAACTAATGCCCATATGGGATGCCAGCACTGCAAGTGGTGGCTTTACCTGCCATGCTAAGGATTCTAAACAGTCACACGAGACTACCTTTTGCCTTCCTTGGCAAGTTAACTCATCAGAAGAGGTGTGACCTCCAAGCAGTAGGTTGAAGGACACTAACTATCCTAGTTATCAGTGCCATATACTATAGTTTTCACTTTTAGATGTGGCAGCTTATATTCCAGGTCATGCCACAATAAAGAACGCTTTCTACTTTATCATGTTATTTTTTTAAAAGAGGACTTTCTTTGCCCATTTCAAATGATAGATATAAGAATGATCACTTGCAGTTATAGTGATCCAGCAGTTAACAGCTTGTGCCAAGTAGAAGATAATGTTTATCAAGACGTGTGGTAATTTTCTTGTGTCAGATGTGGTTGTAGCTTATGGTGTACTGCACACAGAATTGAATGACAGCATGGGAAGCAGATTTCTGAGCACTCTTTACTTGGTTTCTTTACTTATTCTTTAGTTAGGGCTTTATCCACTGTTGATAGCTAGCCCATATGTCATACGTTTATGGCCAGGTTTGTTCTATTTGGTTGGTGCTCCCACTGCACTGATTGTTAAACATTTTGAAAATCATGCTTGGCTCTGTTTATCCTTCTTATCTGATCTTATGCCAGACCTGACATTTCTCTAATTTGTGGTTTACTTAAAAAAATATTACCTGCACCCCACTTCTCATGTTCTTAAACAACTTTATATATAAACATATTCCTGGAAACATTATTATTATTATTTATGATTAATGGCCATTATATAGTAGTTTCCTTTAGGTATACTTAGTAATTTTGAAAGCTGATTTCAAACATTTATGGGACAGTTAAGGAAATTTAACAGACTAGATATTTGGCATTGAATATTTTTTGGTTAAATTTTTGTAGGCTTAATAATAGTACTGTGGTAATGTTTAAAAAATTCATTTTTAATTAAAAAAATTTTATGGTGGGGGCTGATGTTGTAGTGCAGCGGGTTAAGCTGCTGCCTGTAATGCTGGCATCTAATATGAGCACCAGAACATGTCAGGCTGCTCTACTTCCAATCTGGCTTCATGCTGGTGTGCCTGAGAAAGCAGTGGGGGATCGCTCAAGTGTTTGGGTCCCTGCCACCCACATAGGAAGCCTGGATAGAGTTTGGGTTCCTGCTTTGGCCTGGCCTAACCCTATCTGTTGCAGTCATTTGGGGAATGAACCAGTGGTTCATTCTCTCCCCATCTCTCTGTAACACTGCCTTTCAGTTAATAAATAAATCCTGAATAGAAATGTGTTTTTGGAGAAGGTGTTGATATAAGGCTTTAATTGAAAATGTCTTAGACTCCTAAAAGACAGTATGCTGAGTGAGAAAGATGATCCAGGGTTTAGCTGTTGGTTTGTGATGGCTGTGTTTGGCTAGTAGAAATCAATACTATCTAGTAAATCCTGTTTTAATATTCAGTGGTCTGCTTTTTAAATGTAATTTGAGGACAAAGCAATAACGAAAGTTTTGCTTTGATTAACATGGTAAGTTCTAGAGCTCCTCATAACATTGCAGGTTCTGATATGTAGCCAGGATGTTCTGGTTTCCAGTCTTGAAAAACTTGTAAAATTTCAGAATATTTAGAAAGGACATTTGTGAATGTAACTGTGCATTTTTAATAATTTATCTGTTCAAATGCTTTATATGCATATGTTTGGATATGACAATTTATGTAAAAATTAGTACTGAATGACAGCAATGGAGAGTACTGTTATTGTTTTCAGTGATAATTTCCTATTCAGTAATGGAGCAGCTACTATAACATAAATTGTTGGGGTGAAATATTTGAGGTTGAAATATTGCTTTGAACAGAACTTATATCTTTAATTCTCTCTCACATTTTTTGGAGCTAGGTTTGAGTAAGAACCAGATGATGTTCAATGCCAAGATTCTATAATGCCTTCCACTAAAGGGAAGTTGGGGACTAGGGAAGATGCTCTTACTTCATTGCCATTCAGTGCTGAGGAAGAAAATGTAATTTTCAAGTAGGGACAAATCACATTATGGAATTAAATCTCCTTTTAAGTAAAAATCAGAATGTATCATTTTCCTTTCTATTTAATAAATGGTATCATTAAGGTGACATGATGCTAAGTTAATACCTCTGGCAATGTCAACATAATGGAGTTTATAAAGTTAGTATTTTGGCCAAATATTTTTAATGAAACATTACTGAATAGGTGAATTTCCTATAAATTATTATTATTATTATTTTGTAGAATGCTATTCCAGTAAATTACATTATGCAATGTAAACTTCAGGTGTTATTACAAAGTGGGGACCTGGGGGCCAGTGCTGTAATATGGTGTGTGGGTTAAGCTGTGACCTGTGATGCCAGCATCCCGTATGGGCTCTGGTTCAAGACCTGGCTACTCCACTTCTGATCCAGCTCCTAAGGCTGGCCCAAGTCCTTGGTTCCCTGCACCCACGTGGGAGACCTGGAAGAAGTCCTGGATTTCTGGCTTTAGCCTAGCCTAACCCTGACTGTTGTGGCCAGTTGGAGAGTGAACCAGTGGATGGAAGATTTCTCTATTTCTGTACTTCTCCCTTTCAAATAAAAAAAAAAAAGAGAGAGAGAGAAGAAAAGAAAGAAAGTAGAGACCTGTCTTTCTCATCTAGGGCTTTTAAGGACTTTACCATAAGTGATTTTTAAATGCTTATTAGTAAGTTCTCATGACTTTCTATTTCTGATAAACTCAGCTATAGTTAGTGCCAGAATCTTCTACCATGAGTAAGTATTTGTATTATTTAAATCTAGTAAAAAAAAAAAAGTTATGCTTCCTGGGAGGAGTAAGAAACACTAAGAATAGACATTCATCTTTAAGTTATTAAAAATACGTATGTTGTTCTCAAATATTTCCAAAAACCGAGGTAATTTACATGGTTTGGTTATTCAGCTTATATTTAAACTGTGGCTTATGTTTTTGCATTGCTTCTAATTGTTTTGTATTGTTCAAAATTTCTACCTTCAGAGATGTTAAGAAAATTTACCTGATACATTTTGACCTCCCAAGAAACTTACATTTGTATCAGTATTGAATTTGGCTTATGCTTCAATTTAGTTATTGTTTTAAAATGAAGCAAACTTTTATTTTCAAAAAAATTCTTGGTTAATCAAAGATATAGGAAATTAAAACTTTCTTTTTAATGATTTATTTATTTATTTTAAAGGCAGAGTTACAGAGAGAGAGGAAAGACGGATCTTTCATCCACTTTTTCACTCCCCAAAAAGCCTTAATGGCCAGGGCTGAGCTAGGCCGAAGCCAGGAACCTGGAGCTTCTTCTGGGTCTACCAAATTGGTGGCAGGGACCCAGGGGACTTGGGCCATCTTCTGCTGCTTTCCCAGGCACACTAGCAGGGAGACGGAAGGAAGTGGAGCAACCGGGACTTGAACTAGGGCCCATATGAGATGCTGGCACTGCAAGTAGTGTTTTAACCCACTGTGCTACAGTGCTGGCCCCCAATTAAAAGTCTTAATTGCTTTATAGTAATTAGTACCTATGAGATTAATATATTTCCTGCAAAAGATAAAGAAGTCTGATCTTGGGGCTGGTGCTGTGCCGTGGCAGGTTAACTCCCTGGCCTGAAGTGCCGGCATCCCATATGGGCACTGGTTCTAGTCCTGGCTGTTCCACTTCACATCCAGCTCTCTGCTGTGGCCTGGGAAAGCAGTAGAAGATTGCCCAAGTCCTTAGGCCCCTGCACCCGTGTGGGAGACCTGGAAGAAGTTCCTGATTCCTGGCTTTGGATCGGTGCAGCACCGGCCATTGTGGCCAACTGGGGAGTGAACCATTGGATGGAAGACCTCTCTCTCATTCTCTCTCTCTCTCTCTCACTCTGCCACTCCTCTCTCTTTGTAATTCTGCCTTTCAAATAAATAAATAAATTAAAAAAAAAAGTCTGACCTTTTAATTGGCTTATAAAATATTTTCATAAATGTTATATATAGCTTTTTGAATATTAAGAATGGTGATGCTATCATTAGTAGTTGAGAGCCACTGATGTTAAAAATTTTGACTACCCTTGTTGTGTCTAGACTTTTTTTTTTTTTTACAGGCAGAGTGGACAGAGAGAGATAGAGATAAAGGTCTTCCTTTTGCCATTGGTTCACCCTCCAATGGCCGCCGAGGCCGGTGTGCTGCGGCCGGCGCACCGCGCTGATCCGAAGGCTGGAGCCAGGTGCTTTTCCTGGTCTCCCATGGGGTGCAGGGCCCAAGCACTGGGCCATTCTCCACTGCACTCCCGGGCCATAGCAGAGAGCTGGCCTGGAAGAGGGGCAACCGGGACAGAATCCGGCGTCCTGACCGGGACTAGAACCCGGTGTGCTGGCGCCGCTAGGTGGAGGATTAGCCTATTGAGTCGCGGCGCCGGCCTGTGTCTAGACTTCTTAACTCAGAAATTATATAGTAATGAATGGATACTTTCAGTCCCCTTTACTACGTAAATTGCTGCTTTTTTTGACTTACAATAATGTACATTTTTATGGGTACAATGTGACAGTTCAGTACATGTATGCTATGTGTACTGACCAAATCCTGGCAATTAACATTTCCTCCTCTGTCATTACTCTGTGATTGTAGCCTTAGAGCACCTCTCTAAAATTTGCTTAGAAAATATTTCATAAGTTATTGTGAATTATAGTCACCCTACTGTGCTAACACTAGGAACTTATCCTTCTATCTAACTCTGAGTTGGTACTCATTATTAAACCTTCCTCTATCATATTCCTTCCACCACCTCCTAGGCTTTAGTAATTCCTATTACTATGTTCAATAAAAAAAATTTTAGGGCCGGCGCCGCGGCTCAGTAGGCTAATCCTCCGCCTAGCGGCGCCGGCACACCGGGTTCTAGTCCTGGTCGGGGCGCCGGATTCTGTCCCGGTTGCCCCTCTTCCAGGCCAGCCCTCTGCTGTGGCCAGGGAGTGCAGTGGAGGATGGCCCAGGTGCTTGGGCCCTGCACCCCATGGGAGACCAGGAAAAGCACCTGGCTCCTGGCTCCTGCCGTCGGATCAGCGCGGTGCGCCGGCAGCAGCGCGCCGGCCGCGGCGGCCATTGGAGGGTGAACCAACGGCAAAGGAAGACCTTTCTCTCTGTCTCTCTCTCTCACTGTCCACTCTGCCTGTCAAAAAAAAAAAAATAAAAAAAAAAAAATAAAAAAAAAATAAAAAAAATTTTATAGCTTCCATATATGAAGGAACACATAGTATTTGTCTTTCTGTGTCTAGGTTATTTGATTTAATGTAATGTCCTCCAGTTCCATCCATTTTTCTGAGAGTGACAGAATTTCATTCTTTTTGATAACTAAATATTTCTATGTGTATGTGTTTGTGTGTACTGCATTTTCTTTATGCATTCATTGATTGATTCCATTCCCTAACTATTATAATAGTACTGCAAATAAACATGGTGGTAAAGGTATCTGTTTGATATGATTTCATTTGTTTTGAGTATATAGCCAGTAGTGGTATTACTGGATCATACGGCAGTTCTATTTCTAGTTGTTAAAGAAATCTCCAGCACTGGTGCTGTAGCATGGCAGGTGAAGCCGCCGCCTGCAGTGCCAGCATCCCATGTGGGTGCTGGTTCAAGTCCCGGCTGCTCCACTTCTGATCCAGCTCTCTGCTATGGCCTGGGAAAGTGATAGAAGATGGCCCAAGTCCCTGAGCCTCTACACCCATGTGGGAGACCTGAAAAGAAGTTCCTGGCTCCTGGCTTCAGATCAGTGCAGCTCTGCCCGATATGGCCATCTGGGGAGTGAACCAGCGGCTGGAAGACTCTCTCTCTCTCTCTCTGCCTCTGCTTCTGCCTCTCTGTAACTCTGCCTTTCAAATAAAAAAATAAATCTTAAAAAAAAAAAAAAAAGAAATCTTCATACTATTTCCACAGGGGCTGCAGTAATTTACATTCCTGCTAATATTATATGAGAATTTCCATTTTCCTACATCTTTGACATCATGCATTGCTTCTAATTCTAGCTTCCTACTAATGTGTACCATACGAGGCAGCAGGTGAACTCTAATACTTAGGTCCCTGTCACTGATGTGGGAGTCCTTTTTTTTTTTTTTTTTTTTATTTGGACAGGCAGAGTGGATAGAGAGAGACAGAGAAAGGTCTTCCTTTGCTGTTGGTTCACCCTCCAATGGCCGCCGTGTCCGGCACACTGCGGCCGGCGCACCGCGCTGATCCGAAGGCAGGAGCCAGGTGCTTCTCCTGGTCTCCCATGGGGTGCAGGGCCCAAGCACTTGGGCCATCCTCCACTGCCCTCCCTGGCCACAGCAGAGAGCTGGCCTGGAAGAGGGGCAACCGGGACAGAATCCGGCGTCCCGACCAGGACTGGAACCCAGTGTGCCGGTGCTGCAGGTGGAGGATTAGCTTATTGAGCCGTGGCACCGGCTGATGTGGGAGTCCTTAATGGAGTTCCAGGCTCCTGGCTTCAACCTGGCCCAGTCCTGGCTCTTGTAGGCATTTGGAGAGTGAACCAGTGGGTGGAAGATCTTTCTATCCCTGTCTTTAACTTTCTGCCTTTCAAATAAATGAAAGTAAGTAATTTAAAAAATGGTGAAAGTAGACATCTTATTTAAGATCTCAGAGGAAATGGTTTCAACTTTTCCCCATTATATGTTGAGTTAATGCTTACATTGCATTTCATTACATTGATGTGCCAGATTTTCTGTTGTTATTATACATTTAATTTGGATTTTATAAAAAATTAGAGAAATAGAGGCAGAGCTCCAATCTGCTGGTTTACTCCCCCAAATGCCTGCAATGGCTGGGGATGGGCTGAGGCCATTCACATTCTGAGCCAGGAGCCAGAAACTCAATCTAGGTCTTTCACATGGATTACAGGAACTCAAACACTCGAGCCATCACTGCCATCTCCTAGGATCTACACTAGCAGGAAGCTATAGTCAGGAACTGGAGTTGAAATTGAACCCAGGTACTATGATATGGGACATGGGCATTTGGTGTCTTAACCTCTAAGCTAAACACTTGCTTCTGCCTTTTTTAAATTCTTTTAAGTTGTAAATAGCTGTGCTGTGAGGTACTACTTTTTTTTTTTTTTTTTTTATTGCTGTTTGAGTGCTATTTTAGTGTATACTGTCTTTTTTTTTTTCTGATGCCTTTTGGGTAATATTGTAGTAGGTTTAGCAGATCAAAGAGTATGGTGTTTTTTTTTTTTTTTAAACAGCTATCTGATTGGTTGAACTTACTTTATGGTTGACCCCTTTATTGGTTGGGACCTTTTCAGTGTTGCATTTTCTGATATCAAAGTTTAGTATGTACTAGGGAAAAAGCATAAATTTGGTTCTTTTTAATGAATTACACTTTGACTGGAAACTGAGTTATAAGAACTGAAATGAATTAAATGTAAATGTTTGCTTCAGTTAAGTCTCAGTATGATACTGCCATTTAGCTCTTTTAGAGAGTACTCGATACTAGATAGGAGAGTTATGTATGTTAAGTGCGATTAGGGAAAATGCATAATAAAGATGGCATTTGAGGCCGTGGCTCACTAGGCTAATCCTCCGCCTGCAGCACCGGCACACAGGGTTCTAGTCCCGGTCGGGATGCCGGATTTTGTCCTGCTGCGGCCAGGGAGTGCGGTGGAGGATGGCCCAAGTGCTTGGGCCCTGCACCCGCATGGGAGACCAGGAGAAGCACCTGGCTTCTGCCTTCGGATCAGCGCGGTGCGCTGGCCGCAGGGCGCCGGCCTCGGCGGCCATTGGAGGGTGAACCAATGGCAAAAGGAAGACCTTTCTCTCTGTCTCTCTCTCTCTCCCTGTCCACTCTGCCTGTCAAAAAAAAAAAAAAAAAAAAAAAAAAAAAAAAAAAAAAAAAAAAAAAGATGGCATTTGAGCAGAGTCTTGAAGGATAGTAAGAACTTCAGCAAGGAGAATGTGAATGGGATGGAAGGAAGGTGGATGAGTAGGCAGTCATGAGGTATGTTTAGGTAATATTGAAGCATAGTCAGAACATAGGCTATCCAGAAGATGATGGTATTTGTAATAATTTGCAGACTATCAACTGCCACTGTTGCCGGGAAATTTCTACTCCGTTAGTCATTCTGCTGGGGTCCCCCCTTTAGCATTAATAGGCATAATAATTCTCCAAGAAAGGAAGAGTGGTGTTTTTAGAGAGGCTGATTTAAATGGAGCAGTTTAATTTTCATAGTCTGAATAAGAAAACATGAGAGATGTAAAAGATACTTGACATAGAAAAGGTAGAATGATTATAACATTTGCACTCTTGGGGCCAATGTTGTGCTGTAGCAGGTAAGGCTGCTGCCTGCAATGCTGGCATCTCATATGGGTGCCAGTTTGTTTCCCGTTTGCTCCATTTCCTATCCAGGTCTCTGCTGATGGCCTGGGAAAAGCAGCGGAGGATGGCCCAAGTGTTTGGACCCCTACATGTGGGAGACCCTGATGAAGCTCCTGGCTCCTGGTGTTGTCAGCCATCTGGGGAGTGAACCAGCAGATGGAACATCTCTCTCTCTCTCTTTCTCTCTTTATCTCTCTCTCTCTCTCTCCCTGTCCTTGTATCTCTGACTTTCAAATAAATAAATAAGTCTTTAACAAAATAACTTGCAGGGCCAATGCTGTTGCACAGTGGGTTAAGCCATTACCTACAAGTGCCAACATCCCATATGAGTGCTAGTTTGAGTCTTGGCTGTTCTACTTCTGATCCGGCTCCCTGCTAATGTGCCTGGGAAAGCTGTGGAATATGGCCCAAGTCCCTTAGGCCCCTGCCACCCTTGTGGGAGATCCAGAAGAAGCTCCTGGCTTCTGCGTAGTCTGGCTCTGGCCATTGTGGCCATTTGGGGAATGAACCAGTGGATGGAAGATCTTTTTCTCTGTCTCTCTTTCTCTGTAACTCTGTCTTTGAAGTAAATTAATATATATAAAAAATTTCACTCTTATTCTCCTTCTAAGAACATGTAGCTTTCTGCTTAATGATTTGGCAGCAGTGGTGGCTTTAGTCTTTGTTTTCTTCTGAGGACTCGTAGAAAACCTTAGCTTCTTGTCTATTATGTTCCTCTTAATAAGCTCATTTACTGGTAGATTGCACTTCTGTTTTAGCCTCATTTGTTACTTGTACCTGGGGTTTTACTGTTGGAGCAGTGTGGAAAGACTCTGAGGGGCTATCCCTGTTCTGCTAATTGAGAGGACTTTTTTTATTCATATCTGGTATTTTATGAGAGACCAATGCTGACTGAATTTGGAAACCAAATCCAGAGTCTTGGTGGTAGATTTTCTACCATAAAGAAGTATTATGTTATGAATTACACATACTTTTTCTTGCCAGGGAAATTTTTAGTAACAAGATAGGGAATGATGGGTATTACTTTTGTTCTGAATAACACAGCTGTGCAAACCTCTTCACAGATGATGAGTCAGGACTCCTACAGTTGTTTCAGCTTTGAGTTGAATTTAAAGTTTTGTTCTTTTAAATTTTCAAATATTTTGTTAATATTGTATAAATACTTCATTACATTTCAGTTTTAATGGAGAAACATGACATGCTAATGCTCTAGTATTCACCTTTTTTTAGGCACAAATGAGCAGGATGAGCTATTTTTTTATATTCTACCTCCTTTCACTGGAGGGGAGGGAATATTGGCTTCCCTTCACCCTTCTAGTTTCCTTGGCTGGGCTACAAATTAAATAAGACAGATTAACAGGGGAAAACCATTTTAATGACATGCATACACGTGGGAATTCCTCAAAACATGAAACTTGAAAAAGGTCTAAGTAATTGAAGTCTGTGTAGCATCCTGAGCTACAGAAAAGAGGCAGTGGTGGTGGGCATTTGGTGTAGTAATTTGCTCCCATCCCATGATGGAGTGCCTGGGTTCAAGGTCAGGCTGTCATCCCATTCCAGCTTCCTGCTAATGTGTACCCTGACAGACAACAGATGACAAGTACTTGGGTCTCTGCCACATACATGGGAGACCCAGACAGTTCTGGCTTTGGCCTTGCCTGTCCTTGATTGTTGTGGGCCTTTGAAAAGTGAACCAAAGGATGGGAGACTTCTTTCTGTGTCTCTGCCTTTCAAAAAAACCAAAAAAAAAAAAAAAAAAAAAAAAAAAAACCATAAAGGTTAGAAAAAATAGAGGAGTTGTGGCTTGGGGCTTTTGTGGGTGATGGGAACAAAAATTATGGGAGGGTGAGGGGAGGCATTGTGATGACTAAAGTTTGTCTTGTTTTCAGATAAAAAGTTGTCTGAGAATAGCCATCTTCCTGATACTGGTACTTTTTACAAATGTAGATTTTCTTTATAGATGTAAATTTCCTTTGCATAAAGCCAGCTTTTTAGCTGGCTTATGTCTGCAGTTTCCCAAAATAACCTGCTGGAAATAATACCTAACAATATAGTTTGAACTGCCATATCTGGTTCCTACAGGCATATTTTTAGATGGTATATCCTGACCCCCAGCGTATTTTATTTTCAAAATTAATTGATAAGTTAATTAATTTTATTTTTATCTACCACTTCTTACCTGACACTAGCACTACCACTGCAATATTTAAAAAAAAATTGTTTTAACTTATTTTCCTTGTATTTGAAAGGCAGTGAGAAAGAGAGAAATCTTCCTTCTGCTGGTTCACTCTCCAGTTGACCATAACACCAGAGCTGGGGAGGCTAAAGCTAGGAGCCTGGAACTTCATCCAAGTTCCCCACATGGGTGACAGGGACCTCTTACCTGGACCATCACCTGCTGCCTCCCAGGATGCACATTAGCAGGAAGTTGGATCAGAAGCAGAGTAGCCAGGACTTGAACCAGGCACTCTGCCATGGGATGTGGGTATCTTGAGTGGCAACACAAACTGCTACACCAAATACCTGTTCCCCTAGTTGTTTTTTTTTTTTTTTTTTTTTTTTGAGAGACAGTGAGCAAGTAAGAAAGAGAGCATGTGCGATAGAAGCACTCCCCCATCTGATGATTCATTCCCCAAATGCCTGCTATGGCCAGAATGGATCAAGCCATGATTGAAGCTGAGAATTCAGTCCAGCTTTCCCATTTGTTGGCAAGAACGAAACTGTTTGAACTATTCTCCCTGGGTCTGTATTAGCTGGAATTTGGAAGTCAGTAGCTGCAGGCAGATATCTTATATGGAATATGGGTGTCTTAACCACTAGGCCAAATATGCACCCCAGTCTGTAATATTTTGCTTTGAATTAGTTCAGAGTATCATATATTACAAGCAAGCTGTGATCTGTACAGTTTACAAGAAATTGTTGGGGCTTAGAAAGCAATATGTGAAAGTATGACACCTGACCTAAAGGAGATCGGAAGGCCTCTGAAGCTAAATCTCTTTGACTTTTTCATGCCATCCTGTTACCCCACTTTCTCCCCAGAAGTGAGTGGTGGAAAACAGAATTCCTCTTCTCCAAGGTGAGTCACAAAAACTAGAACTTGGGGTCGACAGTGTAGCGTAGTGGGTAAAGCTGCAGCCTGCAGTGCCAGCATCCTATATGGGCTCTGGTTCAAGTCCCGGCTGCTCCAGTTCTGATCCAGCTCTCTGCTGGGAAAGCAGTAGAGGATGGCCCAAATCCTTGGCGCCCTTGTACCCTCATGGGAGACCAGAAGAAACTCCTGGTTCCTGGCTTCAGGAGGGCCCAGCACTGGCCATTGCGGCCATTTGGGGAGTGAACCAGCAGATGGAAGACCTCTGTCTATGTCTCTCTCTTTTTCTCTCTCTCTACTTCTGTGTCTCTGTAACTCTGCTTTTCAAAAAAATTAATAAATCTTTGGCCGGCACCCCGGCTCAATAGGTTAATCCTCTGCCTGCGGCGCTGGCACACCAGGTTCTAGTCCCGGTCGGGACGCCGGATTCTGTCCCGGTTGCTCCTCTTCCAGTCCAGCTCTCTGCTGTGGCCCGGGAGGGCAGTGGAGGATGGCCCAAGTGCTTGGGCCCTGCACCTGCATGGGAGACCAGGAGAAGCACCTGGCTCCTGGCTTCGGATCAGTGAGGTGCGCTGGCCACAGCACGCCGGCCGCAGTGGCCACTGGGGTGTGAACCAACGGCAAAGGAAGACCTTTCTCTCTGTCTCTCTCTCTCTCACTATCTACTCTGCCTGTCAAAAAAAAAAAAAAATTAATAAATCTTTGGGAAAAAAATCTCCAAAGTATAAAACCAAAAAGGGTCACTCTCTTCTCCTTTTTCCTCCACATCATCATTCCTGAGGGGTCCTGCTTCATCTGGATTCTCTACACAGAGTCCAAGAAGACTCTGAACAGATGAGCCTTACAGGTCCTCACCCTCCTCCATTTGCTTTTGCCAACACTGTACCAGACTGAAGCCAGGATCTGGGTCTCCCATGTTGATGCCAGGGGCCCTACATTTGGGCTATCTTGTGCTGCTTTTTCCAAGCCCATTAACAGGGAACTGTATCACAAGTGGAGTAGTTCGGACGTGAACATACTAGTGTTGCAGGAAGCAGTTTTACTTAGAGATCCCTTGTCTGCTAACATATTCCCCAGATGCCTACAACAGCTGGAGCTGAGCTGAAATTGAAGCCAGGAGCCAGGAACTCAATCCAGGTCTCCTATGTGGGTGGCAGGGACCCAAATCCATGAGTCATCAACTGCTGCTTCCCTGGATCTGCATTGGCTGGAAGCTGGAATCAGGAGCTAGAACTCCATCCCAAACCCAGGCCTTCCAGTATGGGATGAGGGGATCTTAACCAGTATCCTACCTGTTAGGCCAAACTCTTTTCTTCCTTTAGCATTCTGTCTTTAAATTTTCTTTTTAAGATTTATGTATTTGTTTGAGAGGCAGAGACAGAGAGAGAGAGAGAGAGAGAATTCTTAATCTGCTGATTCATTCCCCAAATGGCCACAACAGCTGGAGTTGGGCCAGTCCAAAGCCAGGAACCAGGAGCTTCTTCTGGGTCTCCCACATGGGTACACAGCCCAAGGACTTGGACCATCTTTTACTGCTTTCCCAGGCCATAGCAGAGAGCTGGATAGGAAATGGAGCAGCCAGGACTCAAACTGGCACCCATATGGAATGTGGACACTGCAGGTGGTGGCTTTACCCACTATACCAGAGTGCCAGTACCTTGCTTTAAATTTTTTGAAAATGATTTTTCTTATACTACCTTTATTTTTTTGAAATATGGCATAAATCACAATTTGTCTCTTTTCAGATGTCTTAAGTTATGTAGAGTTAAGTAAGGGTCTAAGCATGATTTGAAGTCACTAGGATTCTAGTGAGCTTTAACTGTTCCTCTTTTTACTTTTATTTCTAGATGATATATAATCAGGAAAACTTTATTAACCTAACTATTCCTTATTTTTTTCTCTTTGAGATTTGCGACATCCGAAAGATGCATTTTTTTTTTTTTTTTGACAGGCAGAGTGGACAGTGAGAGAGAGAGACAGAGAGAAAGGTCTTCCTTTTGTCGTTGGTTCACCCTCCAATGGCCGCCACGGCTGGCGCGCTGTGGCCGGGGCACCGCGCTGATCCGATGGCAGGAGCCAGGTGCTTCTCCTGGTCTCCCATGGGGTGCAGGGCCCAAGCACCTGGGCCATCCTCCACTGCACTCCCTGGCCACAGCAGAGAGCTGGCCTGGAAGAGGGGCAACCGGGACAGAATCCGGCGCCCCGACCAGGACTAGAACCCGGTGTGCCGGCGCCGCAAGGCGGAAGATTAGCCTAGTGAGCCGCGGCGCCGGCCAAGATGCATTTTTTTAATTTTTAATTTTTAATTTTTTGACAGGCAGAGTTAGAGAGAGAGAGAGAAAGGTCTTCCTTTACTGTTGGTTCACCCTCCAATGGCCGCTGCGGCCGGTGCACCTTGCTGATCCGAAGGCAGGAGCCAGGTGCTTCCTCCTGGTCTCCCATGGGGTGCAGGGCCTACGCACTTGGGCCATCCTCCACTGCACTCCCGGGCCACAGCAGAGAGCTGGCCTGGAAGAGGGGCAACTGGGACAGAATCCGGCCGGCGCCCCGACTGGGACCAGAACCCAGTGTGCTGGTGCCACAGGCGGAGGATTAGCCTATTGAGCCGCGGTGCCAGCCCCTAGATGGTTTTTAAACAATGAATTTCTGAGGCTGGTGCTGTGGCATATCAGGTAAAGCCACCGCCTTCAGTGCCAGCATACCATATTGGCACTGGTTTGAGTCCCAGCGGCTCCACTTTCCATCCAGCTCTCTGCTATGGCCTGGGAAAGTAGTGGAAGATGGCCTAAGTCCTTGGGCCCCTGCACCCGAGTAGGAGATGGTTACTTAATGAAGCTTGAATCTAACCTGGCACTATGTTTTGTAGTTGCTTCCTGTGAATCAGCATAAACCAGCATGGGTTTCATCACATAGGTCTCTCTCAGGGTACCTGTGTGGGATATACCTTTTATATCTGCTTTTACCATTTTAAAACTGTCATTGTCTCTGCAAATGTAATACATTAGCATGAATGTACAACTTTGAGATTTTGGTCTACATTTTCCGATTTTCAGAAATGTCACTGTACTTCAGGCAGAAGTTTTGGAGATCTATTTTTTTTTTAATTTCTTCACTTGTGTTTTTGTTTAAAAGGAGAAAATTTTGCACTTAGTCAACATTAAGCTTCTCATGATAGGACAGGAGAAAATAACGTTCTTCTAATTTGGTCATTATCAGCTTAGAAAGCAGTTTTTTAATAGTGTATATGTTTAGCTTGTATGAAAACCTGGACATTTAGGTTAATCTATATACTGTCAAATGTTTCCTGACCAATTAAGAGAAACATTTGAAGCCATGAGTTTCTAACTATTTTGAGTTATGGAACTCTGAAATCTGATGAAAATGTGGTTCTTGCACCAGAAAAATACACATATATTCATATAGCATTTTATAAATCACCTAAGAGAATTTAGGGGTTCTTTGGAAGCTTCCCAGCTTAAATGTCCTCCATTTAGGGTTGTTCAAATCATGTTAGTACTAATGGTGGGCCAATACCAATAGCAGCACAAAGAACCTATTAGAACCCATTAGTAGAGCCGGCGCCGCGGCTCACTAGGCTAATCCTCCACCTAGCGGCGCCGGCACACCGGGTTCTAGTCCCGGTTGGGGCGCCGGATTCTGTCCCGGTTGCCCCTCTTCCAGGCCAGCTCTCTGCTGTGGCCAGGGAGTGCAGTGGAGGATGGCCCAGGTGCTTGGGCCCTGCACCCCATGGGAGACCAGGAAAAGCACCTGGCTCCTGGCTCCTGCCATCGGATCAGCGCGGTGCGCCGGCCGCAGCGCGCTGGCCGCGGCGGCCATTGGAGGGTGAACCAACGGCAAAGGAAGACCTTTCTCTCTGTCTCTCTCTCTCACTGTCCACTCTGCCTGTCAAAAAAAAAAAAAAAAAAAAAAAAAAGAACCCATTAGTAGACTTTGTAAGGCATGTAGACTTAAAAAAAAAAAAAAAAAAAGACCTGTTTTGATTTATTTGCCCAGAGGCAAATTTTAGTTGACTTTTTTTTTTTTTTTTTTTTTTTTTTTTTTTTTTTTTCAGTGAAAGAGTTAGAGACAGAGATGGAGGTCTTCCATCTGCTGGTTTACTATCTAATTGGCTGCAATGACCAGGGCTGGGTCACCCTGAAGCCAGGAGACAGGTACCTCCTCTGGGTCTCTCACATGGGTGGCAGGGCCCCAAGCAGTTAGGCCATCTTCTGCTGCCTTCCCAGGATTCGGCAGGGAGCTGAATCAGGAGTGGAGCAGCCGGGACTTGAACTGGTACCCACGTAAGAAACAGGCATCACAGGTGGTAGCTCCAATCTATTACACCATAATGCTGGCTCCTAGTTGACTAATTTTTAAGTTGCTGTTAGAAATGCACCTGTATATCCAAACCTGCTGATGTTTGTATACTCTGTATTAAAACAAATTAAAGCCACACCGTGGCTCACTAGGTTAATCCTCTGTCTGCAGCACCGGCATCCCATATGGGCGCCAGGTTCTAGTCCCGGCTGCTCCTCTTCTAGTCTAGCTCTCTGCTGTGGCCTGGGAGGGCAGTGGAGGATGGCCCAGGTGCTTGGGCCCTTGCACAGGCATGGGAGACCAGGAAGAAGCACCTGGCTCCTGGCTTCGGATCGGCGCAGTGCCGGCCGTGGCGGCCATTTGGGGAGTGAACCAATGGAAGGAAGACCGTTCTCTCTCTCTCTGTGTCTATAACTCTGTCAAATAAATAAATAGAAAAAAATTAAAAAAAAATAATTAGCCGGTGTTTCTAAGATAGTTGAACAGTGTGATTGTGATGTCTTATTTCTAATATTGTTTGAATTTCCAGAGGTCTAAATAATTGAGAATTTAAAATATTTGTATGTGACACAGTTTTCAGGACATGGGTTTCTGCAGGTGTTTTTAATGTTTATTTTTAAAACTCAAGCCCTCAGTAAATGATGAAAAATTAAATTGTTTCAGTAAGAGATGTTAGTTTGTATATCTTCTTATTCTCTTACTTTTCTGACATTCTTTATAGGGTACCTGTCAGAGCCCTCATACACACCTCCTTTACATGCCTCCTTTCTTGCTGTGAAAATACTGTATGTTCCTGTTCCTAGTCTGGTCTAATTCATAGAATGACTTTCATCTAAGATTGGCATCTGCATGGTCCCTTTATTCCGAACCTGATTCTTTCATAAGACATCTTTCTCTTAGCTTTTATTAAAATAAGGGCATGATGGCACCTGTGGCACAGCAGTTAGGTTGCTGCTTGGAATGTCTGCATCCCATATGTGCTTGGTTCCAGTCCTGGCTTCACTATTTCAATCCACCTTCCTGTTTATTCACATGCTAAGAAGCAGCAGATGCTGGCTCCAGTAGTTGGGTCCTTACCACCCATGTGGGCAACCCAGATTGAGTTCCGTGTTCCTGGCTTTGGCTTCCCTAGCCCTGGCTGTTGAAGGCATTTGGGGAATAAACCAGTGGATAGGAGATTTCTGTCTGATTGTATCTCTGTCTACCTTTCAAATAAAATGAAAATATACAAAAAAGAAACAAAGAATAGATACATATAAAAAAATAAGGGATGTGAGGTGGAGAGGTAGTGGTGGAGACATGGTGGAGACAGGCTCCATCAATACTTCTGCTCAGTTTCATGGCCTCCCCTCTCTTCTCTGGCCACTCAAATCGGCTCAGCTTGCTTATTACCTCTGGCTCCAGTCTTCATCTCACTGGTTTATAATTCTCCCCATCCGCAGTGCAATCCATTCTCTGAAAGCTCATCCTGTCTTACTAGGAGGAAGCTTTTAACCATCTTAGGAGAGCATCGTTCTTGAAAAGCTTTCATACAGGATGTGGTAACTGCTCTGATTCTTAAGTATGCTCAGCTATTTTGTGGTTTTTAACTGAGGGGATTTTCTAGCCTAGTTAGGAAGATGATGAGTAAACTGACAACTAGAAGTGAAGAAGCTTAGGAGAAAGAAATATTTATCTTCTCTCCGAACTGAATGCAATTTAAAAATACATTCTGAGAAGTTTAGACCATAGAGAAGATCATTATTATGATAGCTGCTTGCTGCCGTACAGTAAATGGGCAGGCCCTTTGCAGGTACTGCTGAAAGCTCTGAGAAAGCTCTTTGCAATCCTTCCTTTCTGCAGCTCTTACCAGCTCCCCGCTGATTTTGTTAGTCCTTTATTTAGAGAAGAATAACAAACATATATATATATATATTTTCTTTGACAGGGAGAGTTAGAGAGAGAGACAGACAGACAGAGACAGAGAGAAAGGTCTTCCTTTTTTTTTTTCCCCCGTTGGTTCACCCTCCCCCCACAATGGCCGCTATGGCTGGTGCGATGCACCAATCCAAAGCCAGGAGCCAGGTGCCTCCTCCTGGTGTCCCATGCGGGTGCAGGGCCCAAGCATTTGGGCCATCCTCCACTGCCTTCCTGGGCCACAGCAGAGAGCTAGACTGGAAGAGGAGCAACTGGGACAGAACCAGTGCTCCAACCGGGACTAGAACCCAGGGTGCCTGTGCCGCAGGCGGAGGATTAGCCCAGTGAGCTGTAGCACCGGCCCAAACATATCTTGAGAGATAAAGTTTGCTTGAAAAGTTTCAGAAGAAGGGATCAGGAAAGGAGGGGAATTGAAATTGTGGTACTTGCTTTCCTAACAGAAAGGTCTTGTTGAAAGTTGAAAATTAGGTATAAGTGATTGCTTCTGAGGATGGACATAACCTCAGGGTAAGTAGAATAGACATTTTAGTTTTAAAAACAATAATTGTCTAATTGGAATTATTATTTGTTTCTGGAATAAGTGCTCTAGAAGTATTACAAACTTTTTTGTAAGAAACATTTTAGGTACCTCTGGTAGCATTTAGAGTGAAGGATTTTCTGACTTAAGTTCATCTCATCCTGTAATGGTGAAGAATGCATCTTCCTTAATAATTGCCAGTTACTCTGAGTTCCAAATACCACTCTGAGAAACTATCTAATTGGATCAGAATTTGTTCTGTCAGCTAGGGCAGGTTAACAGGATTCTGGGCAGGTGTACTCTCTGTGGTTAGAACACATAGGCTAAAGATCTGGAGCCTCCCAGATAATAATTAAGCACCATACAAAGTGGCTCTTTGTAAGGTGCTTTGTCCTGTAGCTTTGGTAGTGACATTCTTGAGGGTAGGTGCCTTATCTGGGTCATCTCTATCCTTTCCAGTACTGAAGACCCTGGTGTGTTACATGGTTTCTCAGTAAATAGTCATGAGATTCGGTTACCTGAATTGTCCTTGATCATGTTTCCGTATATTTTTCTATGACATCTACTAAACTTACTTGTTTGTACTATTTAGACATATTTAATTTAACACCAATTCTCTAACCCTTTGGGGCAATATTTTTTGGATAAAGCACTGGTGACTTTGTAGTAATTTGGAATTGGTTGAGCTCTTCATTCTATTAAACCTTATTGTTTTTCAAACTTATTAAATCTTAATGTTTTTCAAACTGTGAATTGTGACCATTAGTAGGTCTTCGAGTCAGCATTCTTTTGTTTTAATGATATGGGATAGAAAATATGACAGGGCATCACATACAGTAAAGGTAAGTATTGTTTTGTGAAAATTTTAAGTAAATTTATATATATATACATATACTTATTGCTCTGTTATATAAAATGTATTTTACACTGGAGGCACGGTGAAAAAAGTTTGAATAACACTGCTTTGTTGTAATACTCTGTTATTTCATTTATCATATAGCATTATGCCAGTACATACAGGCTTCTAAAGCCAGGGATGGTGCCAGCCTTTTCATTTCAAGTACGACTGAAGGTAAACACAAAAAATTGAGAACACCTAACACTTTCTGGTGGTTCTTAAATATATCACCCTAGTGTCATTTTGTACCCTTTGGCCTTCTAACTTTCTTGTGCCTTTTTTGACCATATTTTTCAGATTTGTATCCTTCTAGGTGGTGGGTTCTTTGGTTCTTCCTTTAATATTCCTAAATTCAATTTACTCTAGTGTTTTTAGGAGGGGGAAGGAGAAAACAAAGTAGAATTCTAGACATTTCAAATGATTCTGAATTGACAAAATAGCTCATTAGATTTACTTTGAAATCTGCTTCCTTAATATTCCTGTATCTTTTAGTCTCTATTTTTTCAGGATCATAGGAATGCATTTTTTAAGAATTTAAAATAATTAATATTTCTGTTATGTTTTCAGTTGACTTTAAACAAATTAAATGTGACTTTCAGACTGGAAAAAAGATGGATACAGTCTTTTATTATTTTGTGTGCTTTCTCTTCTCTCCCGAGAAAATTAACCATTGGGTTTGTAGTAATAATTTCATTTTGGAGAAAAGCAAAGACAGCTAGGGTATCCAGTATTAACTCTGCTATACTTTTTCAGCTTCTTTACTGACCTAATAACTTTAATGCCTTTCCTGTTCTTAGATGGTTGGCATACTAACCTCCTTGCCTTCATTTCTGTACCTTGCTGGAGTACCAAGCTCAGACATTCATAACTCTGTGATTTAAAGGGACATTAGAGAGATAATTTGCTTCATTCTTTTTCTTACAGGGGAAAATTTTGAGCAGACACCATTGAGACGAACATTCAAGTCCAAGGTCCTTGCACGATATCCTGAGAATGTAGAATGGAATCCCTTTGACCAAGATGCAGTGGGAATGGTTAGTATTTGTTAGCTACAAGTGTTAGATAATTTACAGAGTAATTTATAGTAGGCATGTGAAGTGAGGCTATGATTCCAGTGGTCCTATCAAGAACTAATCACTTTTGAAGAAGGAATTAAAATGCATATTATTCATGATTCTGCATTTTGGTCAATATATCAAATATTTAGAATATATCAGATATATTAAAAGTCACAATGTGCTTCTATTATATCAGATAAACAGTATTGGGTCAATAAATATTGTAGTACTGAGCTGTTGATTATTTATCGCATTGATTACTTGAGTGAAGTTTGAAGTTTTCTGTAATTCTGCACTGTATGTATCTCAGTGATATGGCAGAAATAAGTATTTTTGTTTCATCATGATTTTAGATAGGACAGCATTTACAGTATCATAGAATACTGCTACAAATAAGCCAATCTTCATTGAATATTCACCCTGTGCTAGGCACTTCAGTGATCATTTTATATGAATTAAGTCATTTAATCTTCATGGTTCCCTTACATCAGTAATAGTAAGTAAATAAATACATAAATACACAAGTGTACATATTTTACAGATGAAGAAACGAAGATCCAAAGACATTAAGTAATGTGTTCAAGTTCATATGGCTAATAAGTAGTTGATTTGGAGTTTGGACATGTAATCTGATTACAGCCTTTTGCTCTAACTACATCTTTGTATTGCTTCTGCTACATTTTAAAATTTTATGTATTTATTTTTTATTTGAAAAGCAGAGCAACGGTGGGGTGGCGGGGGGCAGGGAGACAGAGACAGAGAAAGAGAGAGAAATACCGATACCAGTCTTCTGATTTACTTTTCAGAAGCCCATAACAGCAGGGACTGGGCTGGGCTGGGCTGAAACCAGGAGCCAGGAACTCCACTGGTTCTCACACATGGATGCCAGAGACTTAAATACTTCAACCATCATCTGCTGTCTCCTAGGCTATGCATTTGCAGGAAGCTGGGTTGGAAGCAGAAGTAGGACTCAATTCTAGGCACTCTGTTTTGAGATACAGACATCCCAAGTAGCAGCTTAACTCGCTGTACCACAACACCTTCCCTCTCTGTTAAATTTTTAATACTGTTATTTTTCAAAGTAAGTAGAATAAATTATGTCATTATCATTTCACAGATGAAGAAATCAAGTATCACCATCAAAGTTTTTTGACTCCTAATCCAAAGCTTATTTAATTTTAATATTCTGTATTCTAGAAACACCTTGGGTTTGGGAAGTCAAGTTCAAGACTAATGGATATAACATAATATGTGATGTCCTTGTATTAACTCAGGCTGTTGGTATTTTATTTGAATAGCTGGGTTCATGTAAAATTGGAAAATGGGGACTGATTGATTCAGGTCAGTTTGATTAACTGTCCAAGTTTCTTTATATAACCTATCTGAGTTGCAGTGAAAAAAGTATATTTTTATACTGATTATGTAAGCTCCTTGGTTTATATGAAATGAACATTTTTTTAAAGATTTATTTATTTATTTGAGAGGCGGATCTTCCATCCGCTAGTTTACTCCCCAAATGGTCGCAATTGCTGGAGCTGGGCCAGTCTAAAGCCAGGAGCCAGGAGCTTCCTCCGGGACTCCCATGCAGGGGCAGGGGCCCAAGCACATGTGCCATCCTCCACTGCTTTCCCTAGCAATAGCAGAGAGCTGGATCAGAAGAGGAGCAGCCAGAATATGAACCAATGCTCATATGGGATGCTGGCACCACAGGCAGATGCTCATCCCACTGTGCCACAGCACCAGCCCCAATGAATGCTTTAAAATAATATATGTTACTTGAGAGGCCGAGAGAGAAAGGCAGGGAGAGAAAGAGAGAGAAAGAGAACTCCTATCTGCTGGCTGACTCCATAGATGCCCACAGTGGCAAAGGCTGGAGCTAGGAACTGGAACCAAGGGCCAGAACCAGGAAGGAACTCAATCCAAGTCTCTACATGGGTGTTAGGGACTCAGTTACTTGAGTCATCATCTGCTATTTCCCAGGGTCTGCATCAACAGGAAGCTAGAATTGGGAGCTGGAGCCAGGAATCAAACCCAGGCATTCCATTGTAGGGTTCAGGTATCCCAAATGATATCCTAAACACTATGTCAGGCACCTACCCTTGAACACTCTTTTAATATTAAAAGAGTTTTGCGAGCTGGTTAGAGTCTAAAGCCGTTAGGTAAGTTTGTTTTGTTTTTAGCTGTGAAGTTTCATGTATCTGATTTTTAGAGAGTTGGTTTTTTTTTTTTTTTTTTTTTTTTTTTTTTTTTTTTTTTTTGACAGAGTTAGCGAGAGAGAGAGAGAGAGAAAGGTCTTCCTTCCGTTGTTTCACCCTCCAAATGGCCGCTATGGCCAGCGTGCTGCGCCGATCTGAAGCCAGGAGCCAGGTGCTTCCTCCTGGTCTCCCAGGCGGGTGCAGGGCCCAAGCGCTTGGGCCATCCTCCACTGCCTTCCTGGGGCACAGCAGAGAGCTGGAACAGAAGAGGAGCAACCAGGACAGAATCCGGCACCCCAAGTGGGACTAGAACCCAGGGTGCCGGCGCCGCAGGTGGAGGATTAGCCAAGTGAGCCGCGGTGCCAGCCTAGATGTATTTCTAGCATCATCTCCAAATATGTATCTTACTGAGTATCATGCTGTTATGCTTAACTATTTACTATTTTCCTAAATTCTCCAATCTTTCTTTTATTTCCGTATCTATATGTGTTCTCCCTATTCCTGAAATACCCTTCTTTCCTTTGTCTGCCTGATGAATTCTAGCATAACCTCATTCTGAAGAAGCTTTTTCTGATCTATAGCCTTAATAAGTACATCATCATTTTATTTAATATTTGTCTTGCCTTAGAATGGAAGAGCTTTAGGGAAGATACACACCTAGCATAATAGGTATTCTATAAATGAATGAGTGAGTGAAGGAATAAATTGATAGTTTTGAAAAGGAATTCATCAGTAAATATTCTTACTGTTTGTTGCTTTTTGCAGCTGTGTATGCCCAAAGGGCTGGCATTCAAGACCCAAGCTGATCCCAGGGAGCCCCAGTTCCATGCCTTTATTATCACAAGGGAGGATGGCTCTCGGACATTTGGGTTTGCCCTCACCTTTTATGAAGAAGTGACTAGCAAGCAGATCTGCAGTGCAATGCAGACCCTCTACCACATGCACAATGCTGAGTATGATGGCCTACGCACTGCCCTTGCTGGTGGCCAAGACCAGAGTGGCTTGGAGGATGATGATGGCACTCCTGGGACCAAGCTGCAGCGCTTCAACTCTTACGACATTAGCCGGGACACTCTCTACGTCTCTAAGTGCATCTGTCTCATCACACCCATGTCCTTCATGAAGGCATGCCGGAGTGTGCTGGAACAACTCCACCAGGCAGTCACTTCACCTCAGCCACCTCCACTGCCCCTTGAGAGCTACATATATAATGTACTCTATGAGGTGCCACTCCCACCTCCTGGCCGGTCCTTGAAGTTTTCCGGAGTCTATGGGCCAGTAATCTGCCAGAGGCCAAGTACCAATGAGCTTCCCCTATTCGACTTTCCCGTCAGAGAAGTCTTTGAACTGCTTGGGGTGGAAAATGTGTTCCAGCTTTTTACCTGTGCCCTTCTGGAGTTTCAAATCCTGCTCTACTCACAGCGTAAGTCTGCTTACTAGAGGTCTCTTCCTGCATAGTACCTCCCTGCTTTCCAGGCTCAGATCAGTGAAGCTGACTATAATGGTCAAGGGCTGGGACAGTTTGAGCAAAACCTAGATCTTTTGCAGGTGGTGGATGGCCAATTGATGGAATACAAGAAGGTTCATATTTCTGATTGGCTATCATCATGCTATGATGACTGCTATGGCAGTCTGGGAGGGGAACCCTGCCTCTTTGTATCCTTTCTGATTGAAGCTCAAAAGGAACTAAAAGTCCACAGGAGGAGATGGTCACTGGAAGCTGATGTTTGGTCAGTTCTGTCATTCTGTGGAGTTATTTCTGTCTTCAGTCTGACAGTAAAACTGAGGATTCATAAAGGTTGAACCTTTGTATATTGAGAAAATGAGGATGTATTGTTTCTTTCTGTTTGTTTAATGTAATTTTTTTAAAAATTTCATTTCATTTATTTGAAAGGCGGAGATACAGAGGAGAGAAAGAGATCTTCCATCTGCTGGTTAACTCCTAAAGTAGCTGCAACTGCTGAGGCTGGGCCAGACTGAAACCAGGAGCTAGGCATTCCATTCAGGTCTCCCATGTGGGAGACAGGGGCCCAAGTATCTGGGCCATCCTCTGTTACCTTCCCAGGAAGAGAGCCAGATTGGAAGTGGAGCAGCCAGGACTTGAACCAGTGCTCACATGGGATATCAGCATCATAGATGGCAGCTTAATCTGCTATGCCACAATGCTGGCCCCATGATTTTAGTTTTAACCATTTTAACTCAATTAAGATTGGTGTCAGCTAGTGTTTTAAGAAAATTTATTTGAAAGGCAGAGAGAGACACAGAGGCAGCCAGAGAAAGAGACAGAGACAGACAGACAGACAGAGAATATCTTTGATATGTTGGATCAGTTCTCAACGGTCAGGGCTGGGCCAGGCCAAAGCCACGAGCCTAGAACTCAGTCTGGGTCTCTCACATGAGTGGTAGAGTCCCAGGTACTTGAGTAATCACCTGCTTTCTCCCAGGATATGCATTATCAGGAAATAACTCAGAAGCAAAGCCGAGACTTGATCCCAGGCACACCAGTATGGGATGTAGACACCAAACCAGGTGGTGTTTTAACTGCTAAGTCAAACGCCTGCCTCTGCTGGATTTCTTAACTGGAAAGTTACCATTTTTTAAAAAGATTCATTTACTTTATTTGAAAGACAGAGTTACAGAGAAGGGGAGACAGAGAGAGAGAGAGAGAGAGAGATCTTTCATCTGCTGGTTCACTCCCCAGATGGCTGCAATGGCTGAAGCTGAGCTGATCTGAAGTCAGGAGCCAGGAGCTTCCAGGTCTTCCATGTGGGTACAGGGGCCCAAGGACTTGGGCCATCTTTTACTGCTTTCCCAGACCATAGCAGAGAGTAGGATCAGAAGTAGAGCAGCCTGGGGCCGGCGCCGCGGCTCACTAGGCTAATCCTCCGCCTAGCGGCGCCAGCACACCGGGTTCTAGTCCCGGTCGGGGCGCCGGATTCTGTCCCGGTTGCCCCTCTTCCAGGCCAGCCCTCTGCTGTGGCCAGGGAGTGCAGTGGAGGATGGCCCAGGTGCTTGGGCCCTGCACCCCATGGGAGACCAGGAGAAGCACCTGGCTCCTGGCTCCTGCCGTCGGATCAGCGCGGTGCGCCGGCTGCAGCGCGCCAGCCGCGGCGGCCATTGGAGGGTGAACCAACGGCAAAGGAAGACCTTTCTCTCTGTCTCTCTCTCTCTCTCACTGTCCACTCTGCCTGTCAAAAAAAAAAAAAAAAAGAAGTAGAGCAGCCTGGACTCGAACCAGTGCCTATATGGGATGCCGGCACTGCAGGCAACGGCTTTACCCACTATGCTACAGCACCGGTTCATAATTTTTTCCTTTATAATTAATAAATAATTTAAATGGAGATACTTTGAAATGCTTTTGTGACTATACTGTTTCTCTTCAAAGTTTTGCTTGATAGTTTTTTTTTTTTAATGATTATTTATTTATTTTAAAGAGTTACAGAGAGAGAGAGAGGTCTTCTGTCTACTGATTCACTCCCTAATTGGCCACAATGGCCAGGCCAGAGTTGCACTGATCTGAAGCCAAGAGCTTCTTCTGGATCTCCTATGCGGGTGTAGGGGCCCAAGGACTTGGGCCGTCTTCTACTGCTTTCCCAGGCCATAGCAAAGAGCTGGATCGGAATTGGAGCAGCCGAGGCTAGAACTGGTGCCCATATGGGATGCCGGCACTACAGGCGGTGGCTTTACCCGCTGTGCCACAGTGCCGGCCCCTTGCCTAATAGTTTTAACATCTATTGATAATTCTAGTCTGAATCAGTTATTTCTGTGATGGTTGAAAGATGATTTTCTGTCTTTGTATTTATTAATTGGCATTGTGCTATAAGGAAAAATATTTCATGCTTTTTTATTGTATGGACTGAGAGGTTTATTTTACTCAGGTCATAATTCATTACTATAATTATTTTAGTGTTCAGATTGGTTCATGGGCAAAAGAATGATATTTAACCACACAGTAGTGGAACTTTTGCCTTTTGCTTGCTGATGTGTTATAAGTACTAGAGCAGTAGCTGGTACATATAAGGGTGTTCAATAAATGAATGAATAGCTTCTAACTTTAATAGGATCATTCTAGCCCCCAAAAGGGTAAGTGGTAGAAAACGAAGAGTTCAGTTAGGAGGCCATTGTAATAATCAGGTGAGAGATGGTGTTGGCTAAGACTAAGTAGATAACCATGAATTAGTATGAAATGGTTGAGTTATGGATATAGTTTGAAGGTGAAGTAATGGAGACTGTTTAATTGAAGAGTACATTCTCCATCTAAAGTGCACAGCCAGTAATCAGCTCTAGTTAATTTCTTATGGGGATGCCCTTTTGATGTTACTAAATCTTCCAGTTTCTCATGAGGACTCAGATTTTTTTCCTAAAAGATTTATTTATTTATTTATTTAATTATTTTCAAGTCAGAGAGAGGGAGAGACAGAGAGAGATCTTCCACCTGTTGGTATACTCCCCAGATGGCTGCAACAACTAGGGGTGGGCCAGGCCAAAGCCAGGAGCTGGAGCTTCATCCAGCTCTCCCATGTATGTGGCAGGGATCCAAACACTTGGGCCATCTTCCAGGCCATTAGCAGGGAGATAGATTGGAAGTGGAGCATCCAGGACATGAACCAGCTCCCATATAGGATGCCAGTGTCACAGGCAGCGGCTTTACCTTCTGTGCCATAATGTCATCCCCAAGGACTCATATTTTTTATATAAAGTCTTTGATTTTTAGATATTGGCAGCAATGTTCTCGTTAAATACTGTAGATCAAAGAAAAAGCATCTGTTGGCTGAATGTGGTTCCTGAGACTTCATTTTGTAACTTTTGGCTTAAAATATGAAGTTGCAGACTCCTGTTTCAGATCAGGTATAGATTCAGACAAGTCATGTTGCTTCCTAGCTCCTGTTTCTTGGCTGGAGCTTGGGAAAGTACTTTGAAACAGAGACTTAGTTGAATAACCAAGATTTGTCTGGTTTAGAACAGAATAGAAAAGAGGAAGCCAAACTAGGTATTTAGGGTATTAGAAGATACAGCTGGCATTTAGGTACCTATAATGCAATACAGTGAGAATGCTTAACAACAAGGAATGGAGGATTGAAACAAGGAATTTGATTGAAAAAATATAGTCTTCCATTTGAGCTGCTTCTGTGTTTCACAGAATATCTTGTATCTGTAACAGGAATTGTAAAAGGTTGAAATGCGGTTGAGTTGGTTTTGTGTAGAATCAAATTGAACTCAAGACCTAATGTCACAATTAACATGGACAAGGAAAAGCTTTTCCAGAAACTCTTCTTGTGCATTGCTGAGTATAACTGATGCTAAAAGGAAGTGGATTGCCTTTTATTGGTTGGAAGTTATTATGCTCTTTTATTAATAGAGTTCTGGAAATGATTCAGGTTGGTTTTCTGGAAGTAATTTTGTTTGTGATTCAAAGGCATCATCCTTTTGTGGTTGGGAATCTTTGTGGGCCAAAAACATGCCATCAGCACTGCAAGTGGTATTGCCTGCTGCATGACCTGCCTTCTGAATGGAAAAGAGGTGTTACTCAGGAAAAATAAGTGCTAAATTGTAAGACTATGAAAGTGTAAAACTTTAGATGACTGAAGTGGACATTTTATGTGATATTGTCTTGGTTTACTACTGGAAACACATGTTCTTTGGCCCATATGGAAATTGTTTTTTTAAAAATACAATTTGTTAGTGGCTATTTTAAAATTACATACAGAGCAGAAGCTCTTTATCTGATGTGATCTAGTAGGATAATTGATTGGATAATTGAAAAAGTTCAGTCTGGTAATCCTAAAAATGATATATACATCCATTAAACTCAGTTTAACTCAAAACATGTAACTGTATAGTTAGCTAACTTTTGATGAAGGGTATATGTATTTCCCTAGATTATGAGTCCACAAATCAGATGCCTACATTGTTTTCCTTGGATAAACTATATCCATAATGTGTTGATTAGGTTTTCTAGGTTTTTTTTTTCTTCCTTTCTTTCTTCCTTTCTTTGGAGTGAGAACTAAAGAATATTACAGAACCTGAGTGGAGATTACCTGTAGATTTTTTTATACACCATTTTAACCTTTAAAAAATTATTTATTTGAATGGCAGAGGTACAGAGAAGGAGAGACAGAGAAAGAGATCTTCATCTGCTGGTTCACTTCCCAGATGGCTGAAAACGGCCAGAGCTGGGTCTGTCTGAAGCCAGGAGCCGAGCACTTCGTCCAGGTCTCCCACCTGGGTGCAGGGACCCAAGCATTTGCCCCATCTTACGATGCTTTCTTAAGATTTATTTATTTGCAAGGCAGAGGGACAGAGATGGAGAAAGAGAGCAGAAAGAGAGAGAGAGATTTAGAGAGGATAGAGAGATGTTTTATCTGCTGGTTCACTCCCCAAATAGTTGCAACACCTGGAGCTGGGCCAGGCTGAAGCCAGGAACCAGGAACTCCTTTGTTGTCTTCCACATGGCTGGCAGGAACGCAAGCTTCCTGGGCCATCTTCCATAGCCTACCCAGACGCATTGGCAGGAAGCTGAATCAGAAATGGAGCAGCTGAGACTTTAACCGACAATGTGGGATGCTAGTGTCGCAAGTTCTTGCTTAATCTGCTGTACCACATGCTGAGTATTCTTTTTTTTTTTTTTTTTTTTTGGACAGGCAGAGTGGACAGTGAGAGAGAGAGACAGAAAAAGGTCTTCCTGTGCCGTTGGTTCACCCTCCAGTGGCTGCCGTGGCCGGCACGCTGCAGCCAGCCCACTGCGCTGATCCGAAGGCAGGAGCCAGGTGCTTCTCCTGGTCTCCCATGGGGTGCAGGGCCCAAGCACTTGGGCCATCCTCCACTGCACTCCCGAGCCACAGCAGAGAGCTGGCCTGGAAGAGGGGCAACTGGGACAGAATCCGGACTAGAACCCTGTGTGCCAGCGCCACAGGCGGAGGATTAGCGTATTGAGCCGCAGCGCTGGCCTGCTGAGTATTCTTAAAGTATTTAATTTCGTTTTCAAAGAAACAACCATTCCTTTTTTTTTTAAAGATTTATTTATTTGAAAGAGTTACAGAGAGAGGCAGAGAGGGAGAGGGGGAGGGAGGGAGGGAGGGAGGAGAGAGAGAGAAAAAAAGAAAGGAAGGAAGAAAACAAGAAAGAAAGGAAGGAGAAAAAAAGAATTTCATCTGTTGGTTCACTCCCTCAAATGGGCTGGGCCAGACTGAAGCCAGGAGCCAAGTCTCCCACGTGGGTGCAAGGGTCCTACGTGGGCCATCTTCTGCTGTTTTCCCAGCTGCATTAGCAGGGAGCTGGATCAGAAGTGGAGTAGCTGGGACTCAAACCACTATAATGCTATGTTTGTCCTCATATTTTACCACTTAGTTGCATAATATTTGGCTAAATTGTATAATCTAGTAATAAATGTAACAAAACAAGTTTGCAACAAATGTAACCAACTGATGCTTGTTACATGTACAATTCAATCAGTGGCAGCCAGGGCTGGAGCCAAGAGGTGGAAATTCAATCCATTTCTCCCAGGAAGGTGACAGGGAACTAATTACTTGAGCAATCACCTGCTGTCTCCCAGCATCCATATTAGCAGGAAGCTAGAGTCAGTAACTGGAGCTAGGTATCAAACCCAGGCACTCCATTATAGTATACAGGCATCTCTTATTTATTTATTTTTTTAAAGATTTATTTGTTTGAGAGGCAGAGTTATAGAGGGAGAGACAGGTCTTCCATCTGCTGGTTCACTACCTATATGGCCACAGTGGCTGGAACTGGGCTGATCTGAAGCCAGGAGCCAGCAGCTTCTTCCAGGTTTCCCACGTGGGTGCAGGGATCCAAGCACTTAAGCCATCTTCCACTGCTTTCCCAGATGCATTAGCAGGGAGCTGGATTGGAAGTGGAGCAGCTGGGACTCAAACCAGCACCCATATGGGATGCCAGTGTTGCTGGTGGAGACTTACTAACCTTTACAACTGGGCCTAATCATTAGGCCAAACACCTACCTTTAAACTTTTTTTTTTAATTGCAAAAGTAATACATGCTTAAGGCATACAATCAAACAACTCCAAAGGGAATAAAATGAAATCTCTTTGCCTCTTGCGGTAGCCTGAGATCAAGTTTCTTATGAATTTCTAATGAATATAGTAGTTTCTTTAAAAAGTAATATGTAAGGTTTGATGTTTGGCTTACAATTAAGGTGCTGGTTGAGACACTTGGATCCCACATAGGAGTGCCTATATTTGAATTCTCTCAATCCCAGCTTTTTGTTAAAGTACCCTGGGGAGGCATCAGGTGATAGTTATGATGGTTGAACTTCTGCTACACATGTGGGAGACTTGGATTGGCTTACTGGCTCCTAACCATAGTCTGGCTTAGCTCTGTCAACTGCAGGCATTTTGGGAATGAATCAGCTGATGGGATCTTTGTTTGTCTTTTTCGCTCTCTCTACCTCTGGAATAAAGTAAATACATGAAATGTGAGTAAACTATGCAGAGAAAGTTAAGTTTCTTTTTTCTTTGACCCAGAATCCTATCACTGAGAAATATTCTCAATTTTTAAAATTCCCTCCTCCTCAATATTTTTAAACAATGCATTATTTTTATGTTAGGTATTAAGTGTATATAAATGAATTTTAATTTATTAAATATATGTACTTTATGATATATTTATGATATATTAATACAGAACTTGCAGAATAGCATTTCAGTCATATGTGGTAGAAATTTAAAACATTACAAAAAAATGTAAGGTGAAGTTTAAGATTCCATCTCTGGCCCCTAGTTCTCCTTCAGGGAGGTTACCACTATTTTTTTCCAGGTACACTTTATACACAAACAGGAGCATACTAGTTATTTTGCACCTTGCTGCTTTCATTTAATAATGCATCTTGGACATACCAGGATATACAGATTAGGTTGTCATCTGAGAACAAAGAATATTTAGAAGCACCCACATTCTTAGATTTTTCATAGGAGTATGTGTCTAAGATCAGTTTATAATTAGATTTCTAATGTAAAGCACTATGCTTAGTTTGTTTGCTTATCTGTAGAGTGATCCCAAGTTTAGTGTCTTTTTCTCTCTACCTGGAGAGTCATTAACATGTGCTGATTACTCCCTCCTCACTACTCAGAGTGGTGGTTGTTATTTCAGTTCACTTTGCATTGTCTCCTTTTATTTATTTATTTATTTTTTGACAGGTGGAGTGGACAGTGAGATAGACAGAAAGGTCTTTCTTTGCTGTTGGTTCACCCGCCAATGGTTGCTGCGGCCGGCGCGCTGTGGTCGGGGCACCACGTTGATCCGCAGGCAAGAGCCAGATGCTTCTCCTGGTCTCCCATGGGGTGCAGGGCCCAAGTACTTGGGCCATCCTCCACTGCACTCCTGGGCCATGGCAGAGGGCTGGCCTGGAAGAGGGGCAACCAGGACAGAATCCGGCGCCCCTACCGGGACTAGAACCTCGTGTGCCAGTGCCACAGGCGGAGGATAAGCCTATTGAACCGTGGTGCCGGCACATTGTCTCCTTTTTTTTTCTTTCTTTCTTTTCTTTCTTTCTTTCTTTTTTTTTTTTTTTTTTTTTTTTTTTTTTTTTTTTTTTTTTTTTTGACAGGCAGAGTGGATAGTGAGAGAGAGAGACAGAGAGAAAGGTCTTCCTTTTGCCATTGGTTCACCCTCCAATGGCCGCCATGGCTGGTGCGCTGCGGCCAGCACCGCACTGATCCGCAGGCAGGAGCCAGGTGCTTCTCCTGGTTTCCCATGTGGGTGCAGGGCCCAAGCACTTGGGCCATCTTCCACTGTACTCCCGGGCCACAGCAGAGAGCTGGCCTGGAAGAGGGGCAACTGGGACAGAATCCAGTGCCCCTACCGGGACTGGAACCCGGTGTGCCGGCGCCGCTAGGTGGAGGATTAGCGTATTGAGCCGTGTCGCCGGCACATTGTCTCCTTTATTAAAAATAATTGCCTATTATAGTGTTTGGGGAACTGACACAGAACCTAGACAGTTGCTTAGAGCTGAAGTGTGTACAGTTGATTTGGATTGGCCGCGGCTCACTAGGCTAATCCTCCGCCTAGCGGCGCCGGCACACCGGGTTCTAGTCCCGGTTGGGGCGCCGGATTCTGTCCCGGTTGCCCCTCTTCCAGGCCAGCTCTCTGCTGTGGCCCGGCAGTGCAGTGGAGGATGGCCCAGGTGCTTGGGCCCTGCACCCCATGGGAGACCAGGAAAAGCACCTGGCTCCTGGCTCCTGCCATCGGATCAGTGCGGTGCGCCGGCCGCAGCACACCGGCCGCGGCGGCCATTGGAGGGTGAACCAACGGCAAAGGAAGACCTTTCTCTCTGTCTCTCTCTCTCACTGTCCACTCTGCCTGTCAAAAAAAAAAAAAAAAGAAAAGAAAAGAAAAATGTGCTATTAAGGAGCTGAGAAAGCCCATTGCTTGCATTCAACATGCCCTGTTTTATGGTTACAGAGTGGATGTTCCCAGACACTGCAGCTGTGTGCTGTGCAGTGCCCAGGAAGCCTCCAAGCAGTGGCACTTCAGGGACTACCTAGAGTATCTTTTTGCCCTCTAGGAGATCTTATTGTCCCTAAGCAGACTTATTAAGAAGGTCAGCCACATAAAATAGTAGCACCTACTTTACTGACCTACAGTAAGGGAGGAAGAGGTTTTTAGTTTTCTAGTGATTAAAAAGACTTTTAGCCTTTGGAAAAAACTCTTAGATATTATGTGTGTGTGTGTGTGTGTACACTGAAGGGGGGCGGATTATTCTGTGTAATATGTGTTGAAGAGCTGAAGAGTTAGTATTGGGGCACAGTAAGACTAAATGTTCTGCTCTTCAAAAAAAATTGAGAGGCAGGTAGACATAGCCACATACATACATACAGTTCTTTCATCCACTGGTTCACTCCCCACACATGCCTGTAATCACTGGGACTTGTTCAGACCAAAGCCTGCAGCCTGGAACTCAACCCAGGTTTTCCACAAGGGTAGCAGGGTCCCAACTGCTTAAGCCATTACCAGGTACCTCCCAAGGTGTACATTAGCAGGACACTGGAATCAGGAGTAGAGCCAGGACTCAAACCCAGGAACTCTGATTTGGGATGCTGGTGTTCCAGTCAGCAGTGTAACAAATAGGCCAAATGCCTGCCTCTAGACCTTCAGCTTTAAATATCACCTGAAGATTTTTTTTTTGAGTTTTTTTTTTTTTTGATTCATCTTAAATTTGAATTTCAAAAAGAATTCTTAGGTTGCCTAAGGGTCTTATTAAGATAATTGTTCTTGTCAGTGCACATGGCTTAATGGGCTAATCCTCCGCCTTCGGTGCTGGCACACCGGGTTCTAGTCCCGGTCGGGGCGCTGGATTCTGTCCCGGTTGCCCCTCTTCCAGGCCAGCTCTCTGCTGTGGCCAGGGAGTGCAGTGGAGGATGACCCAAGTGCTTGGGCCCAGCACCCCATGGGAGACCAGGAGACGCACCTGGCTCCTGCCTTTGGATCAGCGCAATACGCCGGCTGCAGCGGCCATTAGAGGGTGAACCAGTGGCAAAGGAAGACCTTTCTCTCTGTCTGTCTCTCTGTCTATTCTGCCTGTCAAAAAAAAAAAAAAAAAAAAAAAATTGTTCTTGAGTGGGCTATTTACAAACATTAATATCTGGAATAAAAATTGAAAAATGTAAGAATTGAAGTCTCATCTGGAGAATCATGAGAATTCTTTATGTAATAATTGTTAAGGTAATAGTTGAGCAGGAGGCTCTCAGCAGAAAACAGGTGAAGAAGTGTCTGGGTGCCCTCTGGTTTTGAAGCATCACAGAAGAAACTGAAGCAGAGCTCGCAATGGTCTAAATTTAATTTTTAGAATTTTTTATTTGCTATTTATTTCAAAGGCAGAGTTACAGAAAGGCAAAGGCAGAGAGAAAGAGGTCCCCAAATGGCCGCAGTGGTCTGAGCTGGGCCAGTCCGAAGCTAGGAGCCAGGAGCTTCTTCCAGGTCTCCCACACGGGTACAGGGCCCCAAGGAGTTGGGCCATCTTCCACTGCTTTCCCAGGCCTTAGCAGAGAGCTTGATCGGAAGTGTAGCAATGGAGACTCACACCCATGCCCACATGGGATGCCGTCGCTGCAGGCGGTGGCTTTTTACCTCCTTGGTCTAAATTTACCGCGTTGGTCTAAATTTACTGATGGTCTAAATTTAACATTCATTTGTTGCTTACCTTCCTCCAGGAAAGGTGCTGGTTTTTCAATCTGGGTCATCTGTACTTCTGATCATCAGGTTATAAATTTCACAACCACTTGAGGCTGGCGATGTGTAGTGGGTAAAGCCGGCGGCCTGCAATATGGCATCCCATATGGTTGCTGGTTTGTGGCCCGTCTGCTCTACTTCTGATCCAGCTCCCTGCCTCCCTGCTAATGGTCTGGGAAAAGCAGCAGAAAATGGCCCAAGTGCCTGGGCTCCTGCCATCCACGCGTATGGCATCCAAGCTCCTGGCTCCTGGCTTTGGCCTGTCCCAGCCCCTGCTATTGCAGCCATTTGGGGAGTAAACTAGCAGAAAGCAGATCTCTCTCTCTCTCTCTCTGTCCTTCTTCCTCTCCTTCTCCCTCTCCTCCTCTCCCTCTCCCCATTTCTCTCTGTGTCTCTGACTTTCAAGTGAATGAATAAATCTTTAAAAAATATAAAAGCCGGCGCCGCGGCTCACTAGGCTAATCCTCCGCCTAGCGGCGCCAGCACACCGGGTTCTAGTCCCGGTCGGGGTGCCGGATTCTGTCCCGGTTGCCCCTCTTCCAGGCCAGCCCTCTGCTGTGGCCAGGGAGTGCAGTGGAGGATGGCCCAGGTGCTTGGGCCCTGCACCCCATGGGAGACCAGGAAAAGCACCTGGCTCCTGGCTCCTGCCATCGGATCAGCGCGGTGCGCCGGCTGCAGCGCGCCGGCCGCGGTGGCCATTGGAGGGTGAACCAACGGCAAAAGGAAGACCTTTCTCTCTGTCTCTCTCTCACTGTCCACTCTGCCTGTCAAAAAATATATATATATATAAAATTTAGAATCTCTTCTTATGTTTGGTAATTTGCCAGAGCGGCTCACAGAGCCAAGGTAGGTGCTTTACTTACCATTAACCCATTTATCAGGATACAGCTGGGGAATACTGAAATGGAAGAGATGTCTAGTCAAAGGCTGGGGAGAGCTGTGTGGACCCTCCATATCCTCTCTGAGTGTGCTGCCCTCCAACACC
Source organism: Oryctolagus cuniculus (assembly GCF_964237555.1). NCBI lineage: Eukaryota > Metazoa > Chordata > Mammalia > Lagomorpha > Leporidae > Oryctolagus > Oryctolagus cuniculus. The sequence goes on from NC_091432.1 coordinate 57,025,483, forward strand.
TCAGTGTGCTCACCAACCCAGAAGCTCTTTTAATCCTATCATTGACAGGTTTTTTTTTTTTTTTTTTTTTTTTGACAGGCAGAGTGGACAGTGAGAGAGAGACAGAGAGAAAGGTCTTCCTTTTAGCCGTTGGTTCACCCTCCAATGGCCGCCACGGCCGGCGCGCTGCGACCGGCGCACCGTGCTGATCCGATGGCAGGAGCCAGGAGCCAGGTGCTTCTCCTGGTCTCCCATGGGGTGCAGGGCCCAAGTACCTGGGCCATCCTCCACTGCACTGCCGGGCCACAGCAGAGAGCTGGCCTGGAAGAGGGGCAACCAGGACAGAATCCAGTGCCCCGACCGGGACTAGAACCCGGTGTGCCGGCACTGCAAGGCGGAGGATTAGCCTAGTGAGCTGTGGCGCCGGCCCATTGACTGGTTTTTTATGGAGGCCTCTTCACTAGTAAGGTGTGGTTGATGAAATCATTGCTCATTGGTGATTGAGTCAATCTCCAGCCCTCTTCCCCTTCCCTGAGGTCAGTGTTGTGCTTTGACATTTTTGATGACCAGCACCTGTCCTGAACTGTTCAGGAGCCCCTGGTCACAAATTACCTCACTTGCATGCAAAAAATGTCAAGAATGTTAGAAATCTGTGCTAGGAACTGGGGACAGGCACCAAATATGTGCTTAGCAGATTAGTTTAAAAAAGTTACTTACAGGGGTGGGCGTTGTGGTACAGGTTAAGCCACCACTTGGGACACCTGTATCACATAACCCAGTGCCAGTTAGATCTCAGATAGGCTGTTATTCTTTTGATACAGCATCCTGCTAATGTACCTAGAAAGCAGCAGATGATGGCCTAAGTACCTGGATTCTTGCCACTCATGTTGGAAATCCAGATGGTGTTCCTGACTCCTACCTTCTGCCCTCCTGTCTATCAGGTTTCCTGCAATAAACCCTTTCCCTTTAAAAAAGAGGGAGAGGGAGGGAGGGAGAGAGAGAGAGCGCGTGAGCGAATGAGCAAGCGAGCAATGAGCAATTTTCCATCCACGGGTTCACTCCCCAAATGGCTAGGGCTACTAGGGCTGGACCAGGCTTGAGCCAGGAATCAGGAATTCTGTCCTGATCTCCTACAAGGTGGCAGGGGTCCAAGCACTTGGTTTATTTCTTGCTGCCTTCCTTGGAGCCTTAGCAGGGAGCTGGGTGGGAAGCAGAGCAGCCAGGACTTGAATCGGTGCTGTGCTCTGATATGAGATGCCATCATTCCAAGTAGTTATTGTAATAGTAGAGCTGTGCCAGAAGGGTAGTACTCTTATGAATTTAAAATCCATTTACCGGAGGCTGGTGCTGTGGCACAGTGGGTTAAGCTGCCTCCTGCAGCTCTGACATCCCATATGGGCATTGATTTGAGTCTTGGCTGCTCCACTTCCTATGCAACTCATTGCTAATGAGTCTGGGAAAGCAGTGGAATATGGCTAAAGTAGTTGGGCCCCTGCTGCTCACATGAGAGACCTGGAAGAAGCTCCTAGCTCCTGGCTTTGGCTTGGTCCAGCCCCAAATGTTATAGCCATTTGGGAAGTGAATGGCTGATGGAAGTTTCTCTCCTCTCTCTCTCTCTCTCTCTCTATTTCTTCTTCTCTTTATGAAATCTGCCTTTCAAATAAATACATAAATAAATCTTTTAACAATTAATTTCTTTCTTTATTCTTAAATGCCTAAACCCATTATCCCATTTGTTTCTTAAATTTCAGTTGTAAAATTATTATTTTTGTTTGAAAGGCAAAGAGAGAGAAAGGAAGATAGATAGAATTCCCATTTGCTGCTTCATAGCTCAAATACCCATGGTGGCCAGAGCTGGGCCAGAGCTGGGACCTGGGACCTTGATCCAGATCTCCAGTGTGGGTGGCAGGAGCCCAATTAATTGAGCCCTCATCACTGCCTCCCAGGGTCTGCACTAGCAGAAAACTGATATTGAGCTGGAGCAAGGAATGAAACTTAGGCATTCTGACAAAGGATGTGGGTATCTTCATCTCTAGGCTAAATGCCTGCTCCCTAAATTTCAGTTTTAAACAGTCATTTTATTGGCTTTACCATTTTATTACTCGCTTGAAACAAAACAAAACAAAACAAAACAAAAAAACAGGGGCCAGCTCTGTGGCACAACGGATTAAGCTGCTGCCTGTAGTGCCAGCATCCCGTGTGGTTGCTGGTTCAAGTCCTAGCTGTTCCACATCCTATCCAGCTACCTGCTAATATGCTTGAGAAAGCAGTGGAAGATGGCCCAGGTACTTGGACCCCTGCACCCATGTGGGAGACCCAGATGGAGCTCTTGGCTCCTGGTTCCTGGCTTCGACCTGGGCCAGTCCTGGCTTTTGTGGCCATTTGAGGAATGAACCAGCAGATGGAAGATATTCTCTCTCTTCCCCCCACCCCCTTTCTCCCTCTCGCTCTCCCTTCTTTCTCCCTCTTTCTCTCTCTCTCCCTCCCTCCTCTCCTTTTCTTCCTCCATTTCTCTGTAACTCTGCCTTTCAAATAAATTTAAAATAAATAAATAAGCCAAACAGAAGCAAACAAGAAAAAAAAAGTAATAATTATATTGTGAAGAAAAGCCAAACATTAAGTACGAGTGTTCCCTTACAGGCTGTGTTCTCTGACCTGCAACAAGAGTTTCGAGTCACTGAAGTTGATCTGGATCTTTCAAGTTTAGGGAAGATTTTTACTGAAATGTTAAATAACACTTTGTGCTGTTCCCATTCAGGAAGGGTAGCCATGTGTAGGGCAGACTTGGCTAGTGTGGAAAACCGGCTTCTGCATGTGTGGGTTTTTGTGCTTGATCTTGAAGGCGAAGCTCACATAAACTCTATTCCAGGATGCTTTGAGATATATCTGACTGGTAGATGAACCTGTTTTACCTTCCATGCTGAACAGAGATCCAAAGTGCTGTTCCTTTTCTTTCTGTTCTGTTCACTCCCCGCCTCCCCCCCTTCCCTTTCTACTTAACAGAACCTACTTAACATTTTGGGGTAGTATTTGGAGCAAGGTGCTATTTATTGTTTTTCAGATTTCCATATACTAGCAGAGACCTGTGTATATGTGTGTTGGTGTATTTCAAGTTGGTATACACCAGGGTCTCTGAGTTGTCTGTCTGACATCCACAGGGAAATCACACTGAACACACCCTTGCAAATTTATCCTGATCCTTTGTACGTATGAAATCATATTGGAGGTTTTAGCTTACTTTAAAAAGCAAGTGACTCATTTTTGACTGGTTCATTTATGTGCCTTTTTTCTTTTCTTTTCTTTTTTACTTAGATTACCAGAGACTGATGACCGTGGCAGAGACAATTACAGCTCTCATGTTTCCTTTCCAGTGGCAGCATGTCTATGTTCCTATTCTCCCGGCTTCTCTCCTGCATTTCCTAGATGCTCCTGTTCCATACCTGATGGGCTTGCATTCCAATGGCTTGGATGACCGCTCAAAGCTGGAACTGCCTCAAGAGGTGAGAGTGTCAGTGTTTCCTTTGGTTTGATCTGGGTCTGGGGAGACAAAGGGCTTTGGTTTGGGCCCAGTATGGTGTCGTCAAGTTTATTTTCTTTCATTTTGTGGAACATGAATAACTTTTCATGTGGAACATGAAAAAAGTGAAAACAGTGAACTTTTAGCTCAATTTGTAGTATTTTAGAAACACTGGTCATCTTTATCATTAGATGTATATATATTATAATCTATGTTTATACTATGGTGAATTGCTTTTTTATACATATTTTTCAAACAATATTTTAGATATTTTTGAAGACATTTATTTAAAGTTTTTATGATGTAAAATTTTAAATAAAATACACAGAATAGTATAATGAATCCCTGTTTTCTGAGCATTCAGCTTCAGCAGTTATCATATTAAATTGTATTTTATTTCTGTTCCTCCCACTCCCTATTATTTTAAACAAGCCCTATCAGTTATCATATTAAATTGTATTTTATTTCTGTTCCTCCCACTCCCTATTATTTTAAACAAACCCTATATAATTTCATAACTACTTGAGTAGTTGGACATTTATAGTGGTTCTCTTTTAAAGACACAGTTGATCCGTATAAATTAACCTGATCATAGTGATTCCTGTGGTGCTTGATCCAGTTTTAGAAACTTAGGAAGGCCTTGAGAGAATGCTCTTGCTTTTTGGCTGGGAGGATGGACTGCTTCTGTTTCCTGTTGTCTCAAATACCAGAAGAATTTATTAGAAAAATGTTTATTTCCTACTTCATTCTAAATTAGTTTTAAAGCATGATCAGAATGATTGGTTTATTTTTCAAAAAAAATTTTTTAAAGAATTTTATTTGAAAGGCAGAGTTAGAGAGAGAGAGAGATCTTCTTCTGCTGGTTCACTCCCCAAATGACCACATTGGCCAGGGTTGGCCAGGTTGAAGCCAGGAGCCAGGAACTTCATCCAGGTCTCCCACATGGGTGGCAGGTGCCCAAGGACTCGGGCCATCTTCTGCTGCTTTTCCAGGCACATTGGCAGGGAGCTGGATCAGAAGTGGGACAATCAGGACATGAACTGGTGCTCATATGGGATGCTGGTGTTGCAGATGGCTGCTTATCCTGCTGCACCATAACCCAGCCCAAATTTTTCATTTTTTTTTTTTTTGCAGCTAAACATATAACTGATCTACCTTTCTAGTATTTTTTAAAAAGATTTATTTATTTGAAAGAGTTACAGAGAGAAGTAGAGCCAGGGAGAGAGAGGTCTTCCATTCCGTTGGTTCACTCCCCAGATGACCACAGTGGCCAGACCTGAGCTGATCCAAAGTCAGCAGCCAGGAGCAGGGGCCCAAGGACTTGGGCCATCTTCTACTGCTTTCCCAGGCCATAGCAGAGAGTTGGATCGGAAGAGGAGCAGCTGGGACGTGAACCGGTGCCCATATGGGATACTGGCTCTGCAGCCTGGGGATTTAACCCACTGTGCCACAGTGCCAGCCTCTCTAGTTATTTTTGTGGCCAATATGAAATGGGGGGGGGGGAATGGACATTTTTACTCTGAATTTCTTAGTCATTAGAAAGGCCTAATGAGAAGGTTTTGGAGAATATATAAACCAGTGTTAACATGACTCTGTTTCCTCTCTCTGCCACAAATTCCTTTGTGGAGAGAATTTTACATACATCAGAAATATAAGTAAGGGATCCCAAAAAGAAAGTTTTCTCATGGAATTGGATCTGGGCAGCATTTTTGATGAATGCTGTGATAATGGGACCACACATGTGATACTTAAATTATAATCAAATGTACTCCTTAGCTTTTTCTCATTCCAATGGTTTTAGAATCAAAATGTTTTTCTTGTACCTTCTTCCATTTTTACCCTTTTTTCTCTTGACTCTATAGAGCTTTGTACTCTTTAGAGGAAGACAAGATTAAATAAGGAGGAAAAGATCTAAATGATAGGAAAAAAACCCACTGAGTTGGGATACTGTTTTTGTGTATTTGTGTGTGTTGTGTGTGTTGTGTGTGTGTACTTGCCTACTGTCCTCATAAATGCACCTGAAGAGTAGCTGTCAAAGATTAGAAAAAGAGGAGTTTTTAGTCCAAATAAGAGCTATAATAAAAAGTGGTTGAGGGTAGAAATACAAATAAGGCATGCTTTGTACATAATCTAGACAGTAGATCACTAAGCAAGAAGCCATATTTTCCAGTTTTTTTTTAAAGTTTTTTTTTATGTATTTGAAAGAGTTAGAGAGAGAGTTAGAGAGAAAAGGAGAGGGAGAGAGATCTTCCATCCTCTGGTTCACTCCCCAAGTGGCCACAATGGCCAGAGCTGGGCCAGTCCAAAGCCAGGAGCCAGCAGCTTATTCTGAGTCTTCCAGGTTGGAGCAGGGGCCAAAGCACTTGGGCCATGTTCTGCTGTTTTCTCAGGTTCATTAGCAGGGAGCTGGATCACGTAGTGGAGCAATGGAGCGGGCAGGACTCAAATCAGCTCCCATATGGGATGCCAGTATGGTGGTTTTACTCAATATACCACAGCATGTCCCTTCCAGTTTTATTTTCATCTTTGGCATCAGCTTGCTGTGTACTCAGGGCAAGTTCTGTTCCCTGTAAGATCTCATGGTATCATTTCCTTTGTACTTCATGTATGTGGATGTATGAAAAGGCTCCTGGGAGACCAGCCATTTATTTTCTTCCTTTCTTCCTCTCTTCCTCTCTTCCTCTCTTTCTTTCTTTTTTTATTTGACAGATAGAGTTAGACAGTGAGAGAGAGAGAGAGACAGAAAAGTCTTCCTTCCGTTGGTTCACTTCCCAAATGGCTGCTTCGGCTGGCACTGCGCCAATCCGGAGCCAGGAGCTTCTTCTTGGTCTCCCATGTGGGTGCAGGGGCCCAAGCACTTGGGCCATCCTCCACTGCCTTCCCAGGCCACAGCAGAGAGCTGGACTGGAAGAGGAGTAACCGGGACTAGAACCCGGTACCCATATGGGATGCTGGCGCCTCAGGCGGAGGATTAACCAAGTGAGCCACGGCACAGGCCCCCAGCCATTTTCTTAATGTGACTGTTTGAGATGTCATGGGTTAAGAAACCTTATAGTGTGTTTGTTCTGGGGTATTGAAGCTTCTACTTTTTTGGTATTCCCATCATTGCTGAAGTCTTTATGCCTAAGCTTCTGGCCTCTCTGTGTGAATTCCCTGTCAACAAAGAATGCAAGGATAGACTGCAGGGAGAGGCTGGTTGGGACTTGGTGTTAGGAATGTGGGGGTGGGAAGGGGCCCTATGACCCCTGCAGGAAGGGATTTGGGAGAGTCTGGTTTTGGGGAATCCACATGGTCACTTCCCCAGAGCAACCAAGTCTTCCCTTGGACTCTCCCAGCAAGGCAACAACTTAACATAGGAAAACTGGTCACTTGAGATTTAGTGCCTCTTCCACACCACTGCTTAAAGTTATTCTACAGGTGTTGGTCTCTTCTTAGCTGAGGAGTTTGTGGTAGCTTTGTAAGTTGTTGCTGCTTGTCTGAGCCCTCTACGCTGGGAAGATATAGCATGAGACTATTATGCAAGCTTAATAAATTAAATGACCTTTTACTTTGTCTTCTTACCTTTTTCTGTTTCAGCCAGTTTTGCAAAGAATGGTTCTTGGTGCATCACACTCTAACCCATCTCTAAAGTGTGCCTGAGCTGCTTTCTTTCTTATAGCCACCTCTGACCAGGAGCATCCATAAATGTGGACACAGCCTTTGGAGTTTCTAAAATTCTTTATAGACACTATATTTGGCTCACAGCAGTGAGGGAAAAGCCAACCAAGCATTGTTGAGTAGCTGCAGTTATTTTTAGCTGCCTTTATGTTTCCTGTTGGAGAAACTGCTTTTATTTCCTCTAAAGAGAGAATTGAGGGGGTAAATGATCGTGTTGTGCAGCTCTGGTGGGTCATACACAGTACCTTGTTTTGTTACCTGTATTGTCAGGGCTTAGGAGACAGATGATCTTCTTGACTAAATGATTTAATTCTGTTTTTAGTATTTTTTAATGGATTGATAGCATTAATTTTTTTTTTTTTATTTTTTTTTATTTTTGATAGGCAGAGTGGACAGAGAGAGAGACAGAGAGAGAAAGGTCTTCCTTTGCCGTTGGTTCACCCTCCAATGGCCGCCGCTGCAGCCGGCGCACCGCGCTGATCCGATGGCAGGAGCCAGGATCCAGGTGCTTTTTCCTGGTCTCCCATGGGGTGCAGGGCCCAAGCACCTGGGCCATCCTCCACTGCACTCCCTGGCCATAGCAGAGGGCTGGCCTGGAAGAGGGGCAACCGGGACAGAATCCGGCGCCCCGACCGGGACTAGAACCCGGTGTGCCGGTGCCGCAAGGTGGAGGATTAGCCTATTGAGCCACGGCGCCGGCTCAATTTTTTTTTTTTTTTTTTTTTTTAAAGAAGAAGAAGGTAAAAGTAAACTGAAGTAATCAGGGAAGGCTTCCCAGAGGAGGTGAGGGTTTTTCTTTTTTTTAAAGATTTATTTTTATTTGTTCGAACAAAAGAATTAGATAGAGAAGGAATGGGGCAGTTCTCTTCCATTTGCTAGGTCACTCTCCGCATGGCCACATTAGCTAGCTCTGGGCCAGACCAAAGCCAGGAACCTAAAGCTGCTTCTGGGTTTCCCACTTGGGTGCAGGGTCCCAAGCAGTTTGAGCCATTCTCCGCTGCTTGCCCAGGCACATTAGCAGGGAACTGGATCAGAAGTAGAAAAGCTGGGTCTTGAACTGGCACCCATATGAGATGCTGGCTTCACAGGCAGTAACTTAACCTGCTATGCTGTAACACCAGCCCCAACATTTATAGTCTTAAAAAAAATAGTCTAATTTTAGGTGTTAAATGTTTATTGGCTGTTTAATTGGGCAGGGCTCAAAGTTATCTAGTGCAAGAATTCTGGAAAGTGAAATTTAGAGTGATTCATCTAGTCTTTGAATTTTTGAGATGGGAAAACTCTTTTTTTTTAGTTATAGATTGATAGGGTAGTTTATGCACTCAACAAATACTTACTGAATGAGATATGCATGGACATATTAAAGCATGCAGTTTTAATAGATTGAGAGTTTAGGGAATAGTTACAGTGAGCTGGATACGTTATCTTTCTACCTTTTCTTTTAGAATACAGTATTGACTGGCATGGGGGTAAATAGATAAATTGAACATGATTTTGATCTACAATAGCAGTACCATGCCAAAAGATTAGACTCTTTTTTAATAAGGGAAGCTGGAAAAACTGCATATCTATAGGAAAAAAAAGTTAAAAATTAAAAAAAATCCTTCATGCCATAACAAAATCAGCTTCAGATGGATTAAGAAGTTGCAATATTGGGTCCAGCATTGTGGTACAGCAGGTTAAGCATCCCATATGGGAGTGCTGGTTCCTATTCAGCTTTTTGTTAATGCCTGGGAAAGCAGCAGAAGATGGCCTAAATACTTGTGTTAAGATAGCCAGGTAGGTGTTAGCCTATGTGTATGAGAGAGGCCAAATAAAATGAGAATTTTTATTTTACTTTAAAAGATTTATTTATTTGAGGCCAGCGCCTTGGCTCAATAGGCTAATCCTCCGCCTGCGTTGCCGGCGCACCAGGTTCTAGTCCCGCTTGGGGCGCTGGATTCCGTCCTGGTTGCCCCTCTTCCAGTCCAGCTCTCTGCTGTGGCCAGGGAAGTGCAGTGGAGGATCGCCCAAGTGCTTTGGCCCTGCACCCGCAGGGGAGACCAGGAGGAAGCACCTGGCTCCTGGCTTTGGATCAGTGCGATGCGCCGGCCATAGCGTGCTGGCCGCAGCAGCCATTGGAGGGTGAACCAACGGTAAAGGAAGACCTTTCTCTCTGTTTCTCTCTCTCACTGTCCACTCTGCCTGTCAAAAAAAAAAAAAAAAAAAAAAAGATTTATTTATTTGAAAGTCAAGAGTTACAGAGAGAGGTCTTCCATCTGCTGGTTCACTCCCTAGGTGGCCATAATAGCTGTAAGGCTGCCACAGAACACACCAAACACCGGAGTAAGGGAAAGTGTTTATTGGGGGAAACCTGACAGACTGGAGGGAAGACATGAAGAAGGAGAAAGAGGAGAGTGTAAGAGAGATCAAAAGACAGAGATAGGGAGACAGAGATCAGAAGATGAAGAGAGAGAGAGATGTGTTTAGGAACAGGTCCTTTTAAAACTTTGCCAGGAGGTGGGCGGTGAATCCTGTTAGGATGGGGGTGGAGCTTGACACAGGTGGTTGGGCCACGTGGTCACCTGGCTTCCAGCAATGGCAGCCCAGCCCAGGGCTAGAGCCTAGGATGGTGTCAGGGTGTAGATCACGCCTTAGGTTAGACTGCACCATTTTACTAACCATAGCAAGGCCAAAACTAAGAGCTTCATCTGAGTCTCTCATATGAGTGGCAGGGATCCAAGCACTTGGACCATCTTGCTGCTTTCCCCAGAGAGCTGGATTGGAAGTGGAGCAGCTGGAATACAAACTTGTACCTATATGGGATTCTGGTGTAACAGGTGGCAGCTTTACCTGTTAAACCTCAAGACCGGCCCTGAAAATGGGAATTTTTAAAGAAAATGATTTTTTGCACAATGAAATAAGGAAACAGGTCCTGAAAGCAGACCAGAAATCATGACTAAAGTAATTGCTCTTGTTTTTTAACTCTGTTAAATGGGTTTTAATCCTTTATTCCGCAGCCCTGCACTAAAGGGGCTATTAGGTCCCATAACATTGTGCTGATAAGATTTCTGGAAAGATTTTCAGGAACTCCACTTTCAGAAATCCCCACTCACAATTTCTCAGAAGAGAGTGGTGGGGAGAAGAAACAGGGGACCCATACTCATGTTCATAAAAACCTGAGTCTGAATGTAGTCTAGGCTCTCAGCCATGTACTGAGATGTCCACCTGGCTGGCCTACCAGGTGTACTTCTCCTCATTACTTCTTTTCTTTAAACCCTGCTTCTTTGCTTTCCACGACTCTAATGTCAGAATTGTTTTCTTGTATGAAGACAAGAACCCTGAGTAGCCTATCTCCAATAATACTTGGGCCCCTGCCACTCTCATGGGAGACTGGATGGAGGCTCCTGGCTTTGGCCTGGCCCAGCCCTGGCTATTGCTGCCATTTGGGGAGTGAACCAGCTGCCTATGGAAGATCTCTATCTCTCCCTCTCTCTCTCACTTTTTGTCTTACAAATAAAAATAAATAAATTGTCTGAAAAAAAGTTAAATGTCAAAAGCATAGGTTTAGATGTTTTAGAAGACAATATTAATGAATACCTGTCTGACCTCAGGGTAGGGAAAGATTTTATAAACAAGTTACAGAAAGTACTACCCATAAAATAAAAGATTGATAAATTTGATTTTCTGAATTAAGAATCACATCTTAAAGATAAAAACTAGAAGATACACACACACACACACACACACAAAACATGTGACCTACAAATGGCACTGAGGGAATATAAAGAACTTGTACAAATCAATAAGGTGATAAACAACCCAATAGAAAACTGGTATAAGATATGATCAAGAATTGCACAAAAAATATACATTTCTTAACTTTATCACTAAATATGGCAATATAAATCAGATGCACAATAGAATATTATTTCCTATTTCATTGACAAAATTTAGAAGGAAATTGGATGAAAAGCATGGAAAAGATTTAAATTTCCTTTTTTCCCTCTGAAGTTTCTGTAATTTTAGTCTGTGAAATAAACTGATAAGAGACTGACAACTGGAAAAATTACATGCAGGTTTTATTATCTGCCTAAGCGCAGGAGCCATGCTCATTCGATATGAACTCCAAGAGGGGCAGATGGCTAAGCTTTATTTAGAGTTTAACAAAGGGATTGGGGTTTGGACTTCTGCAAAGGGAGGTGGCACAGGCTGTGGCAGGTGGGCTAACAGGTACACAGCCAGAGCTGTCTTATTATGCAGATGACAGTCACAGAAACCTGTGCTAATCCCTCTCAGCCAGGTTACAAAGACCCCAGTCTCTTCTTCTTGTGAAAATGTCTTCATGAGCTGAAAGAGAGGTATCAAATGGGAAGGTTTCTTTCTGCATCCTCTATTTATCAATGTAAATAGATTTTTTTTTTTTTTTTACAAAAGGACAACTTTTCAGAGCCATTTCTGTGTATACAGAGATCTGCATTTTCTCCCAATAACCAACCTGGAATGTGCCATAGAAATATGTTTTGAGAAGGATCCCTTTAGGTTGCCAGTAAAAATGTAAATTGTTGGAACCACTTTGGAACACAACTAGGCATATCTTAGAAAATTGGACATCTTCATACCATATAACAGCAGTTCATTGCTAAGATATATCCAAAATGATCTTACACATGTGAAAACATGTATAACAGTGGAAATGCAGTTATCTGGAAACTCAATTTTTAATAGAAAAATTAATAAATTCATATGATGGAATGTAATGTGAAAGTGACAGTGAGTGAAGTATAGCTACACACAACAAAATGGCTGAATCTCAACCTAATGTGAATTGAAAGTACTGAAAGACTGCTAAAGTAATAATAACCTTGTACAACATTTAAAAACCTAATAGAAAAATTTAAAATATGTAAAAATGTAAAGGCAGACACACATGTGATAAAACTCAGAAGACAAAAATTAATAAACATAGCATTCAGAAAAGTGATTACCTGGGAATGGGAATGTATAAACCGGGGGATGGGATTAGGGAGGAACACATAGGCAGATAAAAGTACTAGAATTTTCTAAGTTCTTGGACTGAGCTGGGGAAAAAAAGGCCTTTAAGATTATCCCTAGAAAGCTATCAGTTTACGTTCCCAATAACAATCTGTGGAATATGTGTTTCCTAATAACTTTGTCAGCACTGGACATTATAAATCTGTAATATTTGCTGGTCCCATAGGTGAGTTTTTTTTTTCCTATTTCTTGATTGAATTGAAATTTTGAACACTTTTTTGGGAGGGGTGACATTTTCTTTTTATTTATTTGAAAAGCAAAGTTACAGAGGGAGAGAGGGAGAGATAGAGAAAGAGCTTCCATCTTCTGGTTCACTCAAATGGTTGCAATGGCCAGGGCTGGCCAGGCTGACGCCAGGAGCCAAGAATATCTTCCGGTCTCCCATGTGGGTGACAGGGCCCAAGTACCTGGGCCATCTTCCATTTCTTTCCCAGGCCATTAGCAGGGAGCTGGATCCAAAGTGGAGCAGCTGGGACATGAACAAGCACCCATATGGGATGCCGGCAGCACAGGTGACAGTTTACTCTACAACTCTACAAGATTTTGAACATCTTTTCATGTATTTGAAGTTAATTATTCAAAAGTTGTTCTGTTTGCCTTTCATATCCTATTTCCATTTTTTAAATTTATTTTCATTTTATTTGAAAGGCAGAGAGAGAAAAAGAGACACAAGAACAGACATTTATTTAACCTATTTTTGTTAGTTTTCTGTGTAGAATAGGGATAACTAGATATTGCTGAATTCTGTTTTGTTAATTCAGCTTATTTACCCTGTCAGCAGTGTATAATAGTGCTGTCTTGCTTCCAGGAATAGTCTGTTTTCTTTTTGAAGATTTATTAATTTGGAAGGCAGAGTTACAGATTGAGGGAGGAAGAGATGGATGTCTCCCATCTGCTAGTGGTCCACTCCCCAAATGGCTGTGATGGTGGGTGCTGTGCCCGGCTGAAGCCAGGAGCTTCTTCTGTGTCTTCCATATGGGTGGCAGTGGCCCAAGCACTTGGGCAATCTGTTGCTTTCCCAGGAGCATTAGCAGGGAACTGGATCAGAATCTGAGCAACTGATCCTTGAACTGGTACTCACATGAGATGCTGGTGTCAGTTTAACCTGCTGTGGCTCCTCCAGGAGCATTCTTTTTTTTTTTTTTTTTCTTTTTAAAGATTTATTTTTTATTTATTTGAAAGACAGAGTTACAGTGAAAGGTAGAGACAGAGAGAGAGGTCTTCCATCCACTGGTTCACTCCTCAAATGGCCGCAATGGCTGGAGCTGCGCTGATCTGAAGTCAGGAGCCAGGAGCTTTTTGAAGGTCTCCCACGTGGGTGCAGGAGCCCAAGGACTTGGGCCATCTTGCTATCCCAAGCCACAGCAGAGAGCTGGATCGAAAGAGGAGCAGGCAGGACTAGAACTGGTGCCCACATGGGATGCTGGCTCTTCAGGCCAGGGCAGGAGCAAATTTTTTTTTTTTTTTTTTTGACAGGCAGAGTTAGACAGACAGAGAGACAGAGAGGAAAGGTCTTCCTTTTGCCATTGGTTCACCCTCCAATGGCAGCCGCGGCCGGCACGCTGCAGCCGGCGCACCATGCTGATCCGAAGCCAGGAGCCAGGTGCTTCTCCTAGTCTCCCATGGGGTACAGGGCCCAAGCACTTGGGCCATCCTCCACTGCACTCCCGGGCCACAGCAGAGAGCTGGCCTGGAAGAGGAGCAACCGGGACAGAATCCGGCGCCCCGACCGGGACTAGAACCTGGTGTGCCGGCGCTGCAGGCGGAGGATTAGCCTATTGAGCTGTGGCGCCAGCCAGGAGCAATGTTAAAGCTAGCCTATATGGATACCAGCATCACAGATGGCAGCTTTTACCCGCTGTTCCACAACACCGGCCCCTAGACATTCTAACTCACCTAGACATTCTAACTCACTCCTAACGTTCAAAAATTGGTCAGACATTTATTTTTAAAATATTTATTTATTTATTTACAGGTAGAGCTTGGGGGGTGGGATGGTGGAGAGACACAGAGAGAGATATATCAAGATCTAGATCCATCTTCCTTCTACTGCCTCACTCTCCCAATGCCAGGAACAATATGGCTTGGTGAGATTGAAGCCAGGAACCAGGAACTCCATCCAACTCTGCCAGATGGGTGGCAAGGGTTCAAGCACTTGGGCTGTCTTTTGTGCCTTCCCAGGTGCATTAACAGGGAGCTGGATCTGAAGCTGGGCAACTAGGACTAGAACTGGCATAGATGCTTGTGTCATAAGTGGTGGCTTAACCCACTGCACTACAATGTCTGCTTCTTGTCAAACATTTAATGAGTATTTACATCATATGTAAGAATTTTGTGTTAACAACTGTGATAGCGTAATATTCTCACCACTCTGTAACATAAGTGTTTTTATCACTTTATCTTCATTTTGCGGCTGAGGAAATAAAATCAAAGAGGTTAAATCATACATCCTAGAAACTGGCAAAAGGAAGAGTGGAACTCAGGTCTGTCTGATTTCTGAGTCCCATCTTTATTTATTTAAATAAATTTCATACATATCCATTTTAGGTGTTTTCTCTCTCATGTTCATTATCCTTTCTAAAAACCTGGGGTTCACAACCTCCTTCTGTTGTAACTCCCAGGCTAACCTCTGCTTTGTGGACATTGACAACCACTTCATTGAACTGCCAGAGGACTTGCCTCAGTTTCCCAATAAATTGGAGTTTGTCCAGGAAGTGTCTGAGATTCTCATGGCGTTTGGCATTCCCCCTGAGGGCAACCTTCACTGCAGCGAGAGTGCCTCCAAGCTGAAGAGGCTCCGAGCCTCTGAGTTTGTCTCTGACAAGAGGAATGGGAACATTGCTGGTTCCCCTCTGCATTCCTGTGAGCTCCTCAAGGAGAATGAAACTATCGCCCGGCTACAAGCCTTGGTCAAGAGGACTGGGGTGAGCCTGGAAAAGGTAAGGTGCTTTTGTGTGGAAGTCTACGGCAAGGTTGGTCTGTGCTAAGGTACTGACCTGGTTTAAGGCATAGGATGGGAAGGCATCCAGTTCAGGGTGAGGCATAAGGAGTAGTAAAAGACTGCTGTGTGTGAGAGGCTCTGGATTCAGCTCAGGCAGACACTATCTTTTTTTTTTTTTTTTTTTTTTTTTTTAAGATTTGTTTTATTTATTTGAAAGAGTTACAGAGAGAGGTAGAGACAGAGAGAAAGAGATCTTCCATCGCTGGTTCACTCCCTAAATGACCTTAGTGGCTGGAGCTGAGCCAATCCAAAGCCAGGAGCCAGGAGCTTTCTCCTGGTCTCCCTCGTGGGTGTAGGGACCCAAGAAGTTGGGCCACCCTCTGCTCTTTTCCCAGGCATATTAGCAGGGAGCTGAATCGGAAGTGGAGCAGCTGAGACTTGAACCGGCTCCCATATGGGATACTGGTACTGCAGGCCAGGGCTTTAACCCACTGCGCCACAGCACTGGACTCATGACGCTATCTTACTAAATGCTACTTGGATATAAATCTAGATAGCTTCTCACTTGGACATCAAAGAGAGCCTGTTGTCATTCTGTGTGAACACTAAGAGTGACTTGGAGGGATGACGATGGTGATCCTTATGTTCAGATCTCTTTCAGATCCTTTTCCCTAGAGTTTCACTGCAGCCTAAAGCATATGAAGCAGGTATTAATAATAGTATGTGATTGTTATTATTAAGAAACTGAAGTTTCAGGAGCTTAAGTGTTTTGCTTAAGATTAAATGCCTCAGAAGTAGCTAGGCTGAGGCTAGCACTGTGCCTCTTGACTTCTAGTCCTGTTTTTTTTTTTTTTTTTTTTTTTTTTTTTTGACAGGTAGAGTTAGTGAGAGAGAGACAGACAGAGAACTGGGGTCTCTCTGCTGGAGACCTTCAAGTGAACCTCTTTCATTATTTATTTCTTTGTGTGAAAATCAGTTTCTTTCTTTTATTTTTTCCCTTCATTTATTCTAACCACTTGCTGCTAGGTAAATGACCACTGTGAAAAAATCAGAGGAGTTGGATTTCTTTGTGTATTCACATCGTTTCTTTTTTGTAGCTGGAAGTATGTGAAGATACTAGCAGTAATAAGGATCTCAAGGTTCAGTGTGATGAAGAAGAACTCAGGATTTACCAGCTGAACATTCAGATCCGGGAAGTTTTTGCAAATCGTTTCACTCAGATGTTTGCAGATTATGAAGTGTTTGTCATTCAGCCGAGCCAGGATAAGGAATCCTGGTTTACCAACAGGGAGCAGATGCAAAATTTTGATAAAGTGAGTGTAATCCTTCTGGAGAAGAGAATTTAGAGTCATATCTTGAAGAAGTAACAATATGAGATTTTCTTTTCTTTCATAATATTGTTGGAAACAAGTTTCATGGTCCTTCTGATGTTAAAATAGAGCTTGTTACTTTTAAAGAACAGGTGGGCTCTCCCAAGGCAGTGATGCCCATTTGGTTTGAATCAGTGTTCTGGGAAGATTGGTTGTCTGATTAGTACCTGAGTAAGTTTGGGCCAGTGTTGAAGGATGTTTGAACGTGTGTGTGTGTGTGTGTGTATGAAGAAAGAATTTTCCAGCTTTTCATAAAGACTTAGGAAGCTCCAGAGAAGAACTAACCTACATCCATTTGGTCTGTTATCTTTGCTGGTCAAAGCTGATAATAACTCTTCATTTGGTCCTAACAGGCATCTTTTCTGTCAGATCAGCCTGAGCCCTACCTGCCCTTCCTCTCAAGATTCTTGGAGACGCAGATGTTTGCTTCTTTCATTGACAACAAAATCATGTGTCATGATGATGATGATAAAGATCCTGTGCTCCGGGTGTTTGATTCCCGAGTAGACAAGATCAGGCTGTTGAATGTTCGGACACCTACTCTCCGCACATCTATGTACCAGAAGTGTACCACTGTGAACGAAGCAGGTAAAGCTTCCTTTCAGCTGTCCATTGTAACCTGTTGGATTATGTCAAAAAAGTCCCTGTTTCTGCCTTTTTGCATGTTGTTACCCTTGCCTGCAGTGCCCCCCCCCCCACCTGATAAACAACTTCTCATCCTTTTTAACATTGTGTCAGTTAAGAATGAGTCCCACTGTGGTAGATGGTAATCAGCAATAGTTAAGCAAATGTTGTTTATTTTTCTCAGATTAGCAAGAAGTGCAGAATTGGTGGTTACCGGTGTTTGTTCAGCTGCTAAATAGTGTAATCAGAAACTGAGATTCTGTCTTTTTATTTGGCCATCTTCAGCATGTTGACTTTTGTATTCATTCTGTTGCCTCACAGTTACAAATGGCTTTTTATATTCATATTCAGTGCAAGAGGAGGGGAAGGTTGATGCTAGCTCTGTTTTCCCCCTTTTATGAGAAAGCAAGAGCTTCCTCAGAAATTCAAAACTTTGATTTCTCATAGGCCAGAATCATGTTATATGACCATCCTTAAGAGCAGGAAAGGCTGTGACATGGAACTGGGTATAATGCTATCCTGAACAATATTAGGGGTAAATGAATTATAAATAAGCAGTTGACAGTGTTTGTTGAAAAAGCCTAGCCAGTTTGTGTACTGTGAAACTTTTCTGATGCTGCCAGGCTGAGTCACTTGATTACTCCTCCCTGCTCCTGAGGTGCTTTGGTGCTTTGTTCTTGCCGCCAGTTTGGTCTCTGTTCTTTTGAGCTGTCATTCTCAGGAAACAGATTAGGGGCAGAGACTGTGTTTCCTCATTCTTTTTCCCCCAGCTCTGGAACATCGCACATAGCACATGCAGATATTAGAAGTTGTTTGGTGGCCGGCGCCGCGGCTCACTAGGCTAATCCTCCGCCTAGCGGCGCTGGCACACCGGGTTCTAGTCCCGGTCGGGGAGCCGGATTCTGTCCCGGTTGCCCCTCTTCCAGGCCAGCCCTCTGCTGTGGCCAGGGAGTGCAGTGGAGGATGGCCCAGGTGCTTGGGCCCTGCACCCCATGGGAGACCAGGAAAAACACCTGGCTCCTGGCTCCTGCCATCGGATCAGCGCGGTGCGCCGGCCGCAGCGCGCCGGCCGCGGCGGCCATTGGAGGGTGAACCAACGGCAAAAGGAAGACCTTTCTCTCTGTCTCTCTCTCTCTCACTGTCCACTCTGCCTGTCAAAAAAAAAAAAAAAAAAAAAAAAAAAAAGAAGTTGTTTGGTGCATGAATGATTAGACCTACCTTTTTTTATCCAGAGGCTGCCATCTAGATCATCTTAGCTCAGAATAGTCTCAGCTTAAACTATTAGATTTAGTAGTGTTTTTAAGTTTATTGTGAGATGTTCAATGTCTTTGTTATAGCCTTTTTTGTAGATTTTGTTCATTTACCAAGTATTAAAACTACATACTAAATGCCCAGCATATGGTAAGTACTCAACAAATATTTGCCTAATGAATGAACTTTTTTTTTAGCTTTGGAAGATATAACTGGTGACAGTTTGACATTGTCTTGTTTGTGATCTTAACATTTGTTTTTAAAAATTTACTTATTTGAAAGTCTGAGTTACAGAGGGAGGGAGGGAGGGAGAGAGAGAGAGAGAGACAGACAGACAGACAGACAGTCACTTCCATCTGCTGGTTCACTTCTCAGATACAGCCAGGGCTGGGCCAGGTAGAAGCTTGGAGCCAGGAGCTTCTTCCAGGCCTCCAACTTAGGTAGCAGGGGTCCAAACACCTGGGCCATCTTCTGATACTAGATCAGAAGTGGAACAGCTGGGAAACAAACGGTTGCCTATATGGGATGCTAACATTACAGGCAGCGGCTTTACCCACTATACCACAACACCGGGCCCCAGTGACTTTATATGTTTTATTGTCTAACTTTAACTCCTTTCCAGCCCAAGACAGTCCTGTTGGCTAAGGCTTGAGGACATATTGCCTGTGCAGGTAGATTAATTACTCTTTCATAGTCATCCTTGCATCCTGGAACACATTAGGCTTCAGATTTGTGAACCCTGTCTAAGACTTTGTACCTGGACAACTTGATGGAGATTTTAAAGGACTGTGGTTTTAAAGTGCCATCTCCCAAACTGTATTGTTGCTTTAAATCAGGACTTCACAATGTTTTTCAGGTTGGGTTATACTTGAAAACGACAATATTTTGTGTGGCATATTGAAGTAAAGGGGGAAAGGTCTGTTTATAGCTAGAGACTATAAAACCCAGAAGCTCTCTAGCCCCTTGAGGTCCTACCTGTCTGCAGAGGTTTGAGGCAATCAGTTATCATCCTATCTGTAATGTATGTATTGAACAACATTGCAGCATACTAATTAGAGTTATTTTGGTTTCAGTTGTGGCTAGATAATGTAGTTTCAAATGTGGAAGAAAGAATTAACTAATCCTCATTTGTATATTCATTTCAGAAAGATGGGTGTCAAAGAGATTGTTTAGTTTTAGAGTGGAACAATCAGATCATATGGTATCTGTATATTAACTTTTAAAAGAAACTGCCAAACTGTCTTCGAATGTAGTTGTACCATTTTACATTTACATTTTACATTGTACATAGCAGTGTGTGAGTTCTGGTTCTCCCATATTGTTGCCAACATTGGTTAGTATTTTCTATTTCCATTCTAATAGCTTCAAGTAGAATCATTTTTTAAAAGATTTATTTAATTTACTTATTTGAAAGAGTTAAAGAGAGAAGTAGAGAGAGAGAGAGAGAGAGAAGTCCTCCTCACTCCCCAGATGGCCGCAAGGGCCAAAACTGAGCTGATCTGAAGGCAGGAGCCAGGAGCTTCCTCCAGGTCTCGCATGTGGGTACAGGGGCTCAAGGACTTGGGCCATCTTGTACTGCTTTCCCAGGCCATAGCAGAGAGCTGGATCAGAAGAGAAGCAGCCGGAACTAGAACTGGCACCCATGTGGGATGCCAGTGCCTCAGGCCAGAGCTTTAACCCATTATGCTACAGCGCCAACCCCTCAAGCAGAATCTTAACCATGATTTTGATTTGTGTGTACCTAGTGACTACTGATGGTAAATAGTTTTTCATCTGTTTATTTGTCATTGATACATCCTCTCTGGTGAGATGTTTATTTGGATTTTTAGTCCTTTTTTTTTTTTTTTTTTAATTTGATAGGTAGTTATAGACAGTGAGAGAGAGACAGAGAGAAAGGTCTCCTTCCGTTGGTTCACTCCCCAAATGGCCGCTATGGCCAGTGCTGTGCCGATCCGAAGCCAGGAGCCAGGTGCTCCTTCCTGGTCTCCTGTGTGGGTGTGTAAGGGCCCAAGTACTTGGTTCATCCTCAGTTGCCCTCCTGGGCCACAACAGAGAGCTGGACTGGAAGAGGAGCAACCAGGATTAGAACCTGGCGCCCATATGGGATGCCAGTGTCACAGGTGGAGGATTAACCAAGTGAGCCACAGTGCTCTCCCCTAATCCATTTTTTATTGGATTATTTGTTTTGCTATTGAGTTTTGAAAGTTCTTTGTATATTTTAGATATAAATCCTTTAATCAAATGCGTGATTTACAAATATTTCTCATACTTTGTGGTTTGTCTTTTTGTTCTCTCAACAGTGTCTTTTGGAAAGCAAACTTTTTAATATTGATGAACCCTAATTTTTATGGTTTGTGCTTTTATTGCATCTAAGAAATTTTTGCCTATTTAAGGTGTCACATAGTTTTTTTTCTTCTGTATTTCCCCTGGGAAGTTTTTATATTTGTATTAGACCTATGATCCATTTCAAGTTATTTTTTTTAAAGAGCTGTGGCAGTGCTCATTTTTTAAAAAATATTTATTTATTTATTTGAAAGTCAGAGTTACACAGAGAGGAGAGGCAGAGAGAGAAAGAGGGAAGGGGGGTGGGTCTTCCCTACACTGGTTCACTCCCCAGTTGGATCCGAAGCCAGGAGCCAGGAGTTTCTTCCTGGCCTCCCATGTGGGTACAGGGGTCCAAGGACTTGGGCTGTCTTCTACTGCTTTCCCAGGCCATAGAAGAGAGCTGGATGGGAAGTGGAGCAGCTGGGTCTCGAACTGGTGCCCACATGGGATGCCGGCACTTCAGGCCAGGGCATTAACCCACTGCGCCACAGCACCAGTCCCATTTCAAATTAATTTTGAAAGTTGTGTAAGCTATAGAACCCAGGTTCATTTTTTTTTCCATTTGGATATCCATCTTTTTTTTTTTTTGACAGAGTTAGTGAGAGAGACAGAGAGAAAGGCCTTCCTTTTGTTGGTTCACCTCCCAAATGGCCTCTACGGCTGGAGCTACGCCGATCCAAAGCCAGGAGCCAGGTGCTTCTTCCTGGTCTCCCATGCGGATGCAGGGGCCCAAGCACTTGGGCCATCCTCCACTGCCTTCCCAGGCCACAGCAGAGAGCTGGACTGGAAGAGGAGCAACCGGGACTAGAACCCGGCGCCTATATCGGATGCCAGCGCTGCAGGTGGAGGATTAACCAAGTGAGCCACGGCCCAGCCCCTCCATCCGTTTTTGTTTGTTTGTTTTTTAAAAGACTTATTTATTTATTTGAAAGGCAGAGTTAAAGAGAGGCAGAGGCAGAGAGAGAGAGAGAGAAAGAGAAAGAATCTTCCATCTACAGGCTTACTCCTCAAATGGCTACAATGGCTGGAACTGAGCTGATCCAAAGTCAGGAGCCTGGAGCTTCTTCCAGATCTTCCACATGGGTTCAGGAGCCCAAATACTTGGGCCATCTTCCGCAGCTTTCCCAGGCCATAATGGACAGTTGGATCAGAAGTGGTGCAGCTGGGACTAGACTGGCACCCATATGGTACCAGCACTGCAGGTGGCAGCTTTACGTGCTAGGCCACTTCACCAGCCCCGGATATGCATCTGTTGAGATTGTCCTTTCTCTAAATAATTGCCTTTGGGTCTGGCATTGTGATGTAACTGGTAAAACTGCTGCCTGTGATGCTGGCATCCCATATGTGCCAGTTTGAGTCGTGGCTGCCCTACTTCTGATCCAGCTTCCTGCCAATTCCCCTGAGAAAGCAGTGGAAAATGGCCCAAATGCTTGGGCCTCTGCCACCCATGTGAGAGACCCAGAAGAAGCTTCTGGTTTCTGCTTGGCCCAGCCTTGGCTGTTTCGACCATCAGGGGAATGAACCAACAGATGGAAGATCTCTCGGTCTCTCCATCTCTCTCTGTCTGTGTAACTCTGCCTTTCAAGTAAATGAAATAAATTTTTAAAAAATTGCCTTTATGGGTTGGTGTACATGTCAGTGATCGATCTATATGTGTGTGTATTTTCCTGAATTCTGTTTTGTTTCATTTTTCTGTTAGTCCAATTTATGCCAATTCTACAGTGTTTTGATTACTATAGCTTTATGTTAATTTTTGTACTCAGATAGTGATAGTCTGCAACTCTTTTCTTCTTTTCACAGTTGTTTTGGTTATTTTAGGTTTCTTTATTTCTATATATATCCACAATCAGCTTGCCAATTTCTACAAAAAACCTTCTAAGATTTGATTTGTATTTGGCATATTAACAATATTGAGTCTTCTGATCCATGAACATGGCATATCTCTTCATTTATTTAAATCTTCATTAATTTTGTTAACAGTGTTACATAGTTTCAGGATACATGTTTTACACATCTTTTGTCAAATCTTAGCCCAAGTATTTAAAGATTTTTTTGTGCTTTTTAAATTTGATGCTAATGTAATACTAATTTTAGTTTCTGATCATTTATTGCTCATACATAGACATATAATAGTTTGTAAGTTTATATTTTGTTTACAACCATATAAATTATCTTTTGTACATTCCACAGATTTTTTTAGAAGATTTGTATATTTACTTGAAAGTCAGAATTACAGAGAGAGGAGAGGCAAAGAGAGAAAGAGAGGTCTTCCATCCTGGTTCACTTTCTACTTGGCTGCAACGGCCAGAGCTGTGCCAGTCCAAAGCTAGGAGCCAGAAGCTTCTTCCAGGTCTCCCACGTGGGTGCAGGGGCCCAAGGACTTTATTTATTTTTATTTCTTTGAAAGAGGGACATAGAGTCAAAGAGAACTCTTCCATCTACTGGTACACTGTCCAAATGCTTGCAGCAATCAGAACTGGGTCTGGCTGAAGCTGGGAGTCTGGAACTCAATTTGGGTTTCCCACATGGGTGGCAGGGACCCAATTACTCAAGTCATTGCTGCTACCTCCCAGGATGTACATTAGCAGGAAGCTGGAATTGAAAGTGGAGCCAGGGGGCCGGCGCTGTGTCGCAGCGGGTTGAAGCCTTGCCTGGGGTGCTGGCATCCCATATGGGTGCCGGTTCTAGTCCTGGCTCCTCCTCTTTTTTTTTTTTTTTTTTTTTTTTTGACAGGCAGAGTAGACAGTGAGATAGAGAGAGACAGAGAGAAAGGTCTTCCTTTTTGCCTTTGGTTCACCCTCCAATGGCTGCCGCGGTTGGCACTCTATGGCCGGCGCACCGCGCTGATCAGAAGGCAGGAGCCAGGTACTTATCCTGGTCTCCCATGCAGGTGCAGGGCCCAAGCACTTGGGCCATCCTCCACTGCACTCCCTAGCCACAGTGGAGAGCTGGCCTGGAAGAGGGGCAACCGGGACAGAATCCGGCGCCCTGACCAGGACTAGAACCTGGTGTGCCGGCGCCGCAAGGCGGAGGATCAGCCTAGTGAGCCACGGCACCGGCCTCCTCCTCTTCTGATCCAGCTCTCTGCTATGGCCTGGGAAGGCAGTACAAGATGGCTCAAGTGCTTGGGCCCCTGCTCTCACGTGGGAGACCTGGAAGAAGCTCCTGGCTCTTGACTTCAGATCCGCTCAGCTTTGGCCGCTGAGGCCATTTGGGGAGTGAACCAGCGGATGGAAGACCTCTCTCTCTGTCTCTACCTCTCTGTAACTCTTTCAAATAAATAAATAAAAGAAAAAAAAAAAAAAAAGAAAGTGGAGCCAGAACTTGTACCCAGGCACTTCAATATGTGGTGTGAGTATCTGAAGCAGCATATTAACCACTGCGACAAATACCCATCTCCTCATTTTAGGTGTCTTGGTACAATGGCTACAATCTGTAGTACGTGGTCAAATAAAAGTGCTGAGAATGGTCATATTGTTTTCTTTTTAAAAATATTTATTTGTTTATTTTGACAGAGTTAGAGAGGGGGAGAGAGATCGATAGGTTTTCAGAAGGGCGTGTATGTGTGTAATGTTTCTGACTGTGGTCATCTGAAACTGAGGAAAGCAAAGGGAGACTTACAGGAGAGTTGAGAAGGTGACGGAAGTTTGGAAAGGACGACAAATGTGGAGACCCAGAGGAAGCATGTGGTGGTCCCTCGGAGAGCCATGGAGGGCAGGCAGTTCCCAGAGCTATCTGAGTACCCCATGAGGGCCAGGTCCCTGCTTGAGGTCCAGTCCACCTGCATCCTTAAAAAATAATCCCTCCCGCCCTCCCTCCCTTCCTTCTTTCTTTCCTTCCCTCCTTCCTTCCTTATCTTTCTTTCTCTTTCTTGTGACCTAATTGGATCTGTCGTCCTTGGCACCAAGAGTCTCAGTGGAATACTCACACAGTAACCTTCTTTGAAAAGGTTCTGCCATGATTATGGAAACTTCACCCAGTCTCCAATATTTTCTGATGAAAAATTTCACACAGCAAAATTGAAACAATAGTGCAACAAGTGTTTCTGTGTCTATGACTCAAATTCAATGATTACAAATCTTTTTCATATGTATTTTTTTTTCTGTGAGAGTATTTGGAACTGATTTTTAGATATGATATTTCAGTCCCTGAATACTTAAGTATACATTTCCTAAGAATAAGAACATTTTCCTTAACAGGCACTATTATCAGAATTAAGAAAATAGTAATAACTTCCTAATATTCCCTGATAGCTAATCCATATTAAAGTTTCCCCATTATTTGCAGAATTTTGTAGCTCTTTTTGTTAAGGCATACCAGAATAATGTACTACATTTGCTGTATATATATATATGAAATATCTAATTATTATATCTATATTCGATCATGTGAGTATACATCAGAATGTTCATGGAAAATAGAATTAAAAGATAAGTTGATTTTGGTAAAAAAAAAGAAATTTATCTTTTTTGTAATAGTCTGTTCTACTGTCTGTTCCATCTATAGCAGTGTCACCTCTTTTATTCTTTTTTCCCCAGTTAGTTTATTTATTTATTTGAAAGGCCAAGTTACCAAGAGAGGAAAGACAGAAAGAGAGAGAGTGAACTTTCATCTGCTGGTTCACACCCCAAATGGCTGCAATGTCCAGGGTTGGCCCAGGCCAAAGCCAGGAGCCAGGAGCTTCATCTAGGTCTCCCATGTGGATGACAGGGGTCCAAGTCCTTGGGTCATCCTTTGCTGCTTTTGCAGGTACCTTAGCAGGGAGCTGGATTGGAAGTGGAGTAGCCAGGACTTGAACCAGCACCTATATCGGTTTCCAGCATCACAGGCAGTGGGTTAATCCTCTACACAGCAACACCAGCTCCTATTTTATTCTTCGCATTGGCAGTTTGTGTGTTTTTAAAAAAGATTCCTGATCAATTTTATGAATTTTATGGATCTTCTGAAATATCCAGTTTTTAGATTTATTAGGTTTTTTTCTTTATTTAAAAGTCAGAGTTACAGAGAGTGAGAAAGAAAGAGCGAGCGAGCTTCCATCTGCTGTTTTACTCCCCAGATGGCCACAATGGCCAGAGCTGGGCCAGGCCAAAGGTGTGAGCCTGAAGTTTCCTTTGGATTTCCCACCATAAACTGCTTTTTCCTAGGTGTATCAGTAGGGAGCTGGATTGGAAGCAGCCATGTGGGGGGTGAACCAATGGAAGGAAGACCTTTCTCTCCGTCTCTCTCTCTCTCTATCTGTCAAATAAAAAAAAAAGTTCCTGTTTCCAACAGCTACATTACTTGATTAAAACAAGTAAAATAAAAAAAAATAATCTCGTGGGCTTTAAGGTCTTATCAGTTATGAGGCCCAGACTTCTCTCTTCATATGGGGTACATCTTAAGGGAGGTATGCACCTCCTTGGGAAAGGCACCCTGTTGACTTCCATTACCTAGCTGGCCTGGGAGGAGAGCTGGCCAGGTAAAGGTGGCATATCTCAGGAAATTTACAGCTCTGCCTGCAATGTTGCTGACCCTACTTGGCCGTCCCCTCAGCAGCAGTGATCACTTTGGAAGCTGGGCTGAGTGAAGGGCTTTTCAGCTTGGAGCCAGCAAGGTCTGTGGCTCTGACCTGAGAGTCCTTTGACTCCAGGGCAGTTCCATTTCCAGTGATCCAACTCTTGGCTGACAAAGCTGCCAGGGCCCTTCATAAGCTAACTTCTGCTGAAGCCCTGGCTTTCTACATCGAAAAGCAATTCGGGCACTGGCCTGTTGGGTCTCCTTGATGGTAGATTGCTGTGTAAAGCAGCCATTAATTGGCCTGCCAGCTATCTTTGCATTGCTTCTGATGCCTAGCTTTCTTTTCCTTTTGGTTTTTGTTAAAGCAGACCAGAGGATGCAAATCAAGGGGGTGCTCAAGTCCCATCTCTAATCTTCGGTGGCCTAAACTAGAAGTCTATAGTCACAGGCATGTTCTGATAGTGGTTTATTTTGAGGTAGACAGTGCCCATGAGGAAAGCTGTGTCTTCACTTTAAAACTTTCTCTCCCTTTGTTTGAAAGGGAGGTTTTGCCTGTTTACTGCGCTAAGGGCGAAGTAAATCTAGCTGTGAAATTATAATTTAAGCTCTCCTTTTGGCTATGCTATTATAGAAAATGTTAGTCGTCCCTTTTATAAGATCTAAAAATCAAATTGTGTATCCTAGAGAGTCCTTCAGTATAGTCAATTTCCTACCTCAAAGAGAATAGAGAAATGAGGGGAAAAGTAGGGCTTAGAATAAAGAAATGAGGGAGCAAGTTCCAGATTGCTTACTGACAATAGCAATATCAAATGAAAACTTAGCAAGCAATTTCAACCATTAAATAACAACTTATGAAAACATTTACCAGAAGGTCCAATGCCTTCTATAAATTTTAAGAATACATGTATTTGGAAATATCTCTTAAATATCTGACATGGTGTAGCTTGTTTAACCAGCAAATTCAAGCACAAGCATATAAAATGTTTTTGGTCTGTCTACCAACAAATTTAAAATATCTGATACAAAGATTCAGGTCACATGAATCAAAATGTATCTTTGATTAATTTTAGCTGTTTAAGTTTATGGTCAGTCTTTTATCTGTAAGCCAATTAAAACAAAGTTCTTAATAAATTTTCCCATGTAGACATACAATATATATACACATATAACATAACATGAAAGATAGAACACCAAAGCAGTTTCAGTAATAGCTTTTTAAACTCTTTAACTGTTTTTTAAATTACCAGTTGATTCAAATTACTTTCTGCTCTTAGTAACCTCAGTTAACCATACTTTCTTCTAGTTGGAACCTGTAGTGCATTATTGGCTTCATCTGTTTACAGAGCCATCCCAAAGTACTGAATATGGTAGAAGTGGCTGGAAAAAGTCCATTGGAACCTATAGGAGGATAGCTAAACACAGAACTAACAATGTTTTAGTTTCATAAGTAGCAGATCTGATATACAAAACTGTGGATGACAAAATGCTTCAAATAGCCATGTTTAAAATTATAAACTCATTAACCAACAATACTTCACACAGTATTTTCAAAAGCACCTGTAGGATTTTACAAAGCATTTACCCTTTTAGGCCTCTGGGCCTTTCTCATTAAGATAACCATCATTCTAGTAACTCAAGATCATTAGACATATTTAACTTTCAGATGTTTGTATCAGTAGCATTTTATATTACGAGAACTTAAAATTTAGCACCACTTCACATCCTGACAGTACTTCTAATATAATCCAAATAGCCGGATTAGTTGGTGTCTCTACAAGATAAGAGATACGTGTTTTTGACATTTCCAGGAGCCCATCTGGAAATTGTCAAAGTCCAAATTTTTTGGAGTTTTTTTTTGAATGCCTGTTAAAGATGCCTAGAATGCTCGAAATCCAAAATATCTTGTTGAATTAGGATCCCTTAATATCATGACATGATATGGACCAGATTTGGTCATTGTTGCAAGATGATTATTTGGGCCAGCGCCGTGGCTCACTTGGCTAATCCCCTGCCTGTGACGCCGGCATCCTGGGTTCTAGTCCCAGTTGGGGTGCTGGATTCTGTCCCAGTTGCTCCTTTTCCAGTCCAGCTCTCTGCTGTGGCCCGGGAAGGCAGTGGAGGATGGCCCAAGTGCTTGGGCCCTGCACCTGCATGGGAGACCAGGAGGAAGCACCTGGCTCCTGGCTTCGGATTGGCGCAGTGCACTGGCCACAGCACACCGGCCGTGGCGGCCATTTGGGGGGTGAACCAACAGAAGGAAGACCTTTCTCTCTGTCTCACTGTCTAACTCTGCCTGTCAAAAAAAAAAAAAAAGTGATTATTCAAAATTTGAAAATAAACATATATTTAAATAACCCATAGCTCTTAATAAAAAACTCAGCTGTTTTTAAACAATTAGAATTTAACAGAGACATCAAGAGAACATAATAGGTTACTTTGATTGCTTTACGAGAGGATCAGATTTTATGTCAAAGAGAAATAGATTAATAGCTTTTATATCCAAAATTTCTTTATTTCATAAGCTTCTGTGACTTCCATACACCCTCTTCAACTTACTTGAAACGTTCTGTCATTTCCATTCCAGTCTAAAGTAAACTAACCTTCAGGATGAAGTCATTCTTACAAACCATGTCCTTTCTTTATTCAAAAGAACTCTTTCCTTCTTAACCTTCCTTACCAAGCGCACATATCTATACTTGTGATGTTTTCCATCTGCCAATTTCCTTGATTTACATTTTAAATAACCTGTTAAAAATCTCCGAATTAAGACAACATTTTTTAAATAAGGTAACACATCAGATTTCAGTATGAGTTACCTTAAGTAGTGTTGAACTATTTTTCATAGACAGTTTATGAAAACATATTTGTTAAACAAACCCAAATAGTTTTTCTATAGAATATAACATGCTGAGAGTACCAAAGCTTACATTTAGAGGCGTTTATTTCATTTGCTTTACTCAATTTAAATTAGCAGTTACACCTAAATGACTTAAGATGCTGATAGTATATCTCTGTCAGTATTCAATTAAAATTGCATTCATCTAAAACAAGTACTGATTATCCATTGCTGTTTCATTGAATACTGATTACCCGGAAACCTGTTAAAAATAAACTGAAAAATAAGTTCATCGAGTTAAAAGCAATATTTCTAAAGGTAGTAATCTTCCTAGATTCAGAGAGAGAAACCTCTTCAAATTTAATGTCTAGTAAAGTTGCTTGTGGGCTAGAGGACCAAAGACAAGAAGTCCATTGGGGTGGAGGTCAAAAGACCTAATTTTCCTGTCTGGCTTGCTCATGATAAAAACAAAAGAGCGATTGGAAGGATGGGATACCTAATTTGTTTCTCTGTTAGCAGGGAGCTCGGGATAGGATTACCACTCCCTTGCTATTCTTATGGTAAAACTGGAACAGGAGAGGGAGGGGCAAAGACCAGTTGGAGGACCAGGGCTGGAAAGTGAAAGCATGGAGATGGCCATTCCCAAACTTGCAGGAGGATCCTTTGCTAAGGCTTTGGACCAGGCCTGGTTCTAAGATAAAGTTGGAATTCTTGGGTGGGAGGAAGATAGATGTACAGTGAAACAGTGAAGAGCTGGAGTCGGGGACATAGAAGGCAGAGGGTTTGGCTCAGGCCCTTGACCTCTAGTAGAAACTTTGGAGGCCAATAGGACCTGGGTGAGAGAGCAGGAAGTACACATAGAAGGTTTAGATAGAAGATAGAAAAGGCTTGAACATATGGGATCTCCTTCCATTTTCCTGCTCACTCACAGAAGTGATAGAGCTATCAGGGTTGGCATTTCAGGTCTGGAGGCAATTTGGGAGGGACCATATTACTTAATTGGAATGCAGGAAGAAAGAAGCTCCCATGGTGACCTGTAGAGTTAGATCGGCAGATATTGGGTGTCCTGAGATCTCAGCTGTCTGATGAGAGGATATGGGAACAGAGGATGGGGTCGTCACCCATGCACCCACTGGAGCCCAGGGCTTAGCCCATAGAAGGGAAACAGGAGGTTGAGTCATCACTCACATCCACTGTTGCCCGTACACAGAGTCTGTAGAGACCAGAGTTGTGGTTGGTGCCCAGTACCAGGACTTTTAGACAAGAGAAGAACCATAACCTGTAGAAGTTGCCGTGGGAATTCTGCATCTTACCTCAGAATTTGGAAGGCCGATGTGTGGATGGAGATCATGGAGTGTTTGGTGGCGTCGAAGGAGTTCCGGGGGTGTGTTTTGTGACTGGCAGAAATCCAGGACCCCAGGGCAGCTCAGAGATCCCCGAAGGGAGAGGAGAGTCACTGGGGGAGCATGGATCCAAGTCATGGCACCAATGTAAGGCCGCTACTAAGCACACCAAACACTGGAGTAAGGGAAAGGATTTATTGGGGGAAACCAGACAGACCAGAGGGAAGGGGCAAAGAAGGAAAAAAAGAGAGGAAGAGAAAGAGAGAAAGATCAAGAGACAGAGAGATCAGGAGACGGAGAGAAAGAGAGCTATTTATATTTTAAAGAGGTTTGCGTAATAACAGCAGAATCTAATGTGGGTTACCATTTCTGGTCCTCTTAATTCAGCCACCTTGTTCTTAAGTGAGTGCCTCTGCCTAGATTCCCTTCTCTGTAGCAAAGTCTGAAAACCACCACAAGGCCGTTAGCTTGGGCAGTTGTAGGGATAACCTTATTTGTTTTCTGCTTCTTTCATTGCATGATGTTCAGTGTTTTCTTTCTTCCTTCCTTCCTTCCTTCCTTCCTTCCTTCCTTCCTTCCTTCCTTCCTTCCTTCCTTCCTTCCTTCCTTTCTTTCTTTCTTTCTTTCTTTCTTTCTTATCTTCAAGATTATTTATTTGAGAGGCAGAGTTAGAGAGAAGGAGAGACAGCGAAAGAGGTCTTCCACCTGCTGGTTCACTCCCCAAATGGCCACAATGGCCAGAGCTGGGCTGGTCTGAAGCCAGGAGCCAGGAACTTATTCTGGGTCTCCCACATGGTTGCAGGCATCCCAGTACTTTGGCCATCTTCCACTGCTTTCCCAGGCCATTAGCAGGGAGCTGGATTGGAAGAGGAGCAGCAGTACTAGAACTGGTGCCCATATGGGATGCCTGTGCTGCAGGCAGAGGCTTAACCTACTATACTACATCGCAGCACCATTGTCCAGTGTTTTGAAATTCATCGATTTTTGCATGTTACCCGTGTTTTCTCCCTGTTATTTCAGGCAGAAGGGTAAAAATCAGTCTTTTTCAGTTTATCTTGGAAAGTGGAAGGGTAGGTAGCTTTTCAAAAACAATGTTTGAAAAAAGTTTTGACTTTTATTTTATTTTCTCATTCAGAAAAAGCAATTGAGCTGCGTCTGGCAAAAATCGACCACACTGCAGTTCACCCACATTTACTTGACATGAAGATTGGACAAGGGAAATATGAGCCAGGCTTTTTCCCTAAACTGCAGTCTGATGTGCTTTCCACGGGGCCAGCCAGCAACAAGTAAGTCAATCCCAAAGATTCCCTGTTCCAGCTCCCAAGCCATAGTACTAAGGAGCATCCAGTATCTGGGCTGGAGCTGGTATCCCCAGATGACCCCTGAATTTTATAAAACAAGTATGGAAAAGACCGAGATGACCCTGTTTAGACTAGAAACAGGTGACAGAATACCTGTCAGCTCCTGTGTCCAATATCCCACATACCCAGGACCTGCAAAAAGCCAGACTGCAAGTCAGTTATAATTTTTTATGCCTAGCTCCTGTACAATAGCTAAGCTAGCTTTGTGTCATCAATAAAGTGGTGATTGAAATCATTGGAACTTGAATAGAAAGTAGATATCTTAGATTACTTTTAAAGGTGAGTGTATCAAAGCCCAGACAGAATGGAGTGACTTTTGTTTTGGATCTGCATGTGAAGTTTTTGTAGATGTCTCAAGACACCTATATCTGTGTTCTCCAGGGAGTTATCTGTTTCTTGTTCAGTCACAGTTATTTAAGCTGCTCTTCCTGAAGGTCTTTGAGCTCTTTCTGGTGACATTGGTGATTACCTGTGCCAAGGCTGGCTTCAGGACATTCAAGTTTTCTCCTGTCAGTTGACCTTTTTTTTTTTTTTTTTTAAATATATATATATATATTTTTTAAGACTTATTTATTTATTTGAGTTACTAACAGAGAGAGGGAGAGACAAAGTTTTTTCATCTGCTAGTTCACTCCCCAAATGGCTGCAATAGCTGGAGCTGGGCTGATCTGAAGCTAAGAGCCAGGAGGTTCTTCTGGTCTCTCACAAGGGTACAGGAGCCCAAGCACTTGGGCTATTTTCCACTGCTTTCCCAGGCCATTGGCAGAGAGCTGGATTGAAAGAGGAGGAGCCAGGACACAAACCGGCACCCAGATTAGATGCCTGAACCACAGGCAGAGGCTTAACCTACTACACCATGGCGTTGGCTGTGATATATTTTATTTTCTTGAAAGGCAGTTACAGAGAGAGAGAGAGACAGAGAGATCTTTCATTTGCTGGTTCACTCCGTAAATGGCTGCAACAGCCAGTACTGGGCCAGGCCAAAACCAGGAGCTGGAGTTTCTTGCAGGTCTCCCATGTGGGTGCAGGGGCGCAAGCACCTGGGCCATCCTCTGCTGCTTTATCAAGTGCATTAGCAGGGAGCTGGATTGGAAGTGGGGCAGCCAAGACTTGAACCGGCACCCATATGGGACGCTGGTGTTAGAGGTTTTGGCATTACCTGCTGTGCCACAATGCCAGCCCCCTATCAGTTGACCTTCCTTTTCTAGTGGGTGCTTTTAATCGCCTGCTTTGAATCTGTCAGGTGGACAAAAAGGAATGCCCCTGCTCAGTGGAGGCGGAAAGATCGGCAGAAGCAACACACAGAACACCTGCGTTTAGATAATGACCAGAGAGAGGTAAGATACCTTAAGAATGACTCTGTTACCATGCTTTGCATTCCTCCTTTTCATTTCCTTGGTCTCTGGTGTGATTCAAGTGCCCCAGCAATGATCTCTTTCCATTAAGAAGAGTTAGTAATGATCTAGTTCTTGATGCTAGGCCTTGCTTATGACAAATCAGAATGTAGGTGATTTTCCAAGTGGCAGCTAGTCACTGACCCTGTAGGTGCTCCCCATACTTACTCATGCGTAATATTCACTCCCTGGGTGGGTGCCAGAAAAACCTTAAAAGGTGAGAGTCTGAAATGTGGGTGAAATTATTTTTAAATTGGTGAAGCTATTTTGTGTGTTATGATGGGAAAAAAGTTAGAGGGAAAAGCAGAAAAACTGAACTTGGATTAGTGCTGTGAATCTCTGATTCTAAGGAAGGGATACTTAATCTTGTTTTTGTGAAAATTATTAATTTTTTTATTTGAAAGGCAGAGTGAGAGAGAGGCTGAGAGGGAGAGATTTTTCATCTGCTGATTCACTCACCAGATGCCAAAAAACTGGGCTAGGTTGGGCCAAAACCAGGAGCCAGGAACTCCATCTGGTCTCCCATGTGTTGGTAGGGACCCAAGTACTTGTGCCTTTGCTTCTTCTTAGGTGTATTATCAGGAAGCTGGATTAGAATTATGGTAGCTGGGACTTGAACTAGCACTTTGATGTGGGATGAGGTCCCAAGGGACAGCTTAACTTGCTGCCCCACAATGCCCACCCCATGAAAGGGATACCCTTTTCCTACTTTTTCTGTATCTTTAAACAGGCAATCTTGATTTTTTTTAAGAGGACTAAAGGAGAGGAATGTTATTTTAAGTTCTAGTTATTTTTTTTTAAGATTTATTTATTTATTTGAAAGGCAGAGTTTCATTGTCCAAATGGCTGCAACAGTCAGGGCTGGGCCAGGCTGAAACCAGGAGCCTGGAACTCTATTTGGGTCTCCCACATGGGTGGCAGGGGCCCAGGTACTTCAGCCATCTTGTGCTGCCTTCCCAGGCTCATTAGCAGGGAGCTGGGTTGGAAGGGGAACAGCCAGGACTTCAACCAGCATTCATGTGGGGTGCTGGCATTGCAGACAGAGGCTTAACCCACTGCACTACAATGCCAGCCTCTATTTAGTTAGATTTTAGGTTCATTTATTTACTTGAAAGATAGTTACAGAGAGAAGGAGAGAGACATAGATAGATAGATAGATAGATAGATAGATAGATAGATAGATAGATAGATAGATACCCTAAATGGCCACAATGACTGGTACTGGGCCAGGCTGAAGGCAGGAGCCTGGAATTCTATCTGGTCTCCCACGTGAGTAGCAGGGGCCTAAGTACTTGGACATCCTCCACTGTTTTCCCAGGCACATTAGCATGGAGTTGGATCAGAAGTGGAGCAGCCAGGACTCAACCCTGCGCTCACATGGGATATTGGTGTCACATGTGGCAGCTTAACCCACAGTGTTGTGATGTTGGCCCCAAGGATTTATTGAATAGAATTACCGAGTCCTCATTATAAGTTGAATATCTCAGCTCTACTGCCACTTGTTTCTAGTACAGTTTCTAGTTATAAATCTCAGGTTAGATACCCCACCTTTTATAGGTGCAGAGAAGTTGTAAAAATGGGGCTTCACCTTCAGAAACCTGTTCAGAAATTTCTCTTTGAGAAAAGGCCCTTTACTTTTCATCCTACAGACATAGAACCCAATAAAGCATACTGTTTTTCATATATGTCTGACACCTCAGTGAATAGGAAAATAAATAGCCTATTATACTATTGCTGTTTCTTTAAAGAAATAAATTAAAATTGCAAGATATGATTATGAATTTTTAACTACTGATTTTCAGGATACAGATGTGCTTGCTTTTATTGTGAAGGTAACATCAGGGATATTGGTATTTGATATTGTTTTAAAGTCTCCCTTGGATCTCGTCAGGTTAAATGGAAATAAACCTCTCACCTGTGTATTACTATTTTAGCAGTGTTTATTGAGCACATTTTCTTGGTCAAAGTTATTGAGGTAAGCACTTTGAAATATGAAAATGACAAGGAGGCAGCCTTGCCCTCAGGAAATACCAGTTTTTTAAGGGAGCATAGTCAGGTACGCAAATAACTTCAGTTCAACACTATTTTGAAATGGCCATTTGAGGTCCAAAACAAGGTTTTGTCACTGATTAGAGAAAGCAGAGATCAGTTGTACTTGAAATAATCATCAAACAAAGCTATTTGGAGGAGGTGCCAATATTTGTTTAAGCTTTGGAGGATGATAGGATTGTTAAAGAAAAAGAACATTTCAAGGAGAGAAAATGGTGATCTAAGGCTTGGTGTGTGTTGTGTAACAGGCTATGGACAGAATAATTTGGAAGAGGGAGTTATGGAAATAGCTAACAAGTTAGGAGGCAGGTAAGCCATAACCCCAGTAATGGTAATTGAGCCCTAACTTTGTGATTGGAAGCAAGGGAAGATTAAGGGACCAAGGGAGAGAGTGGACATAGTATTGCTGGAATAACATATGGGGGAGTGGGAGAACTCTGGGATAAAAATGTTGGTCTTGAACCTGAGATATGGAGGATGTCAGCGTGCAATTTGCTGCAGTGGGTGGGTTCTTTGTTAAAACAATGTGTAGAGAATCGCCAGCACATTTTAGAAAAGCAAGACATGGCATTGTTTTGAATTTGCAGTCTTATTTTCCAAGTTTTAATTTAGAAAGGTTAGATAGATGTCTTTGATTTGGACAGAAGAGTTAAATTCTTCCCATCTTGGTTGGGAAGGTGATTTTCTCTGTGGTACCATAAGATTTGATTGAGTTTGCACGGTGAGCTACACATCCTTTAGCTATGTGTAACGATCTTTGCCTCATATCATTAAATAAGTTCATAGAAGACTTTACATTAGCAGAAGCAAATAATTATCTCAGTTTTTCTTTGGGTAGGAAAATTTTATTTTAAATTTTCTTCTCCAAACTTTATCTGATCCTAGAAAAAGTTAAGTCAGAAAGGGTGGGTGATAGTGCCCTCTTCAGGTACCCATCAGTACTTGTCACCTGTGGTTTGGTTTGCATGGACAAAGGGCCTTTGCATTTTTTGTTTGATGTAGAAGTACATCCAGGAAGCCAGAAATATGGGCAGCACCATCCGCCAGCCCAAACTGTCCAACCTCTCGCCATCAGTGATTGCCCAAACAAATTGGAAATTTGTAGAGGGCCTGCTGAAGGAATGCCGCAACAAGGTGAGCCATGGACACCTCTCCTCTGTGTGTGTGTTGTTTTGCTTGGCAGAAAAGGTGAGATCAAAGCTTGGCTCTGACTACTTTTTTTTTTTTTTTTAAAGATTCATTTATTTCTTTGAAAGGCAGAGTTGGGGGGCGGTGGGGAGAGATGGAGAGAGAGATCTTCCATCCACTGCTTCAATCCCCAAATGGCCACAACAGGCCGGGCTGAGCCAGGCCAAAGCCAAGAGCCTGGAGCTTCACCCAGGTCTCCCACATGGATACAGGGGCCAAGCACTTGGGCCATCCTACACTGCTTTCCTAAGCACATTAGCAGGGAGCTGAATTGGAAGTGGAGCAGCATGGACTCAAACAAGCATCCACATGGAATGCCAGCATCACAGATGGTGGCTTAACCCATCATACAACAATGCCAACCCTGGAAACCCTTCTTGATTTTAAAAATACTGTTAATAAAAGTGATCTAATACTAAT
This sequence comes from Oryctolagus cuniculus, assembly GCF_964237555.1. NCBI lineage: Eukaryota > Metazoa > Chordata > Mammalia > Lagomorpha > Leporidae > Oryctolagus > Oryctolagus cuniculus. The sequence continues at coordinate 57,062,268 of NC_091432.1, forward strand.
TTCAAGATTCTGTTAACTTGGAATTGGATATATTTGTTTTAAATAAAAGTCTACTCTGCCTGTCAAAAATAAATAAATAAATAAAACCTTAAAAAATAAAATATACCATTTATTGAGAGAAGTATGATTTGCTTGATGTAAACAATATACATATTTAAAACTGAGAGAGACAGTTTCTGGATGTTTTACGTTACTTGAAATCAGATTAGTCTTCATTCTCACATATTACAGCAGATTAGTTTTCACTGACTTTAGCAGATTAATCTTACATATGTGAAAATGTTTTACTTCTCTGTTTTAATCTGATGGCAGTAATCTCTTAGGTTCAGAAACAGGAACTTACTGAGTACCTCATATGTGCCAGGCCAAAGTGTATTACTCAGGTTGTTTAGATATTTTTCTTTATAAAGACAATCATTCTTAATTTTTAACATCTTATTTATGAATTTAAATTTGTCTTCTAGCAAAAAAAAGTCTTTCAATCAAGTCAGCATACTGTGATTTTTATGGCAGTTCAACTAATTTGGAATAGTATGTTTATTTATTAGTGGAATAAAATACTTTCTTACGTTTTTGGTTTCTAAGTGACACTCATTTATAGGTTGAAGTAGTAGTCATTTATAGGAGGAAATAAATTTTTAAAAATATTTTATTTATTTATCTGAGAGGCAGAGTTACAGAGAGGGAGGGACAGAGAGACAGGTCTTCCATCTGCTAGTTCACTCCCTAAATGGCTGCAACAGCCAGAGCTGAGCCTATCTGAAGTCTGGAGTCACTCTTCCATGTGAGTATAGAGGCCAAAGGACCTGGGCCATCTTCTATTGCTTTCTCAGGCTGTAGCAGAGAGCTGGATTGGAAGTGGAGCAGCCGGAACTCTAACTGGTTCCCATATGGGATGCTGGCACTGCAGGCGACAGCTTTACTCACTACACCACAACGCTGACCCCCAATGATTTTTCTTGCAGAAGAAATTATTAATGCTAAAAATTAGAATAGTATATTAGTACTGATTTTTTAAGTGTTTTTTAAAAAAACTAAAGTTGGTTACTCTGAGTCATTGACATCCTTATTTTCCTATATAATGTTGTCTTTTCTGCTATCAAGAAAATTGCTGATGCTGCATGTCTTATAAGAGTGCTCCTTTGTTGTCTTCATTCTCAAGTTTTGAGATGCATGCCACGCCAGTAACAACTTCCTATGTCTATTGCCTGGCCATTGATGACTGAGGAATACTTTCACATACCATTTAAAAACTACTTATTTAGTTGATACACACACACATAACTCCTGTCTGCTGGTTCATTCCCCATGATACATACCATTTTCAGCTGTTACTCTGTGGGAAAATGTGCATCTTAGAATTGAAGAAATATAGTAATCAGTCTAACACCACAAAGTATTGACTAACAAGTAGAGAAATAGAAACTCTTGTATTGTTAGAAGTATTAATTTGTATGATTACTTTGGAAAACAAAATTATACCTAGTAATTCTTCTCCTTGATATGTTCCCTAGAGAAACTTTGAGAGCATGTCCCAGGGTGTATGTTCAAGAAATCTTTAGCAGCACTCTTTGTAATAATCCTAAATTTGCTGGCGCCCGCGGCTCAGTAGGCTAATCTTCCTCCTTGCGGCGCTGGCACACTGGGTTCTGGTCCCGGTCGGGGTGCCGGATTCTGTCCCGGTTGCCCCTCTTCCAGGCCAGCTCTCTGCTGTGGCCAGGGAGTGCAGTGGAGGATGGCCCAGGTGCTTGGGCCCTGCACCCCATGGGAGACTAGGAGAAGCACCTGGCTCCTGCCTTCCGATAGGCGCAGTGCACTGGCCGCAGCGCGCCAGCCGCGGTGGCCATTGGAGGGTGAACCAATGGCAAAGGAAGACCTTTCTCTCTGTCTCTCTCTCTCTCTCTCACTGTCCACTCTGCCTGTCAAAAAAAAAAAAAAAAAAAAAAGCTAAATTAGAAATAGCCCAAAGACCAATCAGTAAGAGAAAAAATAAATATAGTATATTTATTCATATAGTGGAATGCTATTCAATGATGGAAATGGAGAGTAGTTAAGCCCATCAACATGGATGAATTTCACAAGCGTAAAGGTGAGTGAAAAAGCCTATCACAAAAGAAAACCGGCCTCTGCACCTGCATGGGAGACCAGGAGGAAGCACCTGACTCCTGGCTTCGGATCAGTGCAGCGCGCCGGCCGTAGCAGCCATTTAGGGAGTGAACCAACAGAGGGAAGACCTTTCTCTCTGTCTCTCTCTCTCTCTCTCACTGTCTATAACTCTACTCAAAAAAAAAAAAAAAAAGCCGGCACTGTGGCTCAACAGGCTAATCCTCCGCCTTGCGGCACCGGCACCCCGGGTTCTAGTCCTGGTCGGGGCGCCGGATTCTGTCCTGGTTGCCCCTCTTCCAGGCCAGCTCTCTGCTATGGCCCGGGAGTGCGGTGGAGGATGGCCCAAGTGCTTGGGCCCTGCACCCCATGGGAGACCAGGAGAAGCACCTGGCTCCTGCCTTCGGATCAGCGCGGTGTGCCGGCTGCAGCGGCCATTGGAGGGTGAACCAACGGCAAAAGAAAGACCTTTCTCTCTGTTTCTCTCTCTCTCACTGTCTACTCTGCCTGTCAAAAAAAAAAAAAAAAAAAAAAAAAAATTCAGGCAAACCCAAGTTGTATTGTTTAGGGAAACAGGTATAGGTGATAGTAATTTCCTTGCTTTTCTGTAGTTTCATTGTGTAAGTGATCACTCCAAGAGTAGAAAGGTGATTGGAAGAGATCATATGGCGTACTTCAAAGGTATAGATGACTAGTGTTTTATTTATTGACCTGGGTGCTGGTTATAATAATATTTGTATATATGATATATTTTATAATAAACCATTAATGCTGGAATCAAGTGGTGCCAAAATACTAAGAATTACTGCTTTTGAAAAGTAGGATTAGAAGTGATTATTTTACCCTGCATTTTAGTATTTTTTTTTTAAGATTCATTTATTTATTTGAAAGGCAGAGTTACAGAGAAAGGGAGAGACAGAGGGAAAGAAAGATCTTCCATCCACTAGTTCATTCCCCAAACAGCTACAATGGCCAGGGCTGGGCTAGGTGGAAGTCAGGAGGCAGGAGCTTCTTCTAGGTCTTCAATATGGTTGGCAGGGACCCAGGCCATCCTTTGTTGCCTTCCCAGGTGCATTAACAGGGAGTTAGATTGGAAAGTGGAGCAGCCGGAACTCGAAATGACACCCACATGGGATGCTGGTGCCACAGGCTTAACCCACTGTGCCACAAAACCAGCCCCTTAGGTTTTTATATGTCACAAATTAATAGGTACACTTAAATCTTTTGTTGTTGTTATTGTTAAGAAACAGAGCCCCCATATACTGGTTCATTCCTTTTTTTAAAAATTTCTTCATTTATTTGAAAGATGCGTGTGTGTGTGTGTGTGTGTGTATAGAGAGAGAGAGAGAGATCTTCAGTCTGTTGGTTCACTCCCCAGATGGCTGCAGTAGCCAGGGCTGAGCCAAGTCAAAATCAGGAACCAGGAGCTTCTTCTAGGTCTCCCACATAGGTAGCAGGGGCCCAAGCTCTGGGGCCATTAACCGGGAACTGGATTGGAAGGGGAATAGCTGGGACTTAAACTGGTGGCCATATGGGATGCTTGCCTTGCAGGCAGCAGCTTTACCCACTGTACCACAATCTTGGCCCTGGCCCTTACTTAGGAACTTGAATTCAAAATTGAGGCAAATTTGAGTTCAAAAGACAGATTGCTAACTTTGCTTGTGTGATTTTTCTTTCTTTCTTTTTTTTTAAGATTTATTTTATTTATTTGACAGAGTTATAGAGGCAGGTAGATACAGAGAGAGAGAGAGAGAGAGAGAGAGCGCTTCCATTTGCTGTTCACTCCCCAAATGGCCACAACGGCCGGAGCTAAGCCAATCTGAAGCCAGGAGCCAAGAGCTTAATCCAGGTCTCCCACGTGGGTGCAGGGGCCCACTTATACCATCCTCTGCTGCTTTCCCAGGCACATTAACAGGGAGCTGGATTGAAAGTGGAGCAGCCAGGACTCAAACTGGTGCCCATATGGGAATGCTGGCACTGTAGGCTGGGGCTTTAACCCGCTGCACCACAGTGTCAGCCTCGCTTGTGTGATTTTATACAAATTACTTGAGTTTTCTGACCTCATTTTCCTCACTGATACACTGGAAATGATAGTAGTATTTATCCCATAAAATTGTTAAAACTACCAAATGAATAATGCAATGCTTCATATAGTGCCTGGCACATAGTATTTAATTAAAACTGATTATCATTATACAGTGTGTGTTTTTGATAATGGTTTTAAAATAAGCAATTGAAATTTTTGTGCCTAAAAGTAAATGATCTGGCTGGTACCACGGCTCAATAGGCTAATGCTCTGCCTGCAGCGCTGGCACACCAGGTTCTAGTCCCGGTTGGGGCGCTGGTTTCTGTCCCGGTTGCTCCTCTTCCAGTCTAGCTCTCTGCTGTGGCCCGGGAGTGCAGTGAAGGATGGCCCAAGTCCTTGGGCCCTGCACCCGCATGGGAGACCAGAAGCACCTGGCTCCTGGCTTCGGATCTGCGTGGTGCACTGGTCACAGCACGCCAGTTGCAGCGGCCATTGTGGGTGAACCAACAGAAAAGGAAGACCTTTCTCTCTGTCTCTCTCTCTCACTGTCTACTCTGCCTGTCAAAAAAAAAAAAAAAAAAAAGTATATGGTCTTCCTCAAATTTTTATCCCTTTGACAGCTTAAATACTAACATGTATGCTTAAAGATTTGTTTAGTAAAGTTATTTAAGCAGTAAGAACCAGAGAGTGTCAGAGATGAGCATGACCAAAAGGTTTTATTTCATCAATTTGAATCCAGAGTGATGAAGTCACTTGCCAAGAATCATACAGTGATTGCTGCATTCTTGTCTCCTTCTTAACTAAACTTCTGAAGCATGTATTCCTTACAACCTGACCTACGTAGTTATATACTTTGTTCTGGTTTACTCATCTTGTCCCTCTCAGCCCAGCAGATGTGCTGTGAGGTTGCCATACTCCTCTTTGATTGTGTGTGATCCTCCTTATTGTGGTTATCTATCTACTGATTCCTAGACTAAGAGGATGCTGGTGGAGAAGATGGGCCGTGAGGCTGTGGAATTAGGGCATGGGGAGGTGAATATCACAGGAGTGGAGGAGAATACCTTGATTGCCAGCCTTTGTGACCTCCTGGAGAGAATCTGGAGTCATGGGCTACAAGTGAAACAGGTAATTGATGCATGACTTCTCCCTGCTAAGCATGTTGTTTTCCTTCCTATTTTCACTGGCTCTTTCCCACATTCTTTTTTTTTTTTTTTTTTTTTTTAGCTGATTGGCTTTGAGGGAATGACAGCACTCATTGAGTGAGACTTAAAATAGTTAAACAAATTAGTAAATAAATGTGATCCAAGCAATTTTACTTAAAAATAAACTTTGTAAATCTCTGTCAGACTTTTTCAAAGTTGCTTTTTCCTTCCCAGGAGTAGAGCTGGAGGCCAACCTGAGAGATCTTGTTTATCACTGGCCTAATCCAGAGATAGAAAAGAAAGAGAACTTGGAGCACTGGAATTACCAAACATGCTCCAAGGGCCTTCATTGACTCTCCTTAGCCAGTGGGAAAAGACCTGGTATTAACATTTCCTTTTATGCAGGTGGTTTAACTATCTGAAAGAAATCCTCAGGAAGTTGAGTGTGTGTGTATTTGATAGAGCCAGCACTGTGGTACAGTAGGTTAATCCTCCGCCTGCAGTGCCAGCATTTCATATGGGCACGGGTTCTAGTCCCAGCTGCTTCTCTTCTGATCCAGCTCTCTGCTGTGGCCTGAAAAAGCAGTAGAAGATGGCCCAAGTGCTTGGGCCCCTGTACCCATGTGGGAGACCCAGAAGAAGCTCCTGGCTCCTGGCTTCGGATCTGCTCAGCTCCGGACATTGCAGCTATTTGGGCAATGAACCAGAGGATAGAAGACCTTTCTGTCTCGTCCCCTCACTGTCTATAACTCTACCTATCATTAAAAAGGAAATATAGTCCTTGTTTAAAAAAACATAAGATTTATTTATTTGAATGGCAGAATTACAGAGAGGCAGAGGCAGAGAAGGAAGTCTTCATTCACTTCCAAATGGCTGCAGTGGCTGGAGCTGAGCCAATCCGAAACCAGGAATCAGGAGCTTCCTCTGGGTCTCCCACATGGATGCAGGGGCCATTTTCCACTGCTTTCCCAGGCCATAGCAGAGAGCTGGATTGGAAGTAGAGCAGCTGGGACTTGAACTGGCACCCATATGGGATGCTGGTGCAGCAGTCAGAGGTTTAGCCCACTACACCACAGCACTGGCCCCAACTTTTATATATTTTTAAGTTTGAAAAAATTTAAAAAGCAGTTTTATCATGGAAAAATTATAAAGTACATGTTAGTATCCAACAAATATTTGTTGGGAGCCTACAGAATGTCAAGCACTGTTGTAGGCACTTGACAGACTTCAGTGAACAAAACAGATCCAGATTTCTGCTTTCTTAGAGTTTCCGTTTAATGGGGGATGGCAAACAATTGGCCATACCTATCCTGCAAAAACATTTTCCTGTGTACCTGTGCTGTCCATTGTGTAGCTGTATATTTAAAAATCCAACAGAACACAATGAGATGCCATTTCATAGCCACTGGGATACCTAAATTAAAGATAGCAAGGATGTGGAGACATTGGATCCTTTATATATTGCTGATGGGAATGTAAAATGTTGCAGCAACTTTGGAAAACAGTCTGGTAGTAATATAAACAGTTATATTATATTCAGCAAGTCCATTTCTAGGTAGGTACTCAAGAGAAGTGAAAACATGTCTCCACAAAAGCTTACACATAAAGGTTCAGAGCAGCATTGTTTGTAGTAGCCAAAAAGTGGAAACAGCCCAAGCCTTCATCAGCTAATGAGCGCATACCCAAACGTGCTGTAACCACACAGTGGAATATTATTCAACAATAGAGGGGATGAAGAATCATACAGTGGATACATGATACAAAGTGGATGAACTTTGAAAACATGCCAAATGAAAGAAGTCAGACACAAAAGACCCTATATCGTGCAACCTTATTTGTATAAAATGTTCAGAATATGCAAATCCATAGACAGAAGTAGATTAAGGGTTTTCAGAGGCTATGGGAAGCGAGGATTGGAGAGTGACAATGTGTATGTAGGTTTTTTTTTTTTTTTTTGAGGTGATGAAAATTTTCTAAAATTAGATAATGGTGATGGTTGCATAACTCTGTGAATATGCCAGGAAGCAAAATTTTTTTTAAAAGATTTTATATATTTATTTGAGAGGTAGAGTTACAGACAGTGAGAGAGAGAGATACAGAGAAAGAGGTCTTCCTTCTGTTGGTTCACTTCCAAATGGCTGGAGCTGATCTGATCTGAAGCCAGGAGCTATGTTCTTCCTCGACTCTCATGCGGGTACAAGGGCCCAAGGACTTGGGCTTTCACTGCTTTCCCAGGCCACAGCAGAGAGCTGAATTGGAAGAAAGCAGCAAGGATTAGAACTGGCGCCCATATATGGATGTCGGCACCACAGGTGGAGGATTAACCTACTGCACTACAGCGCTGACCCCAGAAACAGAAAATTTTTAAAAAGATGTTCATTTATTTGAGAGGTGGGTTAAAGCCACGGCATGCAGCGCCAGCATTCTATATGGATGCTTGTTTGAGTCCCTGCTGCTCCACTTCTGATCTAGCTCCCTGTGCCTGGGAAATCAGCGGAGGATGGCCCAAGTCCTTGGCCCCTGCACTCACGTGAGAGACCTGGAAGAAGCTCCTGGCTCCTGGCTTTGGCCTGGCCTTGCCTCAGCTGTTGTGGTCATTTAAAGAGTGAACCAGCAGATGGAAGATCAGTCTCTCTAACTGTGCCTTTTTTTTTTTTGAATATTTTATTTATTTATTTGAGAAGTAGAGTTACAGACAGTGAGAGGGGGAGACAGAAAGGTCTCCCATCTGCTGGTTCACTCCCCAAATAGCTGCAATGGCTGGAGCTGAGCAGATCCAAAGCCAGGAGCCAGGAGCTTCTTCTGGGTCTCCCACGCTGGTGCAGGTGCTCAAGCACTTGGACTATCCTCCATTGCTTTCCTAGGCCATAACAGAGAGCTGGATCAGCAGAGGAGCAGCTGGGACTAGAATGATGCCCATATGGGATGCTGGTGCTGCAGGTGGAGGATTAACCTACTGCGCCACAGTGCCGGCCCCTAACTCTGCCTTTCAAATAAATAAATAAATCTTTAAAAAAATGCAACTGAAAACAATATTGGAAGAAAAATATGTATTTATTTATTTGAAAGTCAGAATTATAGAGGGGGGGAGGGAGGGAGGGAGGGAGAGAGAGAGAGAGAGGGAGAGAGGGAGAGAGGGAGAGAGGTAGGTAGGTAGGTAGGTGTCGGTCTTCCACCTGCTGGTTCACTCCCCAAGTGGCCGCAATGGCCAGGGCTAAGCCATGCTGAGGCCAAGAACCAGGAGCTTCATCTGGGTCTCCTAAGTATGTGGCAGGGATCCAAGCACTTGGGTCATCTTCCACTGCTTTTCCCAGGCCATTAGTAGGGAGCTGGATTGGAAGTGGAACAGCTGCTGTGCTGCAATGCTGGCCCCCAAACTGGAACTCTTACTGTTCCATATGCTGGAGTACTATTTTATTGACCATAGTTTATTTCTACCCTGCAGTTAGTACAAGCTTACTTTTACTGTAGGCTTTTTCAACTTGTCTCCAGTAGTGAATCCTCATCGTAGTGATGACTTATTTTACCCAGCCTGCACTAAGGGCAAGAGTACTTTCAATGTTTTTGGAAATTCAGGAACTATCATAGAGTCATATAGACTGGATGTCCATTCCTCTGTGCAAAAGCCATCATGCTTTGCCCAAGCAAAACCATCAACAGATCGTTCAGAGCCCAACAGATTGTTTCATTTTGTTGGTTTTTTTCTTTCTTACCCACTAGTCCTTCCCAGGCTGTCTTTGGTATCTCTTTTCTGTTCCTGTTAGGGAATCATTTCCTTTTTCTGTTCCCTTTCCAATCTTTATATTTTTCCTGTGCTTTAATAAGGAAATATATTATACATTGAAACAAGAAACTGTGCTGATATTTTTTTGCAAAAGCCTGTATATATTCACAGCCTTGATCGCTGAAATCTAAACTGATAGGTGTTTCTCCTTGTCCTGTTTCCAGGGCAAATCAGCCTTGTGGTCCCACCTGTTACATTACCAGGAAAATCGGCAGAGAAAACTCACGTCGGGCAGCCTCAGTACCTCAGGTAAGGCAGCCTCTGTACCACTGGACAGAGTGCCTGCAGCCACTTTCCCACATCCTGGAGTGATCTTCTGAAGCAGACTCTTTCAGGTTGATGAAGCTCTGGAATGTTTTATATTTTAAATATTGAGCCACCAGGCTCTTTGAACCACAGAGCATACCAAAGCTGTGGGATTTGCTTTCATTATGTGTTTTTAGACCCTTTGATCAGTGAGATAGAAAACTTCTATCAGCAAGAGGCCAGTCTTTTCTGAGCTGAGATTTTACTCCACTATTGGTGTCTTAGGTTTAGAGCAAACTGTTTTTAGTCTTTTGTCTTATTTCTCTGACATGGGCATTGAGATTGTCCTGTTAAGCAAGAGAACTGTTTGTCAGTATCCTTCCTTGCAACTCCACAAATTTAAGGCCTGGTTTAAATGATCCCTTATTCTTCCTTTTGTTTCTAGCTTAATGAACATGTCAGTTTGTGGGAATTCCAGAGAACATCTAGTCCAGCCCCTTGATTTTACAAAAAGAGGTAAAGGGTCCAGAGAGGAATTGAATTTACTTAAGATTGCATAGTGAGTCATTGGAAGAGGCCAGATTAGGAGCCAGGCCTCTTGTCTCCTAGTCTGTGTTCTTTATTCCATCATCTTACAGTCCCTTCAAGGACAGCCTCACTTCATTCACTTGGCTGCACTCCTCCTTCATACCATCCTCCCTTCTTCCCTGTATGCCAGAGAGTTAGTGTTCCGTTCCCGTTCCCATTCCCTTTCCCTTTCCCTTTCCCTTTCCCTTTCCCCTTCCCTTTCCCCTTCCTTCCTTCCTTCCTTCAGAAGAAGAGTGACAGAGGGAGAAATCTTCCATCTGCTGGTTCACTCCCCCAAATGGCTACAATATCTAGGGCTGAGCCAAGCCTAAGCCAGGAACCAGGGACTCTATCTGGGTCTTCTACATGGGTGGTAGGGGCCCAAGCCCTGGGATCATCCTCCTCTGCCTTTCCATGTATATTGGCAAGGAGCTGGAGCTGGGACTCCATCTGGTACTCAGGTATGGGATGCCAGCATCATAAGTGCCGTCTTAACCTGCTTTGCCACAGTGCCAGCCCCAGATGTTCTCATACTGATAAAAATAGGTTAGGTAGGATTCAAGATAGGCATGAACTCTTTGCCCTTGAACTGTTTATTCTCAGCATGAATCTGGGGAGATAATTGTCTAAAAACCAGGCATAATGGCTTCCTAGGTAGCTGTATGAGGAGTTTTTTGGTCCACTTTCTGGTTGTGAGAGCCTAGTCTTCTTGGGAAGGAAGACTATAGGAATTACTACTAAGGGATAAGCAGTAGCCAGAAAGTTTGATCAGCTTGGTGCTGAGAACACTGTTTCACACACTGAGCCAGACATGAGCTTATAAAGGTATTGAGTCTTCCCTTTCAGAGGTACCAAGCATTGTAGAATAGTTTCTTTACACGTTCCCTTAGCTCTTATGTAGCCCTTTTAAATTCAAATTTATTATTAAAATGAACAGAAGAGACTTAATTTAGGTCATAGGTACAATTGTTTTTTTTCTTAAAAATGTATTTATTTATTTGAAAGTCAGAGTTAGAGAGAGAGGGAGAGACAGAGAGAGAAAATCTTCCATCCACTGGTTCATTTCCCAGATGGCTGCAAGGGCCAGAGTTAGGATGATAGGAAACCAGGAGCTTCTTCCAGGTTTCCCATGTGGGTGCAGGTGCCTAAGCACTTGGGCCATGCTCTGCTGCTTGCCCAGGCACATTACCAGGGAGCTGGATTGGAAGCAGAGCAGCTGGGACTCGAACCGGTGCCCATATGGGATGCTAGTACCACAGGTGGAGGCTTAACCTGCTGCACCACAGCACCAACCCCAATAGATACAATTCTTTTTTTTTTTTTTTTTTTTTTTTTTTTTTGACAGGCAGAGTGGACAGTGAGAGAGAGAGACAGAGAGAAAGGTCTTCCTTTTGCCGTTGATTCACCCTCCAGTGGCCGCCACGGCTGGTGCGCTGCGGCTGGCACACCATGCTGATCCGAAGGCAGGAGCCAGGTGCTTCTCCTGGTCTCCCATGGGGTGCAGGGCCCAAGGACTTGGGCCATCCTCCACTGCCTTCCCGGGCCACAGCAGAGAGCTGGCCTGGAAGAGGGGCAACTGGGACAGAATCTGGCGCCCCGACCGGTACTAGAACCCAGTGTGCCAACACTGCAGGCGGAGGATTAGCCTATTGAGCTGTGGCGCCGGCCCCCAATAGATACAATTCTAAGAATAAAAAGTTTTTGAAAGTTCATTTTCATTTTATTTGAAAAATGAGATCTGTTCCCCTAAATGCCAATAAGAGCCAGAGTTGGGGAAGGCTAAGGTCAGGAGCCCAGAACTCACTCATTTTGGCTCTCCCACATTGGAGGCAGATAACCCAAGTACTTGAAGGTATAGGGTGCACGTTAGCAGGAAGCTGGATTCAGGAGCAGAGGTAGGACTTAAACCCAGGCCCTCTGATGTGGGATGGGGGCATCTCAAGTAGTATCTTAACGATTGCACCAAATGCCTGTTCTTTATAGTTCATTTTGAAGCTAAAAAAGGGCATGAATAGTAGTTCCAAGTGGAAGCATTGCTTCACTGTGTTATGTTGAGAGCACAAGAGAGGAGAAGCCAGGAGACAGGCATTCCAGTCCTGATTTAGCTACTTGGTGACCTAGGCAAAGCAACTAACATCTAAGAACTTCAGAGTGGAAATTGGGAAAATGATGATAATATCTTGGCTGCCTTATAAGTTGTTAATGAACAAAATGAGATAATATGCATAAAAATATAAAATACGATCTCTGATAGGAAACTAATATTTATGAAGTGATTTATAAATTTACCAATGTAATCAGTTGTTTCCTGTGGAAATGTATGATTTGAGATAAAGGAGGGTAGTTAGTTGTTCGGATATTCACATCTCTTTGGATGTGACCAATTTTGTTGTTCTAGGAATATTTTTCGATTCAGAACGGAGGAAGTCTGATGCCAGTGCAGTCATGTCTCCCCTGAGGATCTCTCTGATTCAGGATATGAGGTCAGTCTGGGTTCACATGTAATAAGCCTCTAAAATCCTGTATTCAGTTGCTGCTTAGGTGTTCACCTTGCAGAACAGACTTTTAGTGGCTGTGGTAGCATCTCAGTTAACCAAGAAACCCTCCTAATTGATCTTTTGCTTTGAGGTGCATATGTAGAGTTGGGTTTCCTGGCATTTTGGGAGGACTATACCAGGGTGAAGGGTTAGCCTGACTTTTTGAGGGTTATATTGCCTCTCCCTACCCATCCCACCCCAACTACAGTGAGCATATCTGGCAGTGCTATATGGGAACTCAGAATTTGGACAAGAGACACGGGCTTTTCCAGGATGCATTAGGGCTGCTGCACCAGGCTCCCTTGGCTTTACCGGGAGGTTTTGGCATTGAGTTCATGTTGCTTCATATCCTCTGCTTCTCATTCCTTCTTTAGGCATATCCAGAACATCGGGGAAATCAAGACTGACGTGGGAAAGGCCAGAGCATGGGTGCGACTCTCCATGGAAAAAAAGTTACTTTCCAGACACTTGAAGCAACTTCTGTCAGAACACGAGCTCACCAAGTAAGCCTGCTCACCTGGAATAGAATGAGGCTTTCAGGACTGATGGGGAGGAACTAGAAACTGTCTGGGAAGGGGGAGTATTCAATGTGACATTGCTGTAACATCCACCTGCAGTCAAATTGTGTATGCAGTTTTCTTCTCCTCTTTTGATCTATAGAAAACTATTTTTGCTATATCTGCTTTCCCTTTCCTCAACCTGTATGCCCAAAAGTAGCTTTCCTAAAGAGTGCATTCAGGTGACATTCATACTTCCTGAACATGATGCATATCCTCTGTCTCATTCCTGTCCTGATGAGCAAAGGAGTGGAGAATTAAAAGGAAACTTCTGGAGCTGGCATTGTGGTGCAGTGGGGCAAGCTGCTGCAAGATGCTGGCATTCCGTATGAACATTGACTCATGGCAGGCTGCTCTGCTTCCACTCCAGCTCCATGCTGGTGCGACATAGGAAACAGTGAAGGATGGCCCAAGTGCTTGGGTCCCTGCCACCCACATAAGAGACCTGGATAGAGTTCTAGGTTCCTGACTTCAGTCTGGCCCAGACCTGGCAGTTGCAGCCGTTTATATGGGGAACGAACCAGTGGATAGAAGATGTCTCTCTATTCTCTCTCTCTCTTTCTCTGCTTTTTAAGTAAATAAATAAATCTTAAAAAGAAAAAAAGGAAACTTCTGAGATTTTGCTGTATCCCTTTTGTTCTCCATGAAGCCCAGCGCTTAGCCCAAAGCAAACAATTGCTTCCTCCTCTCTGGCCATTGCCTGAGAAGCTGTAGAGATTACCAGGGCTTTCAGATAACTCTTGTAGGCTGTCTCCCTCCATTCCTACCACCTTTCTGTCTTTTCTTATGTGGAATTTGATTGGCTTTTTCTTCACTGGCAAATATGGTGGGATTTTTTTGGGTTAAGATTTTTGTAGGTGGGACTGGTGCTGTGGTGCAGCAGGTTAGAACCCCAGCCTGCTGCACCGGCATCCCATATGGGCACTGGTTCAAGTCCCTGCTGCTCTGCTTCTGATTCAGCTCTCTGCTAATGCACTTGGGAAGGCAGTGGAAGATAGCCTACATGCTTGTGCCCCTGCACCTGTGTGGGGGACCAGGAGGAAGCTCCTGGCTCTTGGCTTCTGATCAGCACAGCTCCAGCCATTGTGGCCCTCTGGGGAGTGAACCAGCAGACAGAAGACCTTCCTCTCTCTCTCTCCCTCTCCCTCCCTCTCTCCCTCTCCCTCTCTCCCTCTTTCTCTCTCTGCCTTTGCCACTCTGTAACTCTCCCTTTCAAATAAATAAAAATCTTAATAAAAAGATTTTTTGTAGTTATCTCTTTGTATTATCCTTTTATAGCTTTTATTATGTGATTTCTCTGTGGATGATAAATCAGAGAAGTGGACCTTGGGAAAATTTTATGTAAGCTGTTTGATTAAACCTACAGATCTGATTTTATGCAGAGTTAAATATAATGTTTGTGTGTGTGTGAACTGTAGTAAGAAACCAGATTTAGAACTTTGACGGATTAGAGAGCTGACTTGAGAAATTAAGAAGCAGTCATTGTTCTTTTTATTTTTTTTAAAAAAGATTTACTTGTTTGAAAGGTAGAGTTACAGAGAGGGAGAGACAAAGAGAGAAAATCTTCCATCTGTTGGTTCATTGCCCCATGGCTGTGACCACTGAGGCTGTGGCTGTGGCTGGGCCAGTTTGAAGCCAGGAGCCTGGCACTCCATCCTGGTTTTCCACATGGGTGGCAGGGACCCATGTACTTGGGCCATCCTCTGCTACTTTCTCAGGCACATTAGCAGGGAGCTGGATAAGTATTCTGACAGCTAGGATGTAAACTGGTACCCTTGTGGGATGCCAGTGTCCCAGACAGTGGCTTAACCTGCCATACCACAATGCTGGCCTTGTTGTTTTAAAAACAATTTTTATCTTTATTTTTGTGTTTGCTTTTTTGTTGTTGTTGTTCACTTGAAAGGCAGAGGTACATAGACAAAGAGTGAGAGATTCCATTTCATTCCTCAAATACCTGCAACAGCTGGGCTGGGCCAGGCCAATGACAGGAGCTCCCATCATGGTTTCTGAATGGGTGGCAGGTACTCAACCACTTGAGCCATCACCTGCTGCCTCCTAGGATGTACATTAGCAGGAAGTTGGATAAGAAGTAGAGCCAAGACTCCAAAGAGGCACTCTGGTTTGGTTTTCTGGCATCTGAAGTGGTGTTTTAACCCCTGTGCCAAACTCTTACCACAGGAAATCTCAATTCTTAGTGTTTCAGTTTGATTCTCTAAAGGAACAGAAAGGTTTAGGAAGAAAATTTGGAGACTTGGAGGAGAACTGAAAGAGAGCAAGTGAACACGTAAGTCCAGAGTTTAGAAGGGACATGTTGCACATCAGAATCTAGAGAACCGTCTTGTGTCCTGGAAATACCACTTGCTGTAGCTATGTGGACTCCAAGGCCTGACAGGGCAGGCATCGTTTTGTTTTTGTTTTTTTGTTTTGTTTTGTTTTTGAGCCACAGTGGCTATTAGGAGAGACTGTAGTCAGGAGGATGAGGCAGAGAGGCAACTAAGAGGGGGTCAAACTTAAGAACTTTATGAAGGTCAAGACATGGGTCGATCTAGGGTCGAGGGCATGACCTTGGTGGAGAAGCTAATCTTGGTTTCTTTGAACTGAAAGCCTTTAGAGATGATATGTTTAGACTTTACTCAGTAATTTTTAACTCCTCACCTGATATTCTGACCTCTGTCCTACTTCAGTGAGTGGAAAATGAGGAGAGTTTTGCTGCCACAAATTGCACTTTGGATGGGGTGTAGGGAGAGAGAAAGAGGAATTTAATCAAAGCCACCTACCCCTCCATCTGGTCTTCACTTATCCTTCTCCAGTCACACTGTGCCCCTCACCCTTCTCAGGATGCCTTCTGCCCTTTTTGCCTGCTGACCCTGTCTCTGTCCTCTGTCCACCTGGTAAATTCCTTCGGGGTCTAGGCAAATGTTCTGTTGCCAAAGTTTCCTGGACTCCCTGGTGATGTGGTCTATTTCTCCACCACAGATGCACAACAGTTGTTAGAGCATTTGTTCATCCCTGCTTACCACCAAGGTGCTGTGTTATCCTAATCTATGTGCTTGCCACGTATTAAAGTTCACTCTATGTGAGAGCATGAATCATGTGGTTTTCCTAGTGCTGAGCTTGTTGCCTGGCACCTAGTAGGACAGCCTCGGGAAAGGATGTCCTGATAGAATGTTCCTGAATCTCTGGGATTTCCAGTTAGTCCCCAACACTGTTAGCACCTTGGAGACGGGGTAGGGAGGAGTCAAGGTAAGGAGGACATAGATTTATGGGACTCAATGAATTATAAAATCTAAAGGGAGAAATTAGGTAACTCCTGTAGAGGGAGCCTTGAAGTTCTTTTCTTTGATCTCTCTGCCATGACTAGTACTGCATAGTGTCCACTTCACTTGAACTCACTTTGTATGGCTGCCACGACCTCTACCATCTTGTTTACCTTCCCCTGTAACCCTTTCCAGGTGTTGGCTTCCACAGTCCTCCATTCTCTGTGCGCATGCGTTTTCTTTGTCTTTGTCTTCTTCTCCCTCTCTCTCTCACCTGTGATCTCACTCATTTTCATGACTTCTGTCACTGCTGAGCAGGTGACTCCCACATATGAAGCTCTAGCTCTGACCTTTCTTCTGAGCCTCAGGCTTGCACTTAGTTGCATTCAGATATTTTACCTGTAGCTCAGAGAGAACAAAAGCAGACCTCACAGAATCTTTACCGTAACTACTTTTCTCCCAGACTTTTTGTTAATGCCATCATTGTTCTCTCTAAATGTCTACCCTCCCATTCTTTCTTCCGACCTACATGTAAAATCTGGAGTCATTTTTTACTCCTTTCTTTGCTTTATCTCCTACATACAGATTTAAAGTCTTTAGTTTCTGCCCCACCTGTCTCCTTATGTTTTTGTCACTCTGTCTTGGCTTAATCCTCATTCTCCTTTCATCTCTCACCTTCACTAAATTTAAATCTCCTGAAGTTGGTTGTGGCTCTCTTTTATCTCTGGGGTAAATTACAGAAACCTATTGTTCACAGGACAAATTGCAAACCATTTAGCCTGAAAATTTAATGCCTTCCTTCCTTGACTCCAAACTTCTCAGCCTCTATTGTTAACTGATCACTTCCCTGAGTCTTCAGCTCCAGCTAAACTGGTTTCCATACCTGACCATCATCCTGTACAACACTTGTCTAAATATGTCCTGTCCCTCAGACCCCTCTTGTTCTGGAAGGCCTTCCAGTACCATTTTATGGCTCTTTAAATTCCCAGAGCCTTTGATTTGGGAATCATGGACACTCTCATACCACGGCCTTTACCTGATTTATTCACATAGATTATATTTGAGGGTAGGTCCTTCCCTGTCTAACACCTCTCTGTAAGAGGCCTCAGTTGGTGAATAATCTTTGAATTATCTTAGCCAGCCTGTCTAGGTGGGACCTTGTAGATCTATTGAACCAAATTCCTTTCTGGCCACAGTAATGCTATCCAGGCAAGCAGCATAGTTGCCTTCTTTTGTTCTCTGTATGTGCATATTTCTCTCATGGGGACCTTCATATTTGACTCTTGATGTCCCCTTTTTTAGGGGAAGGTATCATTGCTTTGAGGTGCAGAAGGCCTGAGATGTCAGGCAAAGGAGTTGGTCTTTGGTAGGATGCAGGGAATACAGGGACAAAGTTTGGAAAGATGGGAAGGGTGATTGCACAGCTTTTCATTGCCTGTGACCTGGATCAAAGGCAGGAGCTGAGGACTGTCCTTTATCACCTCAGGAGCTGCTGTGGGGTACGTCCAGTTTTTTTTTTTTTTTTTTTTTTTTTTTGTCTTCTGGCCTTCAGGCCTGCCAAGGGTTCAAGAGTAGGCCTTGTAATGAGTGGTGGTCACAGACCTCTAATCATTGCTACTCACACACCATACACAGGGTGACACCCTCACTAGGAGATTGGTTGGATCCATGTCATTCCTGATGAAATTTAAGTTCAGCCCTCAGTTTAGGACAGGAGATTGCATGACCCCTGACACCTGACATTATAGCAAAATCAACCTTCATATAGTGTTGATTTTCCTTGTTCCTGTGGTGGCTTAAGTCATTTTCTGTCTGGTCTTCTGTTAAATAGAGTAGCGAGCTTTGTTCCTTTACAGGGTGGCCCTGAGGGAATTGGAGCATAAGATCTTAAGCTTCTCTTGTCTCTTTCCAGAATTGAGTGTTGTAGCTTCTTTGCCTTCCTTTTAACTGGGAGACTGATGTGTTGCCTCCTCTCCAACAGAAAGTTGTACAAGCGCTATGCCTTTCTGCGCTGTGATGACGAGAAGGAGCAGTTCCTCTATCACCTCCTCTCTTTCAATGCCGTCGATTACTTTTGCTTCACCAATGTCTTCACAACTATCCGTGAGTAGCCCTGCCCGCCCCACTGCCCTTCTTAAGGGGTCTTCATGAACCTACTTAAGGCTCACTCACTGTTCCCTTTTTAAAGAAAGAAGAGTGTCCCTTACACTTTCTATATATATTTGCCTCTGCTTCTGTGAGGTGACAGGTGCCCTTGCCTTGTGTTTTCTGTGAAACTTCTTATTCATTCTGAACACAGGGGCTTGGTCCTCCTGGCCTGGTGTTGTCAGTGTCAACCTAGGCACTGCTCTGGAAGCCTGAGACCATGAAAGAAGAGTGAAGTTGGTGGGGTGGTATGGTTCACTTCCCTGCATTCCTACAAGCAATGTCCGTTTTGTTTTGACCTCAGAGTGTCAAAAGGTTTCCAAGGGCATCACAAAAGGTTTCCGATCAGGCCAAAGGGAAAAAGAGCTCTTCCTGAAGTAGCAGAAAGAACTCCAGATGGCAAGTTTGAGTCCAGACCCGGCTCTTCCCCACCTCACTGTTTGTGAGGCCTCACTTTCCGTATTTTGCATATTGAGAAAGGGGATTTTATATGGTCTAAGGCTCTTCCATTCTCATCTTCCTTTGATGTCAGATTCGCCACAAGTCTGAACTTGACCCCTGGCTAGTTCTTCGACCAGTTCCTCAGTAGCACAGACTCTTGTTTCATTCTAACACTGTATACTCCCTCTCAGAAACTAAGGCTATGAGCTTCAGAGTGGTAGCTCTGGACATGAATTTAGAAGGCCTGAGGCCACTTGTTTCCCTCCCTGTGCCTTGGAACAGTCACACTACCTGTGTGACCTTTCCTAAGATTGTTGTGATTGTCATTAGGGTTTATGGTAGGTTGAAGAGTGATCTGACAAACAATTCAGTACAAGTCATGAGTTGGTAATATTGTTTTAAGAACAAGTTCACTTAGTTCTGAGCCTGAAAATGAGCTTTGATCTTTGATGTTTGGATGGTAACCCTGGGAAGAGAAAGATTGGGATGGAGGGAGTGGTTGGTATTCTAAGCCAGCCAGGGCCTAAGTCCTGGGCCCTGCTCTGCCAGGGCTTTTCTGGGGCCAGGGCAGCAGCAGCCATAATAATACCAGAATGCCTGGGGCAAGTCAGGGTCCCATTAGGTATAGGAGGGATTCCTGATCCCCTCAGTACCTTTGTGGTTTTCTCTTAACAGTGATCCCGTACCACATTCTGATAGTACCGAGCAAGAAGTTGGGGGGATCCATGTTTACCGCCAACCCATGGATTTGTATCTCGGGAGAACTGGGTGAGACACAGATCCTGCAGATTCCCAGGAATGTGCTAGAGATGACATTTGAGGTATGTGTTGCTGGAGGCTACACCCTCAGGCTGTATGGGGATTTGATTTTGCAACCGTAGCTTTGGGGAGTTTTCTGCAGGGTTTTATGGAGGCCTTATTCTTTGTACAGTGTCATGCATCAGCATAGCTCACCTGTCCTGAGATGATCTGGGGCTGGAGCCAAGGCTTATCCCTGAGGAGGGGAAGCCTGCCCTGGCTGCGTAGTCTCTGACTGGAAGACACTTACATGTTCGGACTTCCATACCTTCCTCTACAAAAATTCTTTGGTTCCTGAGCCCAGAGATCATGGAACCCTCTGCCAGAGCATCCTGCTCATAGACACTATTCTTTCTCCATGTAGCAGCATTTTCTTTCTCAGCCATGGGCAGCTTATCGGATAGTGCTGAGCCATGAGCTGTGTCCCGCAGCTGCTATGGTGCCTCCAAGGACTGTGGCTCCTTTCTCCTGTTTTCCTGACCTATCCCATCCTCTCTGTTCTCACTCAGTGCCAGAACTTGGGGAAGCTCACAACTGTACAGATTGGCCATGATAACTCAGGACTCTATGCTAAATGGCTGGTGGAGTACGTGCTGGTCAGGAATGAGATCACAGGACATACCTATAAGTAAGTGTTCCCTCAGCTGTGCTTTGACATGGGGGGCAGAGTGTGCCTCCAGGAACTGTCTTTGCTGCTTGCTCCTGTGGGGTTCTCAAGGAGACCCTTCAGGCTGTGATGTGCTCAGGTGACTTCTTGCACCTGAAAAGAAATTCCAAGTGAAGGTGTACAGTATTGCTGGACACAGGTCCAGGCCACCCATGCCACTCATGTAATGATTGTAATGGCATACGGTGGGACAAACAGAGCCATGAGGAATTCTACAGTCTGGTTTCAGAGCCTGTCCCCAGGGATGGCCTTTGTTGGTGGCTTTTGCTGGAAGGGCACTGGAGGAGCTAGCAGCTCTGACAGGCCATTGCCTGACTTTCAGGTTCCCTTGTGGCCGCTGGTTGGGAAAGGGCATGGATGACGGAAGCCTGGAGAGGATCCTGGTTGGGGAGCTGCTCACATGTCAGCCCGAGGTGGATGAGAGGCCATGCCGGACCCCGCCGCTGCAGCAGTCCCCCAGCGTCATCAGGAGGCTTGTTACCATCTCGCCCAACAATAAGCCCAGTAAGTGGGATAAGGGCTGGGCCCTCCAGCCACATAGCCTGAGAATGGGCAGATCTCTGTGAACCTTTGAATGGGAGTCCAGATCACAGCCTGTGCGGCTGCCTCAGGAACCACCTCTGCTTGCAAAATGCCACAGGCATTTGACACTCTCCTTGGAGGCCAGGATGGAGAGGAGAGCTCATGCAGCCAAGCCTGGTGCTTCGATTATGTTTGATCCTGTAGAGGAGAGGAGTCTGCTTTTTGGCCTTCTGCCTGGTTCCTGGGCTTCCCAGTCAAGTATTGTCCCTATTTTAGTTGCCTAAAATTCCAGGGTAAAATTGAAATTAAACTTTACCAGCATCAATCAGAGGCAGATCTCTTAAGTTACTGGCTTTTCATTTTCCCCCAAAAAATTTGGGACAAGTTAGTTGGATAGGGAAAAGCCTTTATTTCCCAGGGTGTAGCAGCCCTGCCCCACCCATGAGCCCTCCCTATGCCCCCAGTCTCCTGCAGTTAGTTGAGTCCTGTTAGCCTATCAGATTGGTTAGGGATGTCTGCTTGATTTTTTATCAGAGCTGAACACTGGGCAGATCCAGGAGTCCATCGGGGAGGCAGTGAATGGCATTGTGAAGCACTTTCATAAGCCTGAGAAAGAGGTGAGCCTTCCTGCCCTCCACTCCAGGGCCTTACATTGTTTTCTTGGATATCTCATTGTGCTCTTCCAGGCCCACGAGCATGGACAGCCCACAGACTTGTAATGTGTGTACCTCAGCTACTTGAGAACAAACAAACTCCCTGCTAAGCAGGGGTTGGTGGGTGTCTTTGCCTTGGGTTGCTGTTTTCCCTCTACACTGATGACCCAGTCCCTTGGGCCCCAGTGAGCAGTGCCTGTTCCTGTCCTCTGCTGGATTTCCTAGGCCTCTGAACAGTGACCTTACTAACTTTGTGTTCCTGATGGGGATTCTTCCTGTGTGTGTCCCAGATCCATCATCTAGTTACTCGTCCGTTCACTTCACAGCTTGTCACTGGGAGCTGCTTTGAGCTACCACTGTGCTACGTGGTCCCTGCAGTTTTCTTGCTGCCCTTTCAGCTCTGGACTGAGGGTTTGGGTGTGCATTGGTGTATGGTGCAGCTTGGCTGAGACAAGCCTGGTGCTCTCCCCTTTTTCCTTACCCAGCGAGGCAGTCTGACACTATTGCTTTGTGGAGAGTGTGGCCTTGTCTCGGCCCTGGAACAGGCTTTCCAGCATGGATTTAAATCACCACGGCTCTTCAAAAATGTCTTCATTTGGGATTTTCTGGGTGAGTTGGGCTCGGGCATGAGGGTGGGAAGAGCATGCATAGAAATAGTGGAATTCACTAACATAGCCTGGGTGCCGACCCTTGGGGCTGCAGTGCAGAATCCAAATCAGGTGGCTCCCAGATTAGACCCATTGTTGTTTGCCCGGGTTTTCCTTGAGGGAATGGTAAGAGCCCTGGATTCTCCTGAGAACAGACAGAAAAGATTCTTTCTAGCTATCACTTATCTTGCCTGGGCTAGTCCTGAGTTCTCATACTTTCTCCTTCTGTATTCAAAAAGCTGGTTTACAATTATTGGAGCTCAAGCCCTGTAGTACTCAGTTGAAGAATTTTTATGCAAGAAACCATCCTTGGAGTTTTCTTGTATATTCAGACAAGGGAAAAGACCATTTTTATGTCAAGGGTCACATAAAAATAAATTTTAAAAATAAGCATAGAAAACATAGGTTCATTTGGAAATGTGACCAGTGATACCCAAACATTCATGGTATTCTCATTAAGTTACTTGCATGGACTTGGAGAGGCCCATACCATGTGACTGCAGGACCACCAGAGACAGGTCTGTGTGTGTGTTTTTTTTTTTTTTTTTTTTTTTTTAAGATTTATTTATTCATTTGAAAATCAGGGTTACACAGAGAAAGAAGGAGAGGCAGAGAGAGACAGAGAGGTCTTCCATCCCCTGGTTCACTCCCCAGTTGGCCACAACAGCTGGAGCTACGCTGATCCGAAGCCAGGTGCCAGGAACTTCTTCTGGGTCTCCTATGCGGGTGCAGGGACCCAAGGTCTTGGGCCATCTTCTGCTGCCTTCCCAAGCCATAGCAGAGAGCTGGATCAGAAGTGGAGCAGCTGGGACACAAAACGGCGCTCATATGGGATGCCGGCACTGGAGCTAGTGGCTTTACCTGGCTATGCCACAGTGCCGGCCCCAGACAGGTCTGGTTTTTTTGTTTTGTTTTATTTTGTTTTGTTTTGTTTTTTTTTTTTTGACAGGCAGAGTTAGATAGTGAGAGAGACAGAGAGAAAGGTCTTCCTTTTCCGTTGGTTCACCCCCCCCCCCCAAATGGCCGCTACGGCTGTCGCGCTGTACCTATCTGAAGCCAGGAGCCAGGTGCTTCCTCCTGGTCTCCCATGCAGGTGCAGGGCCCAAGTACTTGGGCCATCCTCCACTGCCTTCCCGGGCCACAGCAGAGAGCTGGACTGGAAGAGGAGCAACCGGGACAGAATCTGGCACCCCAACCAGGACTAGAACCTGGTGTCCTGGCGCCGCAGGCGGAGGATTAGCCAAGTGAGCCACGGCGCTGGCCCAGACAATTCTGTTTTAAGAACCTTTGTCACTGGAAAATTTTTCTACTCTTCACAGAAAAAGCACAAACCTATTATGAGACATTGGAGCAGAATGAAGTAGTACCTGAGGAAAACTGGCATACAAGGGCCCGGAACTTCTGCCGATTTGTCACTGCAATCAACAACAATCCCCGGAACATCGGCAAAGATGGCAAATTCCAGATGCTGGTGTGCTTGGGAGCCAGGTACTTAACAGCCCTAGGGCCCAGAGTGTGCAGCAGTGAACCTTGGAGGTGGTGCCAGAGGTCTCACATGGTGCAGGGGTGGGCAAGAGGAAGTGCTCTTATGCAGAGGAGTTCGTGGAGGGCCTCGTGGGGGGCCCTTAATTTCCTTCATGTATCCTGTGTATGTGTGGGTGCTGTGGGAGTATGGAGGAGAGTGTGAGTGTAACTGGGGGACAGTGGGCCACACTTTGATGGGAAGGATCAAAACTACCTCACTAGGAAATTTTGAAGCAGAGTGTATCTGATATTCCTTCAAGGCACATTTGAACATGCCAGGCCTTATGGAAGGTCACTGGAAGAGAGCAGAATGAAACATGGTGTCTGTTGTTCAGAAGTTCATTTGTCCTAATTTAAATACAATATGAGGTGGAAATTCGTTGAGAGTCTAAAAAAAGAAGTGCCCATTCGTAAGGTGTGCTGAACATACAGAGGAGAAGGATCAGAGGATCCAGGGTGAAGTGGTGTTTGAGGTGAGCCAGTAATGGAAGGAAATGACAGGTGGAATGTTTAGTAAGGCCAGTAATAGGAAACAGTTGAAAGGCAGGTAAGAGCTCTGGGGACTTGGGACAGAGAAAGATTGCTTTTCTATTATGACAAAAATTGTTTAATCAGGGAACTGAAATAATGTTAATTTTATGTCATGGGTGGTATGCATCAAAGTGATACAGTGATGCAGTTGTTGAGGGGCTATTCAAGTAGACCAGATGAGAGACATGAAGCCCAGATAAAGTTAAGGCAGCAGGTTTATTTATTTATGTATTTATTTGAAAGGCAGAGTTATAGAGAGAGCTGGAGAGAAAGATATTCTGTCACTGGTTCACTTCCTGAATGGCTACAATGGCTGGAGTTAGGCCAGTCTGAACTAGGACCAGGAACTTCCTCTGGGTCTCCCATGTGGGTGCAAGGGCCCAAGCACTTGGGCCACCCTCCACTACTTTCCCAGACACATTAGCATGCAGCTGGATTAGAAGTGGAACAGCGGGGCTTGAATCGGTACCCATGTGGGATGTCACAGTTGCAGGCGGTAAGCCACAATGCTGGCCCCAAGGCTGCAGTTTATTCAGGCCACAAAAGGGAAGGAGTTGGCACAGTAGTTAAAAACAAGACTGTAGGAATGGATTTTTAGCCTAAGAGTTAAGAGGCCCATGTCCCACATTGGAATGGCTGGGTTCTATTCCCAGCTCTAACTCCTGACTCCAGCTTCCTGCTAATACAGACCCTGGGAGGCAGTGGTGATGCCTCAAGTAATTGGGTCCCAGCTACCTTCATAGAAGAAATGATTTATGTTCTCCTTTTATGGCCCTGCCCTGGCCATTGTGGGCATCTGGGGGAGTGAACCAGCAAATGGGAGCCCTTTCTATCTGTTTGTCTGTGTTTCTTTCTTTCTCTGCCTCTTGTAATAAACAAACAAAGCCCCCCAAAACAAAACAGACTCTAGAACTACACTCACTAGGTTCATGTCCCAGGTCAGCCATTTACAGCAGTACGATCTTGAACAAACTACTTAATCTCTGTGTACACTAATTTAATAACAGTGCCTACTCATATCGTGGGGTTGTCATGAAGGTTAAGTTTCTCATGAGTGCAACATGCACTAAGTGAGTGTTGATGCCTATTATTCCTGGTGGTGGTAGCTGTGGGGAGGAGTGGTGCTCTGGGAAAGATGGCTGTTGAGATGGATGGAGCAGTGCTGCCTACAGTCTCCTGTCTGATTGGTAGTGGAGTTGCCCACGGAGTATGAGGCAGGTAGGGGAGGAAGAGCAGACCTAGTTGGCAGATGAGAGGGCCCATCTGCATCTGGTTGGGTCGTTGTTCCTGGGGCTGGGTGGCTGCTAGTGGGAGGCTTTAAAGTGCTGGAAGACCTTTTTGCTGAGCTGTATTAGGGAGGAAAAGGAGGCTGTTCACTTCTCCAGCTTCAGCCTTAGTTCAGTATTTCTCCCTTGGCCTTGCACTAACTGTCTCTTTTTCTTGTCCTTTGCTCCTCTGACCCACGTGGGCTGTTCCTACCCCACCAGAGATCACCTCTTACATCACTGGATTGCTCTACTGGCCGACTGCCCCATCACTGCACACATGTATGAGGATGTGGCGCTGATCAAAGACCACACACTTGTCAATTCCCTCATCCGCGTGCTGCAGACATTGCAGGAGTTCAACATCACGCTGGAGACATCCCTTGTCAAGGGCATCGATATCTGACCTGCCAGCACCAGCTATCAGCAGGACGGAGAAAGACTCATCTGGCAACTCAACCCCTCCTTCCCAGAGGGACTTCCTAGAGTTGTGCAGGAGACGGAGAGGAGCTGTACACTCAATGTAAAAAGAAAACTAGAGGATTTTTGGAACAAATAATCTATTTTAGAGTTTATTTGCCGATTTACTTTTTACACACTTTCATGTGAAAGAGTGATATGGAGAGGGAGCGAGGCTGGTGCCGCTTATTTTGAAGCTGGTGCCCTCCCTTGCATGGCCACGTACGGGGAGCCTGAGGCCTCCCTGGACTGAGCCTGGCGCCGCGTGCAGGGTAGTTCCACTTCCTTGCTCAGTGGCGTGAATGAGGCCATTCCACATCGTTTTTAAACTAATGTTTTCTATATTAACATTATTAAGGATATTTGGCTTTCACGGCCACACCCAGGTGTGCTGAGCAGGAAGCCCCATGCTCCAGTCAAAGGGATTTTTAGTGTGCCTCTGAACAGGCACTGATGAGTCAGTCCCATGTCTTTTCTT
Organism: Oryctolagus cuniculus; assembly: GCF_964237555.1. Lineage (NCBI taxonomy): Eukaryota > Metazoa > Chordata > Mammalia > Lagomorpha > Leporidae > Oryctolagus > Oryctolagus cuniculus. The sequence continues at coordinate 57,088,617 of NC_091432.1, forward strand.
TGTTATCAGTATTATTTGGGAAGGAGACATGCTGGGACCTGTCACCGTGCTGAGAATCACGTTTCCTGTTGGCACACAGTTGCACAGAAGTAAACATGAGCATGTTTTAACAAGTTTTTCTTTACCTTTTTCTTTTTTTTTTTAACATATTATTTATTTAACCCTCCATTGTATGTTTTTTCTTTTTTCTTTTTTAAAGAAAGGAAAAGCTTGTCACAATCTAACTGGCTGTGTTATTATTGTTAAATTTATGTTGTTTTGCAACTTAGAAACCAGCTACAGTATGGCCCACTTAATAAAACACCTGAAAACAAACTGTGTGGGATACTGACTTTTCGGGGGGTGTTTTGAGCAGTGGATAGGGGAGGGCACAGTTAGACCCGAGAAGGCTGTGACTATGTCACCACCTCCCTCTACCAACCTACTGAGGGTTATTGTGCTGCTCAGGATTCCCTGAACGCCTGGTACCTCCTGGGTCCTTTCCCTTGCAGTGCCAGCAGCTCTCAGAGCTGTTAACTCGTGTCTAGTTGAGAGCGATTAGACAAAGATTATTTTCCTCCTACATAGAGGAGTAGACTAAGGCACAGAAGGCACAAGGTCTGGCCAGTGTTGTAAAGATTGTCACTTGATTGGCATTATGCACTACTTCCTGAGAGGGTAAGGAAGACCAATTATGAGAATATAGGACACAGGAGACCCTGTCTACCTTGGGGAAGAAAAGCTTTTTTTTTTTTAATTTGAAAGATTTACTTATTTATTTGAAAGGCAGTGTTAGATTTTCCATCCACTGGTTCACTCCTCAAATGGCTACAATGGGCAGGGCTGAGCCAGCCTGAAGCCAGGAGCTAGGCACTGCATCTGGGTCTCCCATGTGGGTGCAGGGGCCCAAGGACTTAGGTCATTCTCTGCTGCTTTCCCAGGGGTGTTACCAGGGAGCTGAATTGGAATTGGAGCAGGTAGGACTTCAGTCGGCACCCATTGTGGGATGCCACCCACAGATGGCAGCTTAACCTTGTATGCACAATGCTGACCCCCTGAAAAAACTCTTGAAAGAAGTGTTTGATGTTCCAGTGATGCCAGGTTGTAGAGCTTTGTCAGTGCTTTGGGAACCAAGATTGCTGCTTTGTCAGGAAGCTCCAAAAGTATAGCATGATCTGGTGGAGCACCTCCAACCAATCAGTGTTGTCATTTTTGCTTCTCTGCCTTTTTTTTTTTTTTTTAATATTATTTATTTGAAAGAGTTACACAGAGAGAGGAGAGGCAGAGTGAGAGAGAGAGGTGTTCCATCCGCTGGTTCACTCCCCCAGTTGGCTGCAGCTGCTGGAGCTGCACTGATCCGAAGTCACGAGCCAGTAGCTTCTTCCAGGTCTCCCACGTGGGTGCAGGGCCCAAGGACTTGGGCCATTGTCTACTGCTTTCCCAGGCCATAGCAGAGAGCTGGATCAAAAGTGGAGCAGCCGGGACTGGAACCAGCGCTCATATGGGATGCCAGTAGTGCAGGCAGTGGCTTTACCTGCTACACCACAGCACCAGCCCAGCTTCTCTGCTTTTGCATGTACTGTTCCCTCTGTCTAGAGTGCCTTCCCTTCATCCACTTCCTGCTCATGGTGTTCTTTGGAGTCGCCTGCAGTGAAGTCTTCCTCGACCTCCTGGGCAGAGCCAGTCATTTCCTAATGTGGCCCCTCTGGATTGTCACTGCCTGTTTCCCCATTGGGCCTATTCCCTAGACCCGGAGCTCCTAGGTAATGGAGACTGTCTCTTGTCCCTTTGTGCTTGGCTGGTGGTGAGTGCTGGTGGTAAAAGGTTTGGCAGGAAGTGAGAAAAGGAATTGGAATCGGAAGCCTGAGGACGGCTGCAGTGTGGCATCCTGTCAGCAGCGGGTGGGAGTGAGCCGCTGCCCGAGGAGGTGGGAGAGGCATAGTGAAGGGAGGCAGGCATCCTCTGGAGCAAAAAAGGAGACTCCTGGCCAGGCAGGAAGAGCAGCTTGGAACTCAGCTTTGTATGCATACTGTGGGCCTGGGCTTAAGCTGACCATACCTTAGGGTCTTGCATCTCTTCTGTTTCCTCTCAACTCAATAAGGCAAGTGTAGATGATCCCAGTTTTATAGGCGAGGAAATGGAAGCTGAGAAGTTGAGTCATTTGCCCAGGACCACACAGTCCATAAGTAGTTTGTAGTTTCCAGGATGGCCTCCCTCCAAGCTTGTGGCTTTTTCTTGATAGCTTGCTCCTTGCTTGACTTTCTGCTCAGATGTTTTCAGCGAGAACTGCTATGACCCCTCGAAAAGATCTGCACTTCCTGCTGGTCACATTATTTATGTAGGTTATTCTTTATTTTTCTTCTTGACACAAGCACTATACTAATTGTTAATTCTCAGTATAAGTTGCATGAGGGTAGAACTTGGCCTGCTCTGCTCACTTAGTACCTGGCACGTGCTATGGGCGCAGTAAACATCTGAAGAAGTGACTTCATTGCTGGTAGATGAAGATTATAGACTGCAGAGCTGAATCCTTGTGCTACTGTGACCTAGCGAGAGTGCCCTGCCTTCCATGAATTGCAGTGTACTCACCTATACAGTGGGGACAGGGACAGAGCTTGTCCTAGTGTTGTGAGGAATAAGTGAGAATTTCTGAGGGGACTTCCAAAAAAAAAAAAAAAGTCTGTGGGAAAATGGAATTAAAAGATGCATGTATAGGGGCTGGCGCTGTGGCGTAGCGGGTGAAGCTGCCGCCTGCAATACCAGCAGACCGTATGGGCGCTGATCTGAGTCCTGGCTGCTCTGTTTCCCATCCAGCTTTCTGCTATGACCTGGGAAAGCAGTGGAAGATGGCCCAAATCCTTGGACCCCTGCACCCATATGGAGACCTGGAAGAAGCTCCTGGCTTCTGGCTTTGGATTGGCACAGCTCTGGCCGTTGTGGCCAATTGGGGAGGGAACCAGTGGATGGAAGACCTCTCTCTCTCTCTCTCTCTGCCTTTCCTTCTCTCTCTGTGTAACTCTTTCAAATAAATAAATAAATCTTAAAAAAAAAATTGTGTATTTTGATGCAAAAAAATTAGAAACCCATGCATAGATTTTTCATGGTATACATATTCCGTGAGTTTTTTGAAGATCTCTGATAGGGATGGATTTTGTTTTGTTTTTTGCCTTGAAGCAAGCATCTTTTAGATTCATTTTTCATGAACCTGCCATAGAACCCGCTTAACATGCCTCACCATGGCTAGAACAGTATCGGGTTTATATGAGTGTGTAGTGTCAGTTGTTGCTCTGTTGTGTCAAGGCCTGCCCTGGTTCCTGGTCTGCACAGATGACCGAGACCTAGACTTGCCCTCCAGGAACTCAGAGGCAAGTGCTGTAGGGGTGTATGACGCCTGTGAAGGCCTTGAGCATTTTGACTGCTGCCCAGGGTTGAGGGTTGCTAGACAAGTGGGCATTGTGTATCAAGAGAACAGTCAGAGCAGAGGCATGGAGGGCTGGAAGGGCTGCGTGGCAGAGTCAAAAGTCTGTCTGAGCTGGGGAGGGGTGTCGTTGTGGGCCCCAAATCCAGAGTGGGAGACCAAGGGCTGATGAGTATTACAGGACCTGGAGCAGGTGCCCAGGAGATACGGACTGGATCAGTGAACATACTGCAGGCACAAAAGCTGGAGCCATATCACTGGTACGTGGCATTCCTCATGCACACTTACACCTTAGGAATGTGATGCCTGGGTGTGAGAAGCAGAAACTCCTGGCCTGAACACAACTGCCAGGCTGTGTGACACAGGTGAGTGCATGTCTCGTTTCAAGTGCAGTGTGTCTCAGAGCGTGGCCTGCCCAAGTCACCGACAGTGTGCTCGTAACCAAAGAGCCTGGTGGCCCATGCTTAACAGACCTCTTCTCTCCCGCCCTCACTGTGAGGGGGCCGTAGTCTCAGGGGAATGGGGCAGGGGAGTATTGTTAACATAACCTGGGAGTGCTTCCCCTCCTTCACTTACTTTCAGCTTGTGGGTGCTGGCAACCTGAACCAGTGCCCAAGCCATTCAGTTAAGTGACCCTTCTTGTGTGTGATGATGGGTGTCCCTGGCCAGCGGATCATGGCTCTGCGTGGTGGTTGTGCTGCGCCCAGCACTCAGTTACATGCTTTAGCGGAGGCATTGGTGGCCTCGGTCAGCCATAGCAGCAGAAGAGCAACACTGTGCAGCAGATGTTGCCGAGAAGGTGGGTGTGAACATGTTTTATAAATTTCGGCTTGCCTGGGACCATCTATTTCTCTGCCCCTCTAACAGCTGATTTTGCGGTGAATGTCTCCCTTTCCACTGTGTTTTGTTTTAGTCTGCTGCAAACCCTCTTTGGAATGAAGTGTGATAGAACAGAACAGACACATTGAGTATTTCAAGGACACGCGGGTCAGCTGCGTTCTGCACGCAGCCAGGCTCTCAGCAGCCCTGGGTAAATCAAGTGCATTTGGTTCACTCAGCAAGCAGCCCTGCCGCCTCGGCTTCTGCACCTGCTCTAATTCAGTGCTTTCCAGACTGATAAATAAGCAAGCAAGCAAGCAGATGAACTCAGTGAACTATAAAGAGAGAACCCTTTGTAATAACCACCCAGATTAAGGATAAAACTTTACCAACAACCCTTTGCCACACACTGTATTTACTTCCCAGGCTAGCTGTTTCCCTTATTCCAACTTCTTGACTTTTTTTTCCTTAAGATTTATTTATTTGAATGACAGAGTTACAGAGAGGCAGAGAGAGAGAGGGAGCTTCCATCCATTGGTTCACTCCCCAAATGGCCACAATGGCCAGAGCTGTGCTGATCTGAAGCCAGGAGCCAGGAACTTCTTCTGGGTCTCCCATGTGGGTGCAGGGGCCCCACTGCTTTCCCAGGCCATAGCAGAGAGCTGGTTGGGAAGTAGAGCATCCGGATCTTGAACTGGCGCCGATATGGGATGCTGGCACTGCAGGCAGTGGCTTTACCTGCTACACCACAGCACTGGCCTCCAATTTTTATAGAAATCATTTCCTCCGCAGGCGGAGGATTAATCAAGTGAGCCACGGGGCCAGCCCTTTCTTCTACTTTAAACACAAACTCTAATACCTGGAGATGCACATGGATGACTGGTTTCAAGGCTGTTAAGCTGAGTAGTTAAAAAAAAGTTTATCATTAATATTAACTTCAGAGACAGAGACGCAGAGAGAGGGAGACAGGGAGTTTGTATCTGCTGGTTCACTCCCCAGATGCCTGCAATGTCCAGGGTCGGGCTGGGCCGGAACCAGAGTTGGAAATTCAATGCAGATCTCCCACATGGGTGGCAGCACCCAAGTACTGGAGCCATCAGTGCTGCCTCTTCAGGGTTTGCATTGGCAGTAAGATGGAGTCAGGCACTGCGGCTGGGCATTAAACCTAGGCACTCTGATGTAGGATGTGGGTATCTGAACCACTATGACAGATACCTGCTCCTTAAACAGCAAATGTTTATGGAGGCTGGGAAGTCCAGGATCAAGATGCCAGCAGGCTCTGTGTGGTGAGGACTGGCTTCCATCGTCTGCTGCCTTCAGTCATATTAACAAGAAGTTGGATTGGAAGCAGAGTAGCTGGCACTTGATATTGGGTACAGGCATTTCCAAGCAGCAACTTAACCTGCTATACTACAGCATGTACTTCTTTTTTTTTTTTTTTTTAAAGATTTATTTATTTATTTATTTGAAAGAGTTACAGAGAGAGAGAGAAAGAGGTGTTCCATCCAATGGTTCACTCCCCAATTGGCCGCAACTGCTGGAGCTGCACTGACCTGAAGCCAGGAGCCAGGAGCTTCCTCTGGGTCTCCCATGCGGGTGCAGGGGCCCATGGATTTGGGCCATTTTCTGCCTTCCCAGGCCACAGCAGAGAGCTGGACTGGAAGTGGAGCAGACGGGTCTCGAACCAGCACCCATATGGGATGCCAGCACTTCAGGCCAAGGCATTAACTTGCTGCGCCACTGCGCTGGCCCCACAACATGTGCTTCCTATGTCAGTTTGAAAAACTCCCTTTGTAGGATAGGTATGGTGGTGATAAATTCTCCACATCATCACCAGCTCTTGTTACCTTTTGTCCTTTTGGTAATGGCCATTCTAACCGGAGTGAGGTGATATCTCATTGTGGTTTTGATTTGCATTTGCCTGGTGATTAGTGATGTTGGACATTTTGACACGTACCTATTAGCCATTTGCATATGTTCCTTTGAAAAAATTTCTATTTAGGTATATTATCCATTTAAGATATTTTCAAAATGTGTGTGTGTGTGTGTGTGTGTGTATGAGAGAGATAGAGACAAAGAGTTTCCATCCATTCTCTGGTTCACTCCGCAAATTCCCACAATGTAGCCAAGGCTGGGCCATGGCCAAAGCTGGGAGCCAGGAGTGCAATCCAGATCTCATGTGAGTGGCAAGAATCCAATCACTTGAACCATCAGGAAGCTGGAGTCGGGAGCTGGAACCTGGAAGTGACCCCAGGTACTCTAATGTGGGATGCAAGTGTCTTTATTGGCCATTTTATGACTGGATTATTTTTTCCTGTGCTGTTGAGTTGAGCTCCTTATATAGTCTGGTTATTAACCCCTTGTTAGATGCACAGTTTGCAAATACTTTTCTCCATTTTGTAGATGGTTTCTACTCTGTTGGTTGTTTCCTTAGCTGTGCAGAAGCTTTATAGTTAGATGAAATTCCATATGTCTATTTTGCTTTTCTTTCCTTTGGGGTATGGTCCATAAAACCCTCGCCCATTTCAATGTGCTGAGCATTTCTCTTATGTTTTCTTTTAAAATTTGTAGTTTCAGATCTTATATTTAGGTCTTTAGTCAACTCTTAATTTTTTTTTAATATGGTGAAAGAAGTCTAGCTACATTCTTCTGCTTGTGATTGTCCAATTTTCCAAGCACCATTTATTGAAAAGGTGTCCTTTCTCCAGTGAGCATTCTTAGCACATTTGTCAAAGATCAGTTAGTTGTAGGCCGGCGCCGCGGCTCACTAGGCTAATCCTCCGCCTAGCGGCGCCGGCACACCGGGTTCTAGTCCCGGTTGGGGCGCCGGATTCTGTCCCGGTTGCCCCTCTTCCACGCCAGCCCTCTGCTGTGGCCAGGGAGTGCAGTGGAGGATGGCCCAGGTGCTTGGGCCCTGCACCCCATGGGAGACCAGGAAAAGCACCTGGCTCCTGGCTCCTGCCATCGGATCAGCGTGGTGCGCCGGCCGCAGCGCGCTGTCCGCGGCGGCCATTGGAGGGTGAACCAACGGCAAAAGGAAGACCTTTCTCTCTGTCTCTCTCTCTCACTGTCCACTCTGCCTGTCAAAAAAAAAAAAAAAAAAAAAGAAAGAAAGAAAGAAAGAAAAGAAAAAAAAAGATCAGTTAGTTGTAGATACGTGGGTTTATTTCTAGACTCTATTCAGTGGATTTCTTATCTCTTAAATAGATTTATTTATTTATTGGAAAGGCAGAGTTAACAGAGAGAGGGAGGGAGGAGAAAGAGAGAGAGAGAGAGATCTTCTGTTGGTTCAGTTCTCAAGTGACTGCAATGGCCAGGGCTGGGCCAGGTGAAGCCAGCAGTCTGGAACTCCCTCCTGGTCTCCCACGTGGGTGGCAGGGGCCTAAGTGCTTGGGCTGTGTCTAGGTGTGTTAGCAAGGAGCTGGGATCAGAAGTGGAACAGCTGGTACTTGAGTTGGCACTTACACAGGATGCTGGTATTTTAGGTGGCAGCTTAACCCACTGTGCCACAACGCCAGTCCCTATCTTATGATATTTTTACTTGTTTGCATCTCTTTCAGTTTGAAAAATTTTGTCACTACTTCATATCTAAGGGATACCTTTGTTGTACAGTATTCTTGGGGTGTTTTTTTTTTCTCCTTTAGTACTGTCAAAGTCTCATCTCTCTCTGCCTGTAGTTTCAGTTGAGAAATTAGGTGAACTGGGACATCCTTATGTGTTAATGGATTCTTTTCTCTGGCAGTTTTAAGAATCTTCTTTTCATCTTTAATCTGGTAGAACTTCACTGTATTGTCTTGGGGTATCCTCGGTTGAGTTGAGTGTGACCAGTGACCTCTGACCTTCACATATCTGGATAGTTCTGTAGGTTGAGAGAGTTTCTGCTATTACTTGAATATACCTTCTACTCCTCTGGCCTTCTCAAGTCCCAGATATTTTCTCTTGTAATGCTATCATATTCATTCTTTTTTTCCTCTGTATATTTTTTTAGATTTATTTATTTGAAAGTCAGAGTTACACAGAGAGAGAAGGAGAGGCAGAGAGAGAGAGAGGTCTTCCATCCTCTGGTTCACTCCCCAGTTGGCTGCAACAACCGGAGCTATGCCGATCTGGAGCCAGGAGCCAGGAGCTTCCTCTGGGTCTTGCATGCGGGTACAGGGGCCAAAGGACTTGGGCCATCTTCTACTGCTTTCCCAGGCCATAGCAGAGAGCTGGATCAGAAGTGGAGCAGCCAGGACTCGAACTGGCGCCCATATGGGATGCCGGCACTGCAGGCGGCAGCTTTACCAGCTATGCCACAGCACCGGCCCCTTAATGTACTTTTCAACTCAAAAATTTGTTTGGAAATTACTTTCCTCTCTCTGTTAAGTTTCTTTGCTACAGTAATGAATCATTCTCTGTGTTTCTTTTTTTGTTTGTTTGTTTCTTTGAAACATTTTATTTTTAAAGTAATTAATTATTTTTACCTATTTAAGAAAGAGAATGTGCACTCCTACCTGCTGGTTCATTCACCAAATGCCTATAATGGCTGGGGCTGGGCTAGGCAAAATCTGGGATCTGGGGACCCAACCCAAGTCTCTCACATAGCTGGCCAGGACCCCACCACTTGAGCCATCATCGGCCACCTCCCAGGGTGTGCATCAGCAGGGAGCCGGATTGGAAGCAGAGCCAGCACTTGAACTCAGACACTCTGTCATGGGACGTGGGTGTCCCAACTGGTGCTTCACTGCTAGGCCCAATCTCCACACGACTGGTTTAAATTCTGGATCTGAGAGTTTGTTTGGTTTCTGACACTTTGTTTTGTTCATTAGGTGGCGTAATGGTTGGTTCCCTGGACGTTCTTGATGCTTGTTGGCAGGTGACAATGTCTGTGCAGTGATGGATTAGGGTTTTTTTCCAACGTTGGTAATCTGGCTTTCTTTGTACCTGCCTTCTGCAAATTCTGTCCGGATTTTCTGCCTATGGACACTTCTGGTATTTTAGCAGTAGGTGGCGCCCTATACTGAGGTCTGCCTCAAGTCTGCTGTGGACGCGCTGTGGCTGTTTTAGCCCCAGAGGGCTCCCCTATCCCAGGTCTGCCCCACAGGAGCATCTGGTGTGCTGTTCCGAATGAAGTGTAAGAGGCTCCATCTGCGGCAGTGGCCTGGGGATAGAGGGCTTGCGGCTTTTATCTGGTGCTGGTGCTGCGTCTCACTGCCACAGGCCCAGCCCTGAGCTCTGAGCAAAGTCCTCTCCTCCCTGGCGCCCTTCACTCTGAGGGCAGCTCGTGCATGAGTAACTCCCAGTCGTCTTCGTGGGGAGACGGCCGCCCAGTGCCTCAGTCCGTGGCTGTCTTGCTCCATCTCTGCCCGCTGGCTTTCAACATGCGAATTCCGAGGGGGAGACAGTATTCTGTTGTCTGGTGGGTGATCTCCTCCCTTACAGGGTCGGGGGGGTGGGGGGCTCCTTCACCTGCCTGGGAAGACTGTTCCCCAGGAACAGCTCAGACTGAGTAGGAGCCGCCCTTTGGCAAGAGGGGCCAGCCCGCAGCGGCCACATGGAAGGGACCCGATCTCACTCAGAGGTTCCCTTTGTAAGCAGGCAATGCTTTGGGCCCAATTTGACCTTTACTTATCTTGCTCTTAATGTTTCTCTGATGCGTGGCTAATGGAAGAATCTGGTTAGAAATCGTGACTAAGTCTGGGGACAGAAAGCAGAATTTTCTAAGGGACATCACAGAAGTGACTGGGGTTTCAGGACATAGCTGCTCAGGCAGTTTCTGAACTGCTAGCCTGTGCTGGATACTCTGTGAACAGAAGTGGATGACGGGGCCAGCGCTGTAGTCTAGTAGGTAAAAGCCGCAGCCTGCAGTGCTGACATCCCATATGGGTGCCAGTTCTAGTCCTGGCTGCTCCACTTTTGATCCAGCTCTCTGCTATGGCCTGGGAAAGCATTAGAAAATGTCTAAGTCCTTGGGCCCCTGCACCCATGTGGGAGACCCAGAGGAAGCTCCTGGCTCCTGGCTTCAGATCGGTGCAGCTCCAGCTGTTGTGGCTAATTGGGGAGTGAGCCAGCAGGTGGAAAACCTCCCTGCCTCTCATCTCTCTCTGTGTAATTCTGACTTTCAAATAAAAAAAAAAAAAATAAGTAAATCTTAAAAAAAAGAGAAGTGAATAACACCTGCACAAAACTCTGTGATGTCTTGGTCAAGGGCAGAGTGTGGGGACCCGTGACGGTCACAACGATGGTGATGATCACTAACCGGACGGAAACATCCAAGCCCTGCTCCAAGCACTTTACCAGTATCATTAGATTCTCAAAATTTTTATTTTTAAAATTATGTCCTTTTTAGTATTTTTATTGGCTTTTAGAGATGTTTGTTTATTTCCATCTACTTGAAAGGCAGAGTGATGGGGGAAGAGAGAGAGAATCATCCTGGCTCACTCCTCAAATGCCTGCAACAGCCAGGCCTGGGTCAGCTCAAAACCAAGAACCTCAATCTGGGTTTCCCATGTGGATGACAGGAGTCAGGCTCTTCAGCCATCATCTGGTGTCTCCCAGGATGCGTTACTAGGAAGCTGGATCAGAAGCAGAGTAGTTGGGACTCAAACCGGCACTCCTATATCGGATGCTGATATCCTAAGTGGTGGCTTAACTGGCTGTACCACAATGCCTGCTCTGTGTTCTTATACATATTATTATCTTCATTTTATAGGTGGGGAAACTGAGGCCTGGGGGGAGGTGAGCAAACTTGACACAGCTGATATATAGGCTGGTGAGGGAGGGGCTCTCGGGGAAAGCTCCTGAGGGAAGGGACTGCAGCTGTGCCAGGCCTGGGCAGGTGACATCAAGAGAGGTGTTGTGGTCGGCTGGTGCACAGTCCACACTTTGCACAAGAGTCCTGCCGCCGGGCTGTCTGGCTGGGCATGGCAGTCCTGCAGAACTCTGCCCAAGCTCCAGCCTCGACTTGGCCCCAGCTTAGCACAAAGCAGGAGCCCATGGGAAGTTGCTGGGGTCATGGGACTTGACATTTCTACTCGCTCACCAGCTGATGCTGTTTAAACAGCCAACTCCCGATTTCCATGGTGCCTCTGATAGGAAAATAATTACAAAAGCGATGCAGAGTCATTATAGAAACTGCGCAGCCATTACATGTGTAATAGGAAGACAGACAGAGGCCTGGACCCCAGCTGCTTGTTCAGGATGGAAGAGATGACTCATAAAGGTTCTTGATGATCTTTTGTGTGTGAAAGGCCAGGATTTTCCTGCTGGAAAAAGTAGGTTCCACAACAGAGACCACGTGCTCTGCACGAGACAAGGAAGGGCTTGGAGATTTGGCAGCTCCGTAGCAGGTGAGGAGCCAGGAGACACAGAGTTGGGTCTGGTGGCAGAAATAGGGACATCCGCTGGCGCCGCGACTCACTTGGCTAATCCTCCACCTGCGGCGCCGGCACACCGGGTTCTAGTCCCGGTCGGGGTGCCGCATTCTGTCCCGGTTGCCCCTCTTCCAGGCCAGCTCTCTGCTGTGGCCAGGGAGTGCAGTGGAGGATGGCCCAAGTGCTTGGGCCCTGCACCCCATGGGAGACCAGGATAAGCACCTGGCTCCTGCCATCGGATCAGCGCGGTGCCCCGGCTGCAGCGCGCCGGCCGTGGCGGCCATTGGAGGGTGAACCAACGGCAAAGGAAGACCTTTCTCTCTGTCTCTCTCTCTCACTGTCCACTCTGCCTGTCAAAAAAGGAAAGAAAGAAAGAAAGGAAGGAAGGAAGGAAGGAAGGAAGGAAGGAAGGAAGGAAGGAAGGAAGAAAGATATGGGACATCCATCTCCCCTGGTGGAGGCGAGGAAGAGATTGTCCAGTGAGAGTCTCCGGGAAGTGAGGACAACCAGGACATGCAGCAACAGGAATGCGCCTGCTGACTTGAAGTTGTCTCGGGGCCACGCGTAACAGCCGGCCTCAGCAGTGCCGTGTCTGGGATCGTCTCTGGGAGAAAACGCAGACAAGGAGCAGTGCTTCATGCTGGGGTTAACTGGGGACAGAGAGAAGGGAACAGCTGTGGCGAGCAGGATGCCAGGGAAACCGAGAGCAGAGGAAGAAGAACTGAGAGTGAACCTGCACACTGAGGATTTGGAAACAGGCAGCAACGCTGGGGAGGGCTCTGGAATTTGCACAGTGTGTGGCAGATCTTAGCCCTCTTCGGTTAAGTGTTCAGAGAAAGGATGCCCCTGTGAGACTAGAAGATTCGGGGACACACAGAGAGCAGGCCCCTGAGCTTCCAGCATGAGCAGAGGGAAGGAAATGGAAACCGCACGGCGCTCCCTGCGCTTTGCTGTCTGGCCCTCAGAGGCTTTCCACACACCTCATTTTGTAATGTGGCTTTTCCACTTAGCATGATATTATGAGCATCTTTCCGTTTTAATAAACAGTCCTCCTCAGCATCATTTCCAGGCCCTGTGTGCTGTCCTGTACGGAGAGAATTACTGATCCAGCCAATCTCCCTGCCAAGACTCAATGTTTTGATTTTAGCAGTGTTGTTAGAAGGCTAGATAGACTCAACTTGCATCAAGCAATTTGTAAAATTTGCTTGGAAAAATAGCAATTCCTTACCCATGCTCCCTCCTTCTGCCTCCCCAGAGGCAAACACGTTCACCTTCCTTGTGGTGAATTATTCTAGTACTTAACTCTGGCACTAAATAACTGGCTAGAATTGCTGCGTGTTGGTTTTTCATGTTAAGATAGTATTTCTCGTGATGGACGTGAAGGATTTGCCCCACTTGCCTCCTGTGCCCAGGATGGTGGCTTAACCCATCTCCATATCCTCCCGCCCTCCAGATGCGATGGAAGTTTTGGTTGATTGGGCAGCAGAATTTACGTAATCTTGGTACCGTAAATGCTGCTGCTGGCTGTGTGGCACAGCGCCTTCCCTTGGAGTTGTGTTGTACTGTGTGTTGGGTTCTGGAAAGCGAACTCTAAGATGGCCCTTAGGGTCCAGGGTGTTTATTTGGGAGTGTCCTGAGGCCAGTGCCCATGGACAGAGGGGCAAGGAGACAAGCCTGCAGATGTAGAGGCCAGGGAGTGTTGTCGGCGCCAGCACAGCCCTAACGCCAAGTAGCCTTTCTGAGTTTGTTCAGTTTTCTTGTGTTAATTACTCATTTAACCCCAAACTCCAGCCTGGTTGTCAAAATCTCCAATCGCCTCTCCTTCCTTTGCTTCAGTTATTCTATGCATTCCTATCTTCTCAGATATGTCTTTTTTTTTTTTTAAGATTTATTATCATTTATTTGAAAGGCAGAGTTACACACAGAATGAAGGAAAGAGAGAAACACTCCCATCTGCTGATTCACTCCCCAGATGGCTGCAATAGCCAAGGCTGGGCCAGACAGGAGCTAGGAGCTTCTTCCAGGTCTCCCATGTGGGTGCAGGGGCCCAAGCACCTGGGCCATCTTCTGCTGCTTTCCCAGGCACATTAGCAGGAAGCTGGATTGGATGTAGAGCAGCCAGAGCTTGAACCAGTGCCCATGTGGGATGTTGGCATCACAGGCACAGCTTAAACCATTAAGCCATAGTGAAAGCCCCTAGAGGTGTCTTTCCTGGACCTTCTGACCTGATCCATCTGGACTGGTGGCTGCCCAGTGCCCACTGTCACACTGGGCTTCGGGACAGCCGGTTGTAGAGAGGCTGTGGTCACTGTCCTCAACTGTGCCAGCTGCTTTCTCTTCCTGGATCCCATGCTTTCTTCTTTCCCAGTTTATTCCCTGCAGAGCAAACATTCCAGAAATGCCCCTAGGGGGGTGTCGCTCCCCCTCTTCGTGGAGGAACGACACTAAACCCTGCCTAGGCTTCATATCCGAGTCACGGCACCATTATGTCGCTCCCCCTCTTCGTGGAGGAACGACACAGGACCCTGCGCTGTTCTTTCGTCTGCTCGGCCCTCCCCGGGTTTGCTGCTGGTTCTTCCCGGGTTGGCTACTATCCCTTCCACCTCCGTGGAAGGGCAGTTCCCCCTGGCCACATTCCCCACTTCCGCAGGGGAGCGGCACACCGCCGGCCGGCTTTCTCGGGGGCTGCACGGGTTCCCTTAGATGTTCCCCATAGATGTTCCTGGTGCATGCCGTCTCTCTCCTCCTTTATAGTCCTCCTCCGCCAATCCTAACTCGGCTGCCCACACGCCGAGTACGCTGCTCTCCTCCAATCAGGAGTAGGTCCTACAGTTTATTGGTTGAACTGGAGGCAGCTGTGCGGAAGCTGTTTACTTCTCTCCCAGCGCCATATTGTGGGAGAGCAGATGCATAGAATAAGTCCTAATTCCAGTAACTCAGTCCAGTCCGGATTGCTCCCCACAGATCCCCCTTTCTTTTTATTTTTTGGCGTTGATACGCGCCTGTCTTCGGTGTCCCGCGGCACACACTCTGCTCTACTTGCTAGAGTTGCCACAGGCTCTTACAAGTCCTATCAATCAGGCAAACCGAATCCGGGTCCTCTCTTCGCCATGTTGTGAGGAGGTTTTTAGGCGCTGATGCGTGCCTGTGTTCGGTGCCCTGCAGCGCATGCTCTGGTCGAGCCTGCAGGGGCTTACAAGCCCTATCAGGCAAACCGAATCCAAGCCTTCTCATTGCCTTATTGTGGGGGAGACTTATTAGTGTTGGTTCGTGCCTATCTTTGGTGACCTGCAGCTCATACTCTGGTCGAGCTGCTTGCTGGCGCTTACCGCCTTAATTAGGCAGACCGAATCCAAGCTTTCTCATTGTTGTATTGTGGGGAAGCCTTACTGATGTTAATTCGTGCCTGTCTTCGGTGACCTGCGGTGCATAAGCTGCTAGCTGCCCGCAGGTGCTCATCGTGCTCATCGCCTCACTTAATCAGGCAGACCGAATCCAAACTTTCTCGTTGCCATGTTGAGGGGAGGCCTTTCTATTTCTCTATTTCTCTATCTCCGGGCATTCCTATTTCTCCCATTTTACTTCTATCTCCCAGCATTCTTATTTCTCTCATTTTATTTCTAAACTTCTATTTCTCTTATCCCCGCGGTTTCCCGGCGCCCGCCCGAGGCTGCTTCTCGGCACCTCGCCCCGCGGCAGCTTCACGGCTCTGCGCGGCTTCCCGGCGCCTCGCCCCGCCGGCGCCCGCCCCGCGGCGGCTTCCCGGCTTTGCGCCGCTTCAGCCCGCGCTTCTCTCATCTATTCACGCTCTGTGCTCTCTCTGCACGCAGCGGCTTCCGCGAATGTTTCCGCCACCACCGGCATTCAGTCCAAGTTCCCCGGACTAACCTGGCGAATTTCAACCTGGCGGCCCACGTCTCTGCCTCTGGTTCCAGATCTTCGCCTCTTGCTCCCCGGGGTGACTTGAAGAATTCCAAGGTGGCTTATATCTCCGCCTCGGCCTGCACTCGCGGCTTCATCCTCCCTAACATTTCTCTCTACCCGGTATGTTTCCTTAAGTTTTCTTCCAACAATATTCCTCCCTCATTTCTCCTGGCTTCTCCCCACAGTCCGTATCCGAGTCCAAGCCTCCTCCAGGTTTCACTTTCGCTTTCAGTCTCCTAGCTTTCCCGCCATAGTCCGCATCCGAGTCTATGAAAGCTTTCACTTTCGCTTTCAATCCTAACTTCTTTCCCACAGTCCGTATCCAAGTCTATGCCTAGGCTTTCAATAGCTTCTTCCGGCACCTTTCTCGTCCGGCTTTCCCCTAGGCTCTTCGCTAGTCTCTCTCTCTCCGGTATTTTCCTGCTTCTTCCCGTTTCTTCCCTCCTAAGTTTCCTATCCGTCCTAGGTTTCCTATCCGAGTCAGGTTTCCTATCCGAGTCACGGCACCATTATGTCGCTCCCCCTCTTCGTGGAGGAACGACACTAAACCCTGCCTAGGCTTCATATCCGAGTCACGGCACCATTATGTCGCTCCCCCTCTTCGTGGAGGAACGACACAGGACCCTGCGCTGTTCTTTCGTCTGCTCGGCCCTCCCCGGGTTTGCTGCTGGTTCTTCCCGGGTTGGCTACTATCCCTTCCACCTCCGTGGAAGGGCAGTTCCCCCTGGCCACATTCCCCACTTCCGCAGGGGAGCGGCACACCGCCGGCCGGCTTTCTCGGGGGCTGCACGGGTTCCCTTAGATGTTCCCCATAGATGTTCCTGGTGCATGCCGTCTCTCTCCTCCTTTATAGTCCTCCTCCACCAATCCTAACTCGGCTGCCCACACGCCGAGTACGCTGCTCTCCTCCAATCAGGAGTAGGTCCTACAGTTTATTGGTTGAACTGGAGGCAGCTGTGCGGAAGCTGTTTACTTCTCTCCCAGCGCCATATTGTGGGAGAGCAGATGCATAGAATAAGTCCTAATTCCAGTAACTCAGTCCAGTCCGGATTGCTCCCCACAGGGGGGTCTGTGTTGGGGCACAGTGGGTTAAGCTGCATTCGCCATGCTAGCATCCCATATCGGGGTGCCAGCTCCTCTGCTTCCCATCCAGCTCCCTGCTAATGTGCCTGGAAAGGCACTGGAAAGTGGTCCAAGTACTTAGGCTCCTGCCACCCACATGGGCGACCTGGATGGGATTCCCGGCTCCTGGCTTCAGCCTGGCCCAGCCCCGGCTGTTGTGGAGTGAACCAACAGATGGAAGATTCATATTCATTCATTCTCTCTCTCTCTGTTTATCCCTATCTCTGTTACTCTGCTTTCAATAAATAAATAATCTTTTAGAAATACCCCATTTTTTAAAGTTTTTTTTTATGTGTATGAAAGTTTTGTTATTTTTCCCTTACAGAGTGCTTTAGAGAAGAATCAGACTTCTAGGACTGCCCCAGTTTTAAATGCGCTGCCTGGAGCCTTCCAACTTCTAATGTCGCTACTGAGAAATCCAAAGCTATTCCAGTGTTGGATCCTTTGCATGAGATCTGGTTTTTCCTTCTGGAAGCTCGAAGGATCTTTTTGTTTCTCCTGATGGAATTTGCTAGGTGTGTGTATGTGTATTTTCACACATTGTAGGCATTGGATAGGCCCTCAGAATTTTTTGGGAAATTCTTGAGCTTTAGTTTTGGGGAATTTTATTAAATTATTTCTTGGATGGTCTCTCCTTCTTTTCTCTGTCTGAAATATCAATTTTTGATATATCACATGCCCTGGATTTCATCTTAACACTTGCTCATTTTTTCATCTCTGTTTTTGTTTTGGCTTTGTTTTTTAGAAGATTTCCTCCATTTTATCATTCAGTACTTTCCTAGTAAGATTTTTCTTTTTTTCTTTGTTTTCTTTTATAATTTATTTGAAAAGCAGAGTGTCTTAGGGTAGGGAAGGAGAGGGAGAGGGAGAGAAGAGAGAGATATTTCTTCCATCCTCTGGTTCATTCCCCAGATGTCCACAACCACCAGGCCTGGGCTGGGTCAAAGCCAGGAGCCAAGAACTCCATCCAGTTCTGCCACATGGGTGACAGGGACTCAGGCAGTTGAGCCATCCTTGATGCTCCCCAGAGTATGCATTAGCAGGAAACTCAATAGGAAGCAGTGCAGGAACTTGAACCGAGGTACTTCCATATGGGCTGTGGGCATCCCAAGTGACATCTTAACTACTGCGCTGAATACCTGGCCTGCTGTTTAAGTTTTTACAGTGAAACACAGCACACAAACAGCAAAGTGCACAAATCACAAATGTATCTATAGCTCTGCAGATTCTCACAAACTGAAAACACTTGCATAACTCCTGCCCCGACCAAGGGGGAGAACGTTACTGATATCCACAGCCTCTCATGCCCCTCACCTCACCTTCAGCTCACCACAAATGGCATCATATGGTGTGAACTCTGGCTCACCATTAGCTTTGTGTCATTCGTATTTTTTATGTGGCTGAAGTTATTCATTTTAATTGCCAAACACTGTACTACAGAGAAGCCATCCGATGTGGAGTTCTTTGTCCGTTCTGTTGTTATTGGGTATTTGGGTTTGTAAGCTTAATGATAATGAATAACAGTGCTAGGATCATTCTGTTAGAGTCTTTTGTGCAAACATACTGGGGACTGCTGGCAGGACTGTGTGTCAAACTCTTTTCCAAAGTGGTTGTGTCAGCTTTCCTTCCCACCAGCTTGGTGAGTGCATTTCCTGCTCTGCATCCCACACGACGCTTCATGCCACCAATCTCCTTGTTTTCAGCCACTTTGCTGGGAGTGTGGTGGTGTCTTGTGTGTTTGTGTGGTTTTGGTTTTTTTTTTTGTTTGTTTGTTTTTTTTTTTTTTTTTTTTTGACAGGCAGAGTGGACAATGAGAGAGAGAGAGAGAGAGAGAAAAAGGTCTTCCTTTCCGTTGGTTCACCCCCAAAATGGCTGCTACGGCTGGCACGGCGCCGATCCGAAGCCAGGAGCCACGTGCTTCCTCCTGGTCTCCCATGCGGGTGCAGGGCCCAAGCACTTGGGCCATCCTCCACTGCACTCCTGCGCCACAGCAGAGCTGGACTGGAAGAGGAACAACCAGGACTAGAATCTGGCACCCATAAGGGATACAGGTGCCACAGGCAGAGGATTAACCAAGTGAGCCATGGCGCTGGCCTGGCTTTTTTTGGAACCCTGTTGAAGATGTCTTTCCTTACCATGAGGTCATGAAGGCATTTTCCTATATTGTCTTTTAGAATGTTGTTTTGCCTTTCACATTTTAATGCACAGTTAACCTGGAATTGATTTTTGTGTGTACATGGTATTTTATCTTTTAAATGCCATCTCACTAGTCAAAGTGATCAGTTTCAGTTCACAACTGATCATAATGATAGGATTAACAGTCAAACAGATCACATAAATAAGACTAGTGTCTGCTAATAATAACTGATAGAATTAAAAAAGAGAGAACGATCCAACATGGGAAGCGGGATACACAGCAGACTCATAGACTGGTGGATGTCCTAAACAGTACTCTGGCCTCAGAATTAGCCCTTAAGGCATTCAGATCTGGCTGAAGAGCCCATGAGAGTCTTTCAGGCATGGAAAGCCAAGACACTCTGGGAAAAACAAAAACAAAAACAAAAACAAAAACAAAAACAAAACAAAACAAAAACCCTAAATGAAAGATCTCTGTGAGTAAGATCCCAGTGGAAAGAACAGGCCATCAAAGAAGGAGGTACCTTTCTCTGAAGGGAGGAGAGAACTTCCTCTTTGACTATGACCTTGTCTAAATAAAATTGGAGTTGGCGAACTCAAAAGGCTTCCATAGCCTTGGCAACTCATGGCAAGAGCCTAGGGTGATTACTGACGCCATGAACAAGAATGTCAATTTGTTAAGTTAACAACAGGAGTCACTGTGCACTTATTCCCCATGTAGGATCTCTGTCCTTAATGTGTTGTACAATGTGAATTAATGGTATACCTAGTACTCAAACAGTACTTTACACTTTGTGTTTCTATGTGGGTGCAAACTGTTGAAATTTTTACTTAATTTATACTAAATTGATCTTCTGTATATAAAGATAATTGAAAATGAATCTTGATGTGAATGGAATGGGAGAGGGAGCGGGAAAGGGGAGGGTTGTGGGTGGGAGGGAAGTTATGGGGGAGAAAAGGCACTGTAATCCAAAAGCTGTACTTTGGAAATTTATATTTATTAAATAAAAGTTTAAAAAATATTTTATTTATTTGAAAGACTAAGAGACAGAGAGAGATCTCAAGGAGATCTTCCATCCACTGATTCACTCCACAAATGGTTACAACAGTCAAGGCTGGGACAGGCTGAAGCCAGGAGCCAGGAAATCTATCCAGGTCTCCCACGTGGGTAACAGAGGCCCAAGCATTTGGGTCATCTTCCAAAGGCTGCTTTTCCCAGGAATTAGCAGGGAGCTGGGTCAGAAGTGGAGCAGTGGGGACTTGAACCAGCTCTCCAATACAGGATGCTGTGACGTTGCAGGTGGTGGCTTAATCTGGGGTCCCACATGCTGACCCCTATTTTATTTTTATTTTTTTTAATTTTTTTTTTATTTTTATTTTTTTTGACAGGCAGAGTGGACAGTGAGAGAGAGAGACAGAGAGAAAGGTCTTCCTTTGCCGTTGGTTCACCCTCCAATGGCCGCCGCGGACAGCGCGCTGCGGCCGGCGCACCACGCTGATCCGATGGCAGGAGCCAGGAGCCAGGTGCTTTTCCTGGTCTCCCATGGGGTGCAGGGCCCAAGCACCTGGGCCATCCTCCACTGCACTCCCTGGCCACAGCAGAGGGCTGGCCTGGAAGAGGGGCAACCAGGACAGAATCCGGCGCCCCGACCGGGACTAGAACCCGGTGTGCCGGCGCCGCTAGGCGGAGGATTAGCCTAGTGAGCCGCGGCGCCGGCCCCCTATTTTATTTTTAAGGTTTAAAAAATTATATAGATACCCAGTAGATGAAATATTGGAGCAAATAATATGTAAAGAGAAGAAAATTTAAAGGAAAAAGCTTTTCCAGTTGATTCAGCACTGTTATTGAAAGGATTTTCCCCTGTCCACCGTTGTTAGTACGATCTTTTGAAAAAAAAAAAAAAAAACACAAAACTGGCAGTCTGGGAGTGGGTGTTGAGAAGCCAAGATGCCCACATCCCACACTGGAGTACCTGGGTGCAAGTCCGAGCTCCAGCTCCTGATTGTAGCTTCCTGCTAATGCAGACACCGGGAGGCAGCAGTAATTAGGTTCCCGCCACCCATGTGAGAGAACTGGATGGAGTTCCCAGTCCTGGCGGTTGTGAGCATTTGGGGAGTGAAGTGGTAGATGGGAGCTCATTCTCTGTCTCTCAAATAATTAAAAATTAATTTAAAAAATTAAGGGTCTAAGTATGTGGATCCTTACCTAAACTCTGTTTTGTTCATCTATTTGTCCACATGCCTGCCAGTATCAAGGTTAATTGCCATGGCTGTATCATAAATCAATATCCAAGATTTTCCATCTTGCGTTCTTCAAGATCTTCTTGGGGCCAGCTCTGTGGCATAGTGGGTAAGGCTGTTTGCCTGCAACGCCTGTGTCCCATTTAGGTGCTGCACTTGTGATCCAGCTCCCTGCTAATGCACCTGGGAAAGCAGTGGAGGATAGCCCATGTGCCTGGGCCCCTGCTGCTCACATGAGAGACCTGGAAGAAGCTCCTGGCTCCTGACTTCAACTTGGTCCAGCGCTGGCTGTTGTGACCATCTTGGGAGTGAACCAGCAGATGGAAGATCTCTTTCTCTGTTTCTCTCCTTCTCTCTCTAACTCTGCCTTTCAAAAAAATAAAAAGAAAGGATTGTTTTGATGATTTTTGATTCTTCATGTTTCTGGGCATTTTAGAGTTAGCTTGTTAATTCCCAGAAGCAAAACTGCTAGTATTTTGGTTGATATTACATTTAATCTATACGTGAATATGGGAAGCAACGTCATGTTTACAATATTGAGCCTTGAATCCATGAACTTGTTGTTGTATCCCTCCATTTGTTTTGGTCTCATTTGATTCTCTGTTTTATAGTTTCTGGTAAAGGTAACACGTTTTTCATTAAATTTTCCCTGAAGGTACTCACTACTTTTTATGCCATTGTAAATGATACCTTTGAAATTTTTACCTCCTCTTTGCAGTTGCTGCTATAAAGAAATACATTTGATTTTTCTTGCATTCAGATACATTGCTAAACTCATTAAGTGTACCCATCAGGATAGGCCAGGTTATGCTGCACTAACAAACACACGCTCACATCCTCACTAGCATTTGATTTTCGCTCACATTATAAGTCCACTGCAGCTCTGAGTGAAGGCTCTGCCCTCCACAGTCACTCATGGGCCCAGCCCAGTGGAGGATCCATCCCACCACCTCTTCCTGGTTCGAGAGACACAGAAAATAGAGAATGGGGATAACCATGAGCTGGCTCTTACAGCTTCTACCAGGAAGATTCATATACCATTTGGTCACAACAAGTTGTATAGCTATGCTGAAATTCCAGAAGGCATGGAGGCCTTCAGTAATACCGTTTGCCATATTCTATGACTTATCTGTATTTAAATATTTTTCTACTTCTACTTTGAATGATCTACGTTATGATGAACACAGCTTTTCTTTCCAACCTTTAGGCTTTTAATTATTTCCCTCTCTTACTGACTTACCCAGAATCTCCAGCCCAGGGTTAGATGACAGGTGGGGTCCTGTCTGATTCCAGTTGCAAAGGAGATGCTTTTAACTTTTCACCATAAAATACAGCCTTGCTGTTAGCTGTGGGGTAGAAGTTCTTCGTCAGATTGAGAAAGTTGCCCTTGATTCCTAGGTTGCTAAGCACTGTGATCGTGAAAGGATGTTGACCTTTATCAAAAGATTCTGTGCACCTTTGAGATGGTCATAAAATTCATCATTTTTCCTCTTTTCCTGTACCAATGTGCTTAATTACGCGGGTTATTTCCTGGGGTTTTATTTCCTATGTTTTCTCTTGTTATTAATTTTAGCTCAAGATAATTATCTGTGTAATTTCAATGCTTTGATGCCTCTGCTATTCTATTTTCCCCTTTTGTTAGCTTGGTAATTGTGTTTTTTGCTCTTCTTTTAGTGGTTACCCATGCAATTATAATACGTGTTGATTTATCAATGTCCCATACAAATGATCAATCCTACTTTTTCCAGACAGTGTAAGGAACTTTAGAATAATGACTCCATTTATTCTCTACTCTTAAATGCTATTGTTGTTACATATTTTAATTCTCTCTATATGTGTATGTATTTGCATACTTATATCTATTATACAGTAAAATATCTGATAGTTGATGAATATATAGTTTCTGTGTATTTAAACCCCATCGGACGCTATTATTGGGTTGTTGTTATTACTGATTTATTCCTGTGACAGGCATCTGGCTGCCTCTCCTTGCCGCTTGCCTGGGGTCATCTTCCTTCTGCAGATGGAGCATCCTGTAGGACCTTCCATTAATGTCCGTTGGCTGGAGTTCGACCACCTCATCCTTTGGAAGCCCATTTTAACTAAGGAGAGGGCTCTGAAGAGGTGTGTATTTTCTTCCAGGACTTTGAAGATATCCATGGTCTCTGCTTCCACTCTGTTCACTGAGAAATTGCCTGGCAGCCTCCTTGTCCCATTCAAGGTCAACTGTTTTTATTCTCTGCTGCTTTCAAGGTGGACTTAACCCAGGCTTCACAATGGGCCTCATCTCCCATCAGGTTTTTTTTTTTTTTTTTAATTTTTTTTTAAGGTAGTGTTATAGACAGTGAGGTAGAGAGACAGAGAAAGGCCTTCCCTGTGTTGGCTCACCCCCCAAAATGACCACCATGGCTGGAACTGCACTGATCTGAAGCCAGGAGCCGGGTGCTTCTCCTTGTCTCCCATGTGGGTGCAGGGGCCCAAGGACTTGGGCCATCCTCCACTGCACTCCCGGGCCACAGCAGAGAGCTGGCCTGGAAGAGGGACAACCGGGACCAGAACCGGCACCCATATGGAATGCTGGTGCCGCAGGCAGAGGATTAATCAAGTGAGCCACGGCGCCAGCCGCCTTCTATCAGTTTTGGGAAGCTTTTACCAGCTGACCCTTCAGATGCTGCTTTTTCACATTTTCTCGGTTCACCTTCTAGGATCCCATCACACCCATGTTGGACCTTTGCACTTTTTAAAAAAGAGGCTATTTATTTGAAATGCAGAGTTACACAGAGAGAAAACAGCAACCAACTCTCTTTTTTACCTTTACTGATCGCCAGCCATGATTACAGTGTTTTATATTTGTATTTTAAAAATGAAAAATGCTTGCAGAAATTTTTCTTTAGTTTTTTATTCTACTCTCGCCAGCGTTTCATGCCATCATAAACATAACTGAATATTCCCAGTTTTTCCTGATTGCTGCTTAAGGGTTCTCATACATGTGGTTAACCCATCAGTTAGTATACTGGTTATTCACTCCAAGAGGCTCTTCAGAGACAGGCAAAATACTATGGAAGAAGGCTTGAAAAAAATAGATTTTCACAGCAACCACCCATAAGCATCAATTTTGAAAATCACTTGGATATAAATTCCTCTCCTTAGCACCAGTCACACTTTGTTGGTGTGCAGTCGTGAGACTTACAACCTGTACTAGAACGCAATTCAAAAACGTAGGAGGCAATTCACATGGGTTTTGCTTTCTTCGTTTTATTGTAAGCACTTCTATCAAGTTTTGTAAGATACAAAGTTGTCTGTGTGTCACCAGGATTTAAATCAGTACTTTGCTAAATCAGTATAGGCCGGCGCCACGGCTCACTTGGCTGGTCCTCTGCCTGTGGCGCCAGCACCCCGGGTTCTAGTCCCAGTTGGGGCGTCAGATTCTGTCCCGGTTGCTCCTCTTCCAGGCCAGCTCTCTGCTGTGGCCCGGGAAGGCAGTGGAGGATGGTCCAAGTGCTTGGGTCCTGCACCCGCATGGGAGACCAAGAGGAAGCACCTGGCTCCTGGCTTCAGATCAGCGCAACGTGCCGGCCGTAGTGCCCATTTTGGGGGTGAACCAACAGAAAAGGAAGACCTTTGTCTCTCTCTGTCTAACTGTCAAAAAAAATTAAATCAGTATAATGACTCCATGCACTCAGAGTTCTGATACACGTGTGGTGAAAAAGGGAAATAAAGCCGTGCTTGAGAGGAACCAGACCTGTCTCGCCTGGCCCTGTTTATAATCCATTTGGTTTTATAAAGAGTTTGCTAAGGGGAGAGCAGGTGCCTGAATGAAATGAATACATGAAAATGTATGCATTTGTAGCAAAAGAGCAAGAGAGATGCATACTCACAGAGGAACCAAAAAATGTCTACCACATCCCGTGGGCACCGTGAGCTTCCAGCGTGGGCTCCGCCACCGACAGGTGCTGTGGGAGGTTGCCCTGTTTCCCAGGGACTGGGCGGCTCTCTGTGATGGATCTGTTCCTTTGGCACTCAGCACTGACTCCAAGGGCTTCCACTATGGCTTTTTGCGCTGCCTAGGCCGACAAGCTCAAACAGTGACAAGCTCAAACCCTTGCAGCTGGGCTTCCGAATGTGACTGACTTTCTGCCTTTGAAATACGCTTGTGGGAGATGCGAAAGCTGTGGCTATTTCCACCTGCTTTTGGCTTTGTTTTGGTTTGCGAGCAAGACTGGAGATGAGTCTGCTAACCAGCGTAGAGGTGTGAGAAGCTATAATTGTGATGACAGCGTCCTTGTCTCAATGCTTGAGAGGTTAAGTCATGTGTCCAGGTTTCCGTAGACAGAGTTCAAGCTCAAGGGGCTGCATTCCTGGCTACCCGGTGCGTTCTTGACGTTGGCCGCCCGCTGCCGCGGAGGAAGTGGCTTCTCTGGTCGCCGGTTCTGGTGTCCTCCAGGAACCCTTCCTCAAGGCCCAGCCGAGAGCTCACCCCTCCAGTGCTTCCAGTTATTTTGCAAGCTCTCGGTTTTTCTCCTATTGTGTAACTTTCGGCTTAAAATACCTGGGGTCACTTGAGTCTTCTGCACTGACACCTTCTCACTAGCATAATGAGGGATCCACCCTGTGGATCTGGACAGAGCTAGCTTATCTCCCCAAATTCTAGGTTTTGAAACTACAGTCATGTCACGGGTGTAGATTAATAACCAGGTTTCTCCAAACAAGCAGGGGCAAGCATCTGTCAGTTGGCACAGCGAGAGCGTAGCCTGAGTAGAGGGACTTGGGAATTAGAGTTCAGGCCGGGCGTGGCCTCTAGGGGACCTGTCTCTATCAGGTGGGCAAGGGGTGGGAGGCCCTTTTACCACGCGCCCACTCTGCCAGAGCCCGCACTCTGCACTTCACTGGCATCATCTCACCCGTGACTCACTACAATCCGCACAGCAGGTATGGTCATCCTCTGTTCAATATGGGGAAACTGAGGCTTGGAGATGTTCAAGTGACCTGTCTGAGATCCTGTAGGTAGAAAATGACAGAATCAGCATTACCCTTCCCGTCTGACTGCATGCTCAGCTGATACTTGTTTACATTTTTTAAAAAAAGATTTATTTATCTACTTGAAAGGCAGTTACAGAGAGTGATCTTCCATCCTCTGGTTCACTCCCCAAATGGCCACAACATCTGGGCCTGGGCCAAGAGGAAGCCGAGGACCAGGAACTCCATTCAGGTCTCCTGTGTGTATTCAGGAGCCCAAGGACTTTGGATATCCTTCACTGCTTTCCCAGGCCGTCAACAGGGAGCTGGCTTGGAAGTGGAGCAGCTGGAACTGGTGCCCACATGGGAATGCCGGCGCTGCAGGTGGTAGCTTAATCTGCTGTGCCACAGCATGGGCCCTGTTTTTAAGATGCCCCTTCTTTTCCTAATTATAAAGGCGGTTAGCTTATGTTTGAAGAAACTTTGGCATGCTCCCCTCCCCCTTTGATGCCAAAGTAGCAGGATGGAAGCTGGGGGTACTTTTTCAACACATGTATTTGCATAATTGCTATAATCCCTGCTTCTATCATATATGCTGTCCAGTTTTTTATGCAAGATGAATGAGGTCTATTTTCTATTTTATTTTCCCTTCAACACTGGTATGAACAATATTTTAGAGATAAATGGTAGACAAACTGGCTTTGTGTTGCCCCATTATAAATGAAAGGGTATGCCAGTTACCTGCAATAAAATTGCAAAACGGATCACCAGGTAATTGAAAGAAACCACAGGCCATATCTTAACTTGTTATCATATTAATAGGCTCTGTGAGCTAATTTCAAAGGATTGCGGCATTTCTATAATCAGAAATCTGGTATGGTGATTTTAATCATATAAAATCACACTGACCAAAGTGTGTGTGTGTGAGTGTGTGTGTGTATTTTGATTGCCTATTCTCTTCCCACGGGCTGTAGGTGATAGTTACCAGTGTTGCCACAAGAATTTGAAAGATGTTGTCTGTTGCCTGTTTGTCGTAAATTGTTCCAGGAGGATAATTCTCCATGATCGTGCCAACAACTGTAGGGCAGCAGTAAAAAGTCTGTATTGCACTCTGTGGCTAACACTGAGCCGTGGGGAACTATCTGAAAAGTCCTTCATAATGGACACTACGATTCTCAAACATGGCTGGCATCTGGACTCCATTTGGTTTTGAGTTGCCCTGGCAGTAGGACAATAAAAAGCACTTCCACTGCGGTCCTCCTCCTCCTCCTTTTATGACAGTATGGTCACTTTATCTCTGCACTAAAGAGGATAGGGAGATAACCGCTGACAGTCTCCCTCCCAACCTTGACCCCCACCCACCTGTTCTATCCCTGCACTGGTAACCAGATTCTTAATTTTGTACATATCTTTCTAGAGATGCCTTAGGTATACACAAGCCAATGTTTGTTACACAAAAGGCATACACATCATCAAGGTACCTTTTTTTCCATTTATTTTTTTTTAATTATTTTATTTATTTGAAAGAGTTACAGAGAGACATAGAGAAAGAGAGAGAGAGAGGTCTTCCATCTGCTGGTTCACTCCCCAGAAGCCCGCAACGGCCAGAGCTGCGCCAATCCAAAGCCAGGAGCCAGGAGATTGTTTGGAACTCCCACGTGGGTGCAGGGACCCAAGGACTCAGGCCATCTTCTACTGCTTTCCCAGGCCATAGCAGGGAGCTGGTTAGTAAGAGGAGCAGCTGGGTCTTGAACCGGCGCCCATATGGGATGCCGGCGCTTCAGGCCAGGGTGTTAACCTGCTGTGCCACAGCACCGGTCCCACCTTTTTTTCCATTTAAAAGTCTGTCTGGGACATATGAGAACATATGGAGTATTTTTATTCATTTTTCCAGCTGTTTGATGTTCTACTTTATGGGTGTCATATAATTTATATTTCTAATCCCCTATTGATGGCCATTTGAGCTATTTCTAATATTTTGCTGCTATAATGCTGTGATGAATAACTTTATATATATATATATACACACACATATTTATTTTGAGAGTGTATCTGTGGAATAAACTAACAAATTGGAACTGTTGGGTGAAATATTTAAATTTAAATAGATATTTTAGAGGCCAGCACTGTGGCATAATGGGTAAAGCTGCCACCTGCAGTGCCAGCATCCCATATGGGCGCTGGTTCAAGTCCCGGCTGCTCCGCTTCCAGTCCAGCTCTCTGCTGTGGCCTGGGAAGGCAGTGGAGGATGGCCTAAGTGCTTGGGCCCCTGCACCCACGTGGGAGACTGGGAAGAAGCTCCTGGCTCCCGGCTTCGTATTGGCGCAGCTCCGGCCGTTGCGGCCAACTGGGGAGTGATCCAGCGGATGGAAGACTCTCTCTCTCTCTCTCTCTCTCTCTCTCTCAACCTCTCCTTCTCTCTCTGTGTAACTCTGACTTTCAAGTAAATAAATAAATCTTTTTTAAAAAAAGGATATTTTAAGAGTTATCTTTGTAGAACTTGTATCAGTATATTGTCTTACTTCCAAGGTTTGAAATGCCTGTTTTTTTCCAGTCTTGCCATGAGAATGTATTAGCAAACTTTGAATTTTTGTCAGTGTATTAAGTAAACATTTCTATTTTGGTACTTTATTTTGTATTTTATTCATTATGGGAAGAGGTCAAAAGTATTTTCTCATGTTTAAAATTCCTTTATATTTCTTGTCTATTCATGGCCTTTGCATACTTTTTGTTGGGTTACTTATTGACTTTTAGTGACTCTTTATATATTAAGGAGATTACTTGTTTTTCTATGAAATTATTTCCCCAGTTCATTATTTATTCTTTTTTTAAAGATTTTATTTATTTGAAAGGTAGAGTTAGAGACAAAGTGAGAGAGAGAGCAAGAGAGAGAGAGAGCTCTTCCATCCATTGGTTTACATCTGAAATGGCCAGAGCTGAGCTGATCTGAAGCCAGGAGCCAGGAGCTTCTTCTGGGTTTCCCACATGGGTCAGGGCCCAAGCACTTGAGCCACCTTCCACTGCTTTCCCAGATTATTAGCAGGGAGCTGGACTGGAAGTGGAACAGCTGGGCCTTGAACCAGCACCCATATAGGATACCAGCATTGCAGATAGCGTCCTTACCTACTGTGCCACAATGACAACCCTATATTATTAATTCTTTAATTTTAATTACGGTGTTTTTCTAAGCTTCCAAGTGTTTTTTCATGTGTGTAGAGTTGACTTTAATGATCTTTTATGGCTTTTGGATTTTGGGTTACAGAAGGCTTTTCTTACTACAGGTTGAAAGGCATGTTCTTGTTTTTCTTTTAGTATTTTTAAATTTTTTTAAAGTTAAGTCTTATCTAATTGAAGCTAAACTTGTGAGACACGAGGATTGAATTCATGTTCATATTTGTCTAAATGGCTGTTTATTCCAATAACACTTATGTCATGGTGCACATTTTCTCCAGTAACTTGATCTGGCAGCTTTGTTATCTTATATCTATGTGCGATGTTGACCCCATTTCTGGATCTGCTGTTCTACTCTTGTAGTCCATCTGTCTATTTATATGCCAGTGTTGCACTAGTTTAATGACTGAGACTTCGTAACATCATTTAATATCTATGCTGATCCATATCCACAAACCTTGTTCTTCTTTTCACATTTTTTAGTTCCAACGTTTGCTCCTTCATTTTTCTGTATGAACTTATTGTAATTCAAAAAATCCTATTTGTAAAACAATTGTTGTATCACATTAAACCTTGAAATATGCATCATATACATGTATTGAATATCACATTGTACCTTCTAAATATGGTCAATTATAATGTCAATTAAAATTATTAAAGACTGCAACAAAAATTTTAAATTGAATTGTCGAGAATTGGCATCTTATATTGTGTAGTCCTATCTAAGAACACATTATATTATTACTTGCTTTAATTTTGCGGGGGGGGGAGTTCTGTTTAGTAGTGTTTTAGAGATTCTCTTCATATGGGCCTTAGTAAATAAAATACTGCTAAGTTTCTTTTCAGGTATTTAATTTTTTGTTGCTATTATAAAATAGGGTCTTTTCATCTATCCTATCATTCATATTGAGAAAATTTGATTTCCGTATATTAATTTTGCTCCCTACTACTTTATTGTGTTTTCTTATTGCTTATCATAGCTTTTTAGTTGATTTTCTTGTTTTCCACATATTTAGCTATATCATTTACAATATTTCCTTTTTTCCAATTTTTATACCTTTTTGTCTAATTTGACTAACACAAGTAAATTAGCAAATCCAGTGAAGTATTAAACAATGTTGATGTGATCATCTCATTTTTGTTTCAGAATTTAATAGAAATGCTTATAGGGTTTCCTCATTAAGTTTGATGTTGGCTTTGGGTTGATAAAGATTTTTTTCATGTTAAGGAAATATCTTACGGGGCCGGCACTGTGAAGGAGCTGGTTAACGCCCTGGCCTGAAGCGCCGGCATCCCATTTGGGCGCTGGTTCTAGTCCCGGCTGCTCCTCTTCCGATCCAACTCTCTGCTATGGCCTGGGAAGGCAGTAGAAGATGGCCCAAGTCCTTGGGCCCCTGCACCCACATGGGAGACCTGGAAGAAGCTCCTGGCTCCTGGCTTCAGATCAGGCACAGTTCCAGCTGTTGCAGCCATCTGGGGAGTGACCCAGCAGATGGAAGACCTCTCTCTCTGTCTCTACCTCTGTAACTTTGTCTTTCAAATAAATAAAATAAATCTTTTTTAAAAAAAGAAATTATCTTATTAATTTTTTATCAAGAATGTTTCATATGCCATTTGATATCTGTGGAAAAATTATGTGCTTTTCCTTTTGAAATCTATCTGTTATGATTAATTATGTAAGTTAGTTTTGTGATATTCAACAATCCCTGGACCCTGCAATATATCCCCCTTAGGTATGGTGATAATTTTTTATTGAGAGTTTTTAATTGTTGGTCATAAATTATACTGATCTGCAGTTTGTTTTTCTGTTGTACAGTATTACCACATTTTGGTATCAGTGGTATACCTGTTTCATAAAAAAATTTTAAATATTTTTCTATGGTTTGGAGCAATTAAAAACACTAGGATTATATTTGTATACATTTTTCAGAACTCCCTGTGTGAAGTTATCTGGGCCTGTTGCTTTTATGGGAGTAGGCAGCTCTGACAATTTTCTCTATTCCTTCCATACAAACTGGTCTCTATCATTTACCTCTCTTCTGGGGTCAATTTCATGTGCATGGCTCTTCTGCTATTTGGAAATCTTGGATTTTTATTCTTGTAGTTGCCTTTATAACTTTCTATGATGTTCTTCACTCTCCATTTCTTTTTTAAAAATTTAAAAAATAGGCCGGTGCCGTGGCTCAACAGGCTAATCCTCCGCCTTGCGGCGCCGGCACACCGGGTTCTAGTCCCGGTCGGGGTACTGGATTCTGTCCCGGTTGCCCCTCTTCCTGTCCAGCTCTCTGCTGTGGCCCGGGAGTACAGTGGAGGATGGCCCAGGTGCTTGGGCCCTGCACCCCATGGGAGACCAGGAGAAGCACCTGGCTCCTGCCATCGGATCAGCGCGGTGCGCCGGCTGCAGCGTGCCGGCCGTGGCAGCCATTGGAGGGTGAACCAATGGCAAAGGAAGACCTTTCTCTCTGTCTCTCTCTCTCACTGTCCACTCTGCCTGTCAAAAAAAAATTTTTTTAATAGATTTATTTATTTATTTGAAACAGTTTGGGGGGAGAGAGAGAGAGAGAGAGAGAGAGAGAAATGTCTTCCATCTCTTGGTTCACTCCCAAGATGGCTACAACGGCCAGAGCTAGGCCAGGCTGAAACCAGGAGCCAGGAGCTTCTTCTGGGTCTCCCATGTGGGTGCAGGGGCCCAAGCACCTGTGCCATCTTCTGCTGCCTTCCCAGGTGCATTAGCAGGGAGTTGGATCAGAAGTGGAACAGCCAGGTCTCAGACTGGTGCTATAAGGGAGGCTGGCACTGCAGGCAGTGGCTTCACCTGGTATGCCACAGTGCCGGCCCCTCCGTCTCCATTTCTTTAGATAGCATTGATGACTTCCCTCTTATAAGATAAATAAAAATTAGCTTATATCCTAATAAACAAAATAAAATTAGCTTATATCCTAATACTTTATCCTTGAGAGCTTGACTCTTTCAACAAATCTCTGCTGAGTGTCGCCTGTGCTCCAGGCCCAGCTTGGCCTGGGGAAAGCAGAGACAGATCAGAGACACCACCTGCTCTTAGGCAAGCCGGGCAGACAGCGGGGACTCGAACAAACGGAGCCGAGCGGTGGATGCTATGGTCAGCATTTGTGCATTGTTAAGAAACACTTTGAGGACATGACCCTGGAGTGAGTCTCACAGGACGAGCCACGGCCACGAGGAGTTTTCCAGGCTGAGGGCCAGGTCGAGGGCCTGGAGCTGCCGTGCTGTCCCAGACTGTTGAGGGCTGGGAGTGAAGTGCACTCGCGGGCGGGATGGGCCCCGTGAAGCTCCAGCGAGGACGGCTGGCTTTCAGCTGAGCAGCAGGCATGGGCAGACAGATAGGACCTGGTCTTCCAAAGGGTCTCTGCTTTGGTTGTATGTCCTGCTGTTGCCATCTTGAAATTCCTGACCTTTTCATCTTTGAGTTTGTGTTTTGCAAACAAAGGCTGGTGGGGCAGTGGTACACACAGATATAGAGATATACTGGGTGCCAGCACAGGCATTTGTGGGCTCAGGCCTACCTGCCCAGAGCACGAGCACTCGCCTCGGGACAGAGCCACAGCCCCCCATGTCCCAGGGCAGCTGGGCCGGGCCCTGGGCCCATCAGGTCAGCTGGAGTCTGCATGGACATAACATGGAGATGCTCAGTAGGAAGCTGGCTTGCTTGTGCAGCCCCAGCCCCGGCCCCTGTGACGTCTGCAGAAACAGTAACGGTCTGGCCTGAGCGCAGGGCAGGCATTGCTGGCACTCAGGCAGGAAGTCGTGTCAGTAAATTATTACAAACCCAGGGATGCTGTGGTAAAGTGTACCAGGCAGGATTCGAATTCTTTGAAGAGCTTTGAATCTCTGCTTTCAAAAACTGCTGTAATATTGTAAAGCAAATATTTGCAAGCATAGAAATAGAAATGAAATATAAAAATCACTATATTAGATGGAAAAAAATGCTACTTTCAGATAAAACTTCAGAAAACCAATTGTTACCAAGGATGACAGTTTTCTTTCTTTGTCCCCCTTCCTACATTTCTATTTTATTATGGCAAAAGTGGAAACACCACCTTCTCCACATTTAGACCCAAAACAACCCAGTACAAAACAGGTCTATTTTGGAATGTTAAACAAACAAAACCACCTTTGCCTGAGTTCTTAAATCCTATTTTAAAACATAAACGAAGGCAACCCATCCTTGACCACACTGACAGCAGGCGTCACCTCCTCTCGCCAGCCGCAGGGACAAGGCTGCCCGCTCTGTCATTGCCTGGGATCCAGTTTGGCGGTGTGGGCATCCAGCTGGCCATGAGATGCCAGAGCGGACAGTGGTGCTGGTGCCACCATCAAAACCCCCTGGGCCACAGCTTCTGGTCACGCCCGCCTTGGGCATGCTCGGTGCAGGTCTCTGCTGTGGGTCAGTCTGTGAGGTGACAAGCTGAATGCTCAGAGTGAAGCCATCTAGGGGGACGCCATTGAATCATTTCATGACATCTGCAGGAAGACAATATTAAAATCAAAATTCCCGGTGCGTCATGACGGC
The DNA here is from genome assembly GCF_964237555.1 of Oryctolagus cuniculus. Taxonomy (NCBI): domain Eukaryota; kingdom Metazoa; phylum Chordata; class Mammalia; order Lagomorpha; family Leporidae; genus Oryctolagus; species Oryctolagus cuniculus. Next base: position 57,122,284 of record NC_091432.1, read on the forward strand.
CGCGACGGTTCTCATTTACCACAACCGCATGGCAAGGGAGAGGCGAGCGCTCTTCCGTTGCAGCCTTCGCGGCAAGTGCTGTCACTGCTTATCCCTGAACTGCGGCTGTGGGGTGGGGGTGGGGGAATGGAGGGAGAGACCCGGCCTGAAGCCCACCCCAGAGCCTGCAGCTGGGGATGCGGAGGCTGCCCCAGGGAGGGGGGAGCAGGTGAGGGTGGGTAAACAACAGGGAGATGCACATCCAACTCAGACTGCCTGGGAGAGTTTTCCCGGAGAAACAGAAGCCATCCTGGGGTGGGGGTGGGGGGGTGGATTACTAGATGGGTGCGCGAGAGCAGAGTTTTCCCTTTCTGCATTAATTCTCGGGCATCGGAAGACTCAAGTAGTCTCACATATATGTCATTGTTTTACGGGGGGACAGCTCAATAAAGACCTCTTCCTTGGGGTGTCAGGCTATTTATTAATCAAGTGGCACTTTCTTTTTGCAAATGTTTGTTGAGACCTACTTGTTGCAAAGGGAACAGCGTGAGCCAAGGAAGAGACGTACACATCTGGGGGAGAAATGGCCAACTGCTGATATAAGCCGGGGGGTGGGGTAGAGCGGGGAGGGAGGCTGGAAGACAGGAGGGAAGTAGGTCACACGGGTCTGGCTAGGCAGGCCCTGTTTCAATGTACGTATTGAGGGAAGACAAGCCTGCAGCAAAGTGTATGAAGTGCATTAAGCTTAAGTCAACATTCCAAACAAAACTTACATATGTAGGAACCCATATAATCACCACGCAGATCAAGATCTAGAACATTTCCATCGTTCCAGAAGGTTCCTTCATCTCCTTCCCAGTCAGTTGCCATCCCCAGAGGGAGCTACTACCTGGCCTCTATGAGTGCTCATCAGTTCCGCCTCTTCTTCAGCTCCATAGAAGGGGAGTTCTCGTACAATATGTGCCTGTTGCACCTGGCCGCTGTCACTCAACATGGTGCTCATGAGCTGCCTCCCGGTTGTTACATGAGTCAGTTTGTTCATCCCATGAGCAAGCACCCCATGATGTGCTCCTTCACTCATCGCTGGGTGCCTGGGGCACCTGCAGTTGTGTGCTAGTGTAGGTGGGGCTGCTGTGAGCACCATTGTACACGTCTCAGTGAACACGGGTGCTTTCGGGTATACGCCGAGCAGTGGGTCGTGTGCTGTTCTTGAGTCGCTGCCCAGTGCTTCTGCAGGGTACTTTATCAGGGCAGTTTTTGCCTTTAGTCTGAGGAAGACTGGGGGCCACGTAAGGACATTTACATTTTACCCTGGCAACCCCTGTGTCAGAGGCACTGAAGGGGAGAGAGACTGTACATGGTGAGACCAGTAAGAAGCAAGCTGGGTTGATGAGCCCCTGAGCCCAGGCAACAGGCGTGGAGGGAGGGGATGGTTTTGAGAGGGATGGTGGGAAGGTAGAACTGGTTGGACTGCCCTGATGGGGTGGGCAGGGAAGAGACTGGGGTCCGGGGCAAAGGTTAGGTCTCTGATATGGTGCTGGCAGAACGGAGGTGCACTTCTCTCGAGGAGAGTAGAGGCAAGCTCCAGCAAGAAGATGGGCTCCAGCTGGAACAGCTGAGTCGGCGGGAGCCACTGGGAATCAAGGTAGGGACCCGCCAGCCATCTGACGCGTACGTGGAACTGAAGCTGGCGGGTGGATCCGGACCGGAGGTGTGTAGTTTGGCATCCAGGGAGTGGGTATAAAAGAGGATCCCAACAAGGTGATGGAGAAGGAATTTCCTGAGAGGTAGGAGGAAAACCAGGAGCTTGCCTGCTGTGCTGGCAGCCCAGGGAAGGGGGCTTCTCACACGCAGGAAATGGTCAGCACCCCAGAGGCCACTGAGGGGTCGTGAAGGGTGGGTGCTGAGTGTGCCTGGCAATGCGGTTTCACTCGGTCACCGGCCATGTCCAGGCTCCCCGCAGGCTCAGCGGCTGGGCAGCCTCCCGCTCACACCTGGTTCACAACCTGTCATCCTGGAGAGAGAAGGGAGAGGGAGAGAGGGAGAGAGGGAGAGAGGGAGAGAGGGAGAGAGGGAGAGAGAGAGAGGAAGTGCCAGCTTCAGTCCAGGAGCAGGCTCTCTCGAGAAGCCCGGGACTCGGCTGTACAACAGAGAGCAGCCAGCGCAGGCCCAGCCCAGCGGCTCCCGGCACAGAACGCGTGCACCTCTGCACCCAGCTCTGCCCCGGCGCCTTCCTCCCACGGAAATCCCCCTGCAAACCACATCCACATTACCCTCACGTCTCAGAGAGGTTGCCCAGGACTCTGGAAGCCAACCAGCCGAAAGCACGTTCCAAAATGCACTCAGAACACTTCTTGAGATCTGGGTCAGTGGTGAACGTTGCCAGAAAATATGACAAAAACTGACCCTCATGGGCTGCCCCTCCTCCCCCCAAAACCCCACCAAGTCTTATTATCGGTGCTCTTACTGATATACATTTGGGGGAACCAGTGAAAGGAATGGAGAACCCATGACTGGCTTCTCGGCACAGGGGGCCGAGGGGGCTCCTTCAGAGTTTAATGGGCAGCTTTCTGTATCTCTCCGCTTTGACTGGAGCCGCCGAGGTCTGTGCCACACAATGGGCAGTTTCAAGCTGGATTTTAAAAGAAATAACTTTGATCGTTTCAAGAGCAATGAAGCCTGATGCAGCAGAGAGAAAAGAAGGCGGTAATTTATGGCCACCATTAGGGACACAGGGACAAAGGCGGAGAGGACGAGAGGACGTTTCACTAAGTGAAGATTTACAAATGGGCGAAATGCACCCCGATGACGAGAAATAGCTGAGTGCTTCTCCCGGCACCCAACAAAAGGGGGTGGGCGGGAGGGGCAGAAGCCAGAAAGGGACGCAACCTGCCTGCCTTCGCTGGCCGGGAAAAGGTCAAGAGGAAAACAGGCACAGAAAAGTGATTTTCTCAGACTCTCATCTGCAACACCCCAAAGAGGCAGGCTCAGCCATGCCCCCCGCCCCCAGCCATGTTTGGCAGCTGGAGGCGCTGGCCAGCCTAGGGTGCGGCTGGCTCAGGGTGGTGGCTGGCCCCCAGGAAGACGACTATGTTTTTGTGCACAAGCTAGTTTTTGTGACATTCATTTTTTCCTGACAAGAGAGAGACTTTCTGGCGGGGCGTGGGGCAGGAGGATATGGAACACATGCCGTGCGGAGAAGCTTCGAGGATGTTGTTTGGTTGCATCTAAACGTGAACTGCACTTGTTCCCAGAGTGGTGCTGTGTGTGACAGGCTGCAGCCATCTGTGCACGGGGAGCCCTTGGCCCCTGGAGCCCTGTCCTGCTGGGAGGACCGGGCCAGCACGGCTGGATTTGCAGCTGGCGTGTAGGAGTTCAAGTGGTCACAGATGCCACCTATGTCCCCCCGGGGCGAGGTTGGGGCTAGCTCTCATTCTTGGTGGCCCACCCTTGACCTCTAGCCACATTTCCCATTACTTTTTAGGCTGCCCCAAAGATACATTCGGCAGGTTTGGAGTGAAGTGAACATCTTCTGTGGTGGCGGCACCCGGCAGTGTGTCAGGGAGGAGCCAGCCTCAGGGTGCCTCACCACGGGATCCGGCGGGGGTGGGGGGCGCCCTCGGCGCGCTGTGACGGGGTCACAGCAGCTGCGAGGGCCACATGAGGACTGAGTGCGCAGAGTGTGTGTTGCGGCCAGACAAGGTTCGGGGATCTCTCTCTCTCTCTCTCCTCCACGACCACCCTCCCGGGAGCCCCAAGATGGCGTTGGGGTTCATGGGCTTACAGGACACTTTCTGGGGGCCCCTGTGCCCCATCGTTCCCGGCCGGAAGGGCTGTGGGTCCTCACACTCGGGGCTGGGTCAAGTTAGAGGCCACGGCGAGCAGGCGGACTCCGGAGCCTGAGCCCTGCGCCCGGCGAGGTGTGGGGCGGCGGGTGTGGCGCGGGGGCTGCGCAGGGCGCGGGCTGGACGCGGGGCACGGCCCGCCCCGCGGGGCTGACAGCGCCCTCGGGCCCAGCGGCCGCGCCCTCCGCCCGGCCTGGGAGGGGCGCGGGAGGGGGCCGAGAGGGGCGGCACTGCCCTCCGCGCCGCCCGCCCCGGCCCGGGGAGGACCGTGTGAAAATGAGGCCGGGGCTCCGGGGGCGGGCGGGGCCGGGCCGGGGGTGTCGGAGCGCGGCGGGCAGGGCGCCCGCACACCTCCCCGAGCCGCCGCCGCGCTCGCTGCCCGCACTCTGCCGCCGCCGCCGCCTCCGCGCCTGCCATGGGGGTCGCGGGCCGCGGCTGTCCGGGGCCCGCCCGGGCGCTGCTGCCGCTGCTGCTACCGCTGCTGCTGGCGGCCGCCGTCCCGCCCCGCCGGGGCCGCTCCGCGGGGCCGCCAGAGGGTGAGTGTCCGGCCCGGGGCGCACCTGGCGCGGCTCTGCGGTGCAGGGAAGGGGGTCCTGCGTCCGCTCGGTGTGGCCCCCGCGCCCTCGGAGCCCTCGCCCCCGCCGGCCAGGCCGAGGCGCCGCCACCGCTTGGGCCCGAGGCGCAGGGCCTGAGTCCCGCAGCCTGGCCTCGGACCCGGGCGGTTGACAGTTCCCGCCCCGGCCCCGCCTGCCCGTCCCGGTGTCCCGGGCTGAGCAGAGGTCGGCGGGGGGACCGAGGGCCTGGCGGGCGCTCCGCCTGAGGCCCCGCAGCTGCGCTCCTGGTTCCCCCGGGGCCGGGAAGTTTCTCCCGCGGGCTTCGCGGTCGGCCCCAGGGCTTCGCGATCCGCGGAGCGCGCGCAGCGGCCGTCTGAGGGTCTGGGAATGCCCGAGGCCGCCCGCGGTCTCCGGGTTCCGACTCGCACACACCCTGGAGTGGTGTCAGCCCGGGAATCCTAATGCCAGGGAGGGTTTCCAGGTTGAGAGGAGGGGTAGGCGGGGAGGGGGGGGGACCGTTGCCCCCGGAGCCTGGGGCCGGCTCTCCCTACCCTTGGGCCCTGGGAAGGCTGGCCGCTGCTGGCTTTGCGGAGCGTTTGCTCCCGTTAGCGGGCTTTCACACGGCTCCTCGTGCGCGGGGTCGCGCTCGCTTGGCGTCAGGGTCTGACTCAGTCTGCTGTCAAGACTCTGCCAGGTAGGAAAATAAGGCGAAAGCCCTGTGTGGTAAGTGCCCTGAGAGGGGGACTTCCTCCCTGTGCTGGAGGTCCTGGCAGGCTTCCTGGAGGAGGTAGACTAGAGCTGAGTCTGGAAGGCCAGTAGGTGATGGTGGGGGGAAGGCCTGAAAGTGGTATGGGTCAGCCTAGGGCTCCGTGTGAGGTGTGAAGTGCGGTGGGAGGGTGGGAGACAGGGCTGGGGAGGGCCGGAGGGCAGCTTGCACAAGGCGTGGGGCACCACTCCGGGGCTTGCTGCGTTCCCTTGCAGATGTGGATGAGTGTGCCCAAGGGCTGGATGACTGCCATGCGGACGCCCTGTGCCAGAACACACCCACCTCCTACAAGTGCTCCTGCAAGCCTGGCTACCAAGGGGAGGGTCGGCAGTGCCAGGGTGAGTGACGTGGGGACCAGGGTGGGTGGGCCGCAGGGCACATTCTACCTCCTTAGCTCTTTTATTTGAGATTTATTTATTTGTTTGATACAGAGAAGAGGGTGAGGGAGAGAGCCAGAGAGAAAGATCTTCCATCTGCTGGTTCACTCCCCAGATGGTGACAACTGCCAGGGCTGGGTCAGGCCAGAGCCAGGAGCCCAGAATTGCGTCTCGGTCTTGGGCCATCTTTGGCTGCTTCCCCAGCTGCATCAGCAGGGAGCTGGGTTGGGAGTGGAGCAACTTGGACCTGAACCAGCACTCATATAGGATGCCGGCGTCCCAGGCGGCGGCGTAACCTGCTGTGCCGCAGTGCCATCCCTGCTCCTTAGCTTTGGTTGGCAAAAGTGCCACTCGTGTTGGTGACAGTGCTGCCCTCCTGCCGAATCCCATCGCTTACTCTCTAAAATGCGTTTCAGGTCCTTAAAGCCGGCCGTGCTTTCTCGTCTGGCCGGGAAATGTCCTTTGTTGCGCTTCTGGAGGAGAGAGGTGTGCAAGTCTTTGGTCCCGTTGGTTTGGGGCAGAAAGTAAATAGCCACGTGTTCAGGAGAGTCCTGCAAGCGGGAGCAGCGCTGATGCTGGCCTCCCTGGGCAGTGCGCACTCTCCCCTGGGCCGGCTGCTCTCCGGCCCCTTCCTGGCTTCAGGCTGCTTGGCATTGGGATGTGCAAAGCTTTAGGGCTACACCAAGGGCTTGCCTCATTTGAGCTGGGTGTTTACACTGGAAAGATGTGGGTGAAGGGGGTATTTTAGCCCTCAGGGCTCCCTATCTGGGAGTCCAAAGTGTGGACTCCACCCAGTGGCGTGAACACTGGCGTTCAGAACTAGCCAGAGACTGGGCACGCACAGGGGGAGGCTGAACCGGGGAATGAAAATCGTGGCACCTGGTGCGAGTGCGGCTCGTCCGGGAATGCTGAGCCATCCTGCCACTCGTGGTACAGATGGCGGCACTGAGGCCCAGGGCACTTGGGACACCACGGTTGCAGTGAGCCTGCAGGTTGAGGAAGTCAGGTCTCCCCCTCCCCCCACCCCCCGGCTCTGTTCTACCCCCACGTCTCTCAGTCTCTTGGTGTCTATCTTTGGTTGGGTGAGAACTCCTACTATTGGTAGTTACCCAGTGCAGGAAGAAGCTTCTAGCTGATGGAGTGTGTTGAATTCATCTCTGTGACTGCCTCCTTGCCTCTGCACCTGACCTGCACAAGCGTGCTGGTGGCTCCTGTGGCTTGAGAGGTTTATAGCTCTGTAGCTTGGGCTCAACCATGAAGGGAACCGATCTGAAAATAGGCAGGACCCAAACCCACCTAGTGAGCAACCAAATTCCTTCCAAACACTTGGACTAACACATTAGCCTTTTTAGATTAGGAGGAGCATTTTTAATAAATACTTGGTTTGTTGCCACTTAATGACCTAGTCTTGAAACCCATCTGTTTTATCTTGTGGCTTCTGAGTAATAAAGATTCTTGGTATTGGAAGAGTGTATGCTATCCAGTGGTGCCTGGTATGTGGTAGTCACTCAAACATTCTTTTAATTTCATTTTTTAAAACTTATTTTTGTTTTAAAAGCAGAGAGAGATAGAGATAGAGAGATAGAGAGAGAGAGAGAGAGAGAGAGAGAGAGAGAAATCTTCCATCTGCTATTTCACTCCCCAGATGCCTGCAACAGCCAAGGCTGGCTCAGATTGGGTCAGCCCGAAACCAAGTGCCGGGAACTCGGTCTGGATCTCCCACTTCGGTGGAAGGGATCCAAATACTTGAGCCACTGCCTGCTGCCCTCCAGGGTCTGCATTAGCGTGCAGCTGCATTGGAAGTGGAGCCCGGATGTGAGCCCAGGCACTCCACTATGGGCTGTGTAATACCAAATGTCTGCTCGCATTCTTGCTTTTTAATAAATCACTATGAAAGATAGACTCAATCACTGGCACCCTGATACAAGATCTTTACCCACAGATGAGCTATCTAGATACGAAATGTGTAGATGACCAGATAGGTGGGTGCCTCTCAGATGCCTTTGTACTCTCGAGCAATGACCCAGTCCTCATCTTAGTACAGCTGAAACAAGCTGGGATTTTAAAAATTACTTGTTGAGTTAGTTAGTTAGAGAAGATGGCACTATTTTCTATCTTCTGGTTCACTCCCCAGATGCTCCCAATGGCTGGGATTGGGTCAATCAAAGGCTGAGGCGGGGGATCCAATCCAGGTCTCCCCTAGAGAGTAACGGTGTCCCTGTTAGGTTTGGATTTCTTGATAGGGGAGTTCAGAAATGGCCATTGGTGGCAGGGACTTAACTACTTGAGCCATCTTCTGTTGCCTCCTGGGGTCTGATTATCAGGAAGCTGGAATTGGGAGAAGAGCTGGGAATTAAACCCACGTGTTCTGATGTGGTTTGTGGGCATCCTAAGTGCTTAGCCAGACACCCGCCCCACACTGGGATTTTTGAATCTCACTTTGCTGAAAAGGAAAGGAGACCAAAAGACAATGTAGACGGCAAATTTGACTAACAGATGGGATTCTAACGGGCGAGTCTGTGTCTGGTGATACCCTTGGGAAGTCATTCCAGAAGCTCTCCTTTGTGTGTGGACAGCAGAGCCCCTGCCTGTCCTGTCCAAGGAGGTGCGCTCCCCGGCAGGTTCACAGCAGGCGGGCTTGGTGGTCCCTTCTGAAGACTGTGTCTCTCTGGGTTTAAACTTGCCCAGAGACAGTGTTTTCTTGCTCTTGCTTGCTAGCCATCCCCCCTCCCCCATGTTTCGGGAATCCAGAAAGTTCCCTCTTCTAGAATGATGTATTCCTGTGTCTCTTTGCTGATCCCTCCATGCAGGCTCTCTGGAGTATGGGGGCTCACACACGTGGGTAGCCTGCTTGGGGAGGTGCTCACTTCTTCCCCATCTGAGTGTTCTCTGTTCTCCAGTTGCTGTGCACTCCCAAAGGGCACAAATCACATACTGGATTCTTAAAGTATATCTTTAGTCAATGTTGTTGAATGATAAGTGCCAAGAGTTTCCTTACTTGTTTTTGGGTTTGATGTACTACAAGTGGAAATTAATTGCTATCAGTTTATGGGTGAAAACCATCTACTATTTAGTTTAATTATTTATTTATTTTTAGGATTTATTTATTTATTTGAAACTCAGAGTTACACAGGGGGAGAAAAAGAGACAAAGAGAGAAAGAGAGAGAGAGAGAGAGAGAGAGGTCTTCCATCCGCTGGTTCACTCCCTGACTGGCTGCAATGACTGGAGCTATGCTGATCCAAAGCCAGGAGCCAGAAGCTTCTTCCACGTCTTCCACATGAGTGCAGGGGCCCAAATCTTGAGGCATCTTCTATTGCTTTCCCAGACCATAGCAGAGAGCTGAATCAGAAGTGGAGCAGCTGGGACTTGAACTGGCGCCCATATGGGATGCCAGCACTGCAGGCCACAGCTTTACCCACTATGCAACAGTGCTGGTCCCAGTTTAATTTTTTAAAAATGATTTATTTACTTGAAAGGCAGAACATCAGAGAGAGAGAGAGGGAGTGAGAGAGCAAGAAGGAGAGAGAGGGAGGGGTGAGAGAGAGAAAGAGAGAGAAAGATCTTCCATCTCCTGGCTCTCCAAATGGCTGCAATAGCCAAGGTTGGGCCAGTCTGAGGCCAGGAGTCAGAAACTCCAGTCTCCCACATAAGTGGCAGGGACCCGAGTACCTGGGCCACCATTCTGTTGCTTTCCCAAGCGCACTCGCAAGGAGCTGAATTGAAAGCAGAGCAGGAGGACTCGATTTGGTGCTCTTCTTTGAGATGCCGCATTGCAAGCTGTGGGTTAACCTGTTGCTGCATCACAATACCAGTCCCTAGTATTTAGTTGGTATTATTCCTTTTATATATTTAAATTATTTAAAATAGTATTTGATTATTGCTACAAAAAGCCAAATAGTATAAAATAGAAAATTAAGCACCTCCGTGGGGCCTGCACTTGGTGCAGCTGGTTAAGCAGCTGCTTGCAATGCCAGTACCCAGATGAGTTCAAATCCCAGCTGTTCCACTTCCAGTCTGGCTACCTGGTAATGCGCCTGGGCAAGCAATGGAAGGTGGCCCAAGCACTTGGGCCCCTGCCATTAGGGGGATGAACCAGCAGATGTAAGATCTGTCTCTCCCTCTATCTCTCTCTGTAACTCTGCCTTTCAAATAAATAAATAATCTTTTTTTAAAGCACCACCATCACTATTAGTTGTGAACATATGTCATTTATACTGTCATTTCATCTTTAAAAATTTTTTGGATGTTCAGCTTGTGTTGGAGTATTTGTTTATTTGAAAGGCAGATAAGGCAAGGGGTGTGGGAGAGAGAGATGGAGATCTTATACCTGCTGAGTCACTCCTTAAATACCTACAATAGCAGGAGCTGGGCCAGGCCAAGGCCAGGAGCCAGGAGCTCAATCTGGGTCCCCATGTGGGTGGCAGGGGCTCACCCATTTGAGCCATCTGTTGCCTCTCGGGGTGTGTGTCAGCGGGAAGCCGGCGCTAGGAGGGAGCTAGGCCTGGCATACGGGGCCTCCGGCGAGGATGGGAGCACCCTCAGCAGCTTCGTCACCTCTGCAGCAAGTTCAAGTCCCTGGACCATCCTTTCAAGCTGAAACCCTGCAAGGACTTGATCTTTTGAGTGTTTATAGTGAGTATAAACCTAGAGAGTAACGGTGTCCCCGTTAGGTTTGGATTTCTTGATACGGGAGTTCAGAAAGGGGCATTTTCTCCTGAGAAGGAAAACGAGAGGCCAGGAAGACTGGCAGGATTCGGGGATGGAGTCCTTCTTCTGTGTTTCTCGGCTTCTTGAGTGTTGGCACTACTTGTGTTACAGGCATCGCCAGCTTCGCTGGATGTATTTAAATTCAAGGACGGGAACTGGGTTTGCCCAAAGTGGTCGCAATTTTATCCTCCACAAAGTTTGTCCTGCCAAAGCTGGAGAAATGAAAGCGTGGTCTCTGGATGAGTAGTTGTGGCAACACTGTGACTCAGAAGTGGCTTAGGTAATCGCCGCGGGCTTCCAGGCCTGGCCAGGTGAGGGGTGTCGCGGTCAGCACGCACGTGCTCCTTACTTCTCAGTTTAAGGAATGAGTCGAGCTTAACAGGGTTGAAGCTAAACTTGGCCTTTGTTTAGGGAACTTTATTTATTTTGGTTGTTAAAAATTTTTATCTTTTTTAAAGATTTTATTTATTTACTTGAGAGGTAGAGTCACAGACAGTGAGAGGGAGAGATAGAGAGAAAGGTCTTCCATCTGATGGTTCACTCCCCAAATGGCTGCAACAGCTGGAGCTGGGCCAATCTGAAGCCAGGAGCCAGGTGCTTCTTCCTGGTCTCCCATGTGGATCAGGGGCCCAAGGACTTGGACCATCTTCCCCTGCTTTCCCAGGCCATAGCTGGATCAGAAAAGGAGTAGCCGGGACTCGAACTGGCGCCCATATGGGATGCTGGTACCAGAGACGGAGGATTAACCTACTGCGCCACAGCACCAGCCCAAAAAACGTTATCTTTTGAAGTAATTTCAGACTTCTGAAAAGTTGCAGAAACAGTGCAGAATGCGCATGGGCTCGTCATTCACCTACCCTCTTGTCAGCAGCTTACGTAAGCACAGCAGGGTCAGCGCCCGGGAAAGTAACCTTGGCACAGGGTTGTTAGCTAAGCCGTAAGCGCGCTCACATGGCACCCGTTTTTCCTCCTGAGCTGTTTTTGTCCCAGAAGCCACTTCAGGATGCCACACTCTGCTTAGTGCTTGTGTCTCTTCCGTCTCTTCCGTCTCTGCCTTCCCTGTTGGTGACACTTGAGGAGGACTGCTCCGCCCACTTGTCTTGAGCTTTCTCGTGATGAGATTCGGTAGAAGAGGGTGCCTTGTGTTTTCTCTTGGTTAGATTGCCGCTGTGCGTTTTTGTCAAGGCCACCACAGACCTGCTGTTGTGTCCCTCTCAGTGTGTCACATCCGAGGGCACATGGCGCCACCGTGTCCCATTGCTGCTGGAGGTTAAGCTACTGAGCTTCCCCACTGCAGAGTGGCTGGTTTCCCTGTTTGCAATTAAACACGTGTTTTGGGGAAGATATTCTGAGCCCACGCCAAAATTCTGCTTCTCCTCAAGTCTTTGCCCACTCGTTAGCATCCAGCTGTAGACCTTGCCTGCATCAGTTACTACTGTGATGAGTGCCCATGGAGACGGTGCCTTTCCCTCATTCCTGTGTGTCTGTTGGGTGGTATTCTTTTGTAAGCCAGATCTGCCCCTTTTCAAAACCTCGCTTATTTATGCATTTGTTCATTTATTCCACTATGGATTCATGGGCATTGACTTTATTTTATTTATAATTGTTTACGTTTGGTTCAAATGCTTCCGTCTTGGGCCATTGGGAGATCCTTTCCATTGTTTCCTGTGTCATTTTGGCATCCTTTTTTAGAAGCTCCTGATTTTCTGACACCACAAGATGCTCCAAACTCATCTTGTTTTTTCTGCTCCCCAACCCTGGGAGTAACCACTTCTCCAAAAAGCTCTGGCTCCTTGGGTTGGAGGGTGGGACACAGAACCCAGAACCCTGAGGCTTGGTGTTCTCTTCGCTGCATGTGTGTGTGAGAGGGGGAGGCTGTTGTTCCTAAACCTTGTCAGCACAGAGCGAGGAAGCACGTGTGTCCACATCCACCTGTGTTTATTCTCTGCTTCCAATCCTCGGGGCAGGTTTTACAATGAGTTACTGATACTTTGCATTTTAAAGCAATGCCACAATATTTATTCCAGCCTCTCCCTTTGCATCTTTCTTCCCCAACAGAGAGAAACTTGGCTCTCATTGTCTGCGATTCCATGTACCTCTTTGGTTAGTCCTAGAATACACATAAAGTGTGTGTAGAATTGCTGTCCCCGGCCCTATCAGATTTGGGAACTAGAGCACAGTAGGCAGTATTTCTGTGTTCGGCTGGCAGCATCCAGTGGAGATATTGTTTTTCAGTGACTTAGGTTAGTGCTTTCCCTCCCCCTCCTTTTCACAGTGGTTGTGTTACTGATTTATAATACAGTTTTATTTCTTTTTGTATTCCATGTTTTTCTGTATCTTCTCCTGTCCCTTCCCACCCCGGCTTCCTGGTTGATTGTGTGTATGGATGTATGCACGAATGGATGTCGTAAGTTACTTGATTCTAAGAGGCAAATACAGAAAGGTATTCTCAGAGATGTGTTGTTCCCTCCGCAAGCCCGTCACCCACTCTCTGCACTCTCTTTCCTGTGGGTCACCTATGTCTAAAGTTTCTGGTTTATTCTTTTTATATGTCTTTGTACAAATAAGCAGATGTAGGTTTATTTTTTTCCCTTTAAGATTAGTTTATTTACTTGAAAGGTGGAGTGTCAGAGAGAGAGAGAAATCTTACAGCTGCTGGGTCACTCTCCAAGTAGTCATAACAGTCAGGGCTAGGCCAGGCTGGAGCAGGAACCAGGAACTCTATCTGGGTATCCCATGTGGGTGACAGGAACTGAGGCACTTGGGCCATCTTTCACTACTTTTCAGGTGCATTATCAGGGATCATGACTGGAAGTGGAGCAGTGGGGGCTTGAACTGGCGCTTGGATATAGGATGCTGCTGTCACAATTAGTGGCTTAACCCTCTGCACCACAATGCTGGCCCCTGTGTTTAATTTCTTTTTCTTTTTTAAAATTTATTTATTTGAAAGTCAGAGTTACACACAGAGAGAAGGAGAGGCAGAGAAAGAGAGGTCTTCATCTGCTGGTTCACTCTCCAGTTGGCCACATCAGCCAGAGCTGCGTCGATCCGAAGCCAGGAGCCAGGAGCTTCTTCCAGGTCTGCCATGCTTGTGCAGGGGCCCAAGGACTTGGGCCATTTTCTACTACTTTCCCAGGCCACAGCAGAGAGCTGGATCAGAAGTGGAGCAGCCAGGACTCAAACCTGTATCCATATGGGATGTTTGCACTGCAGACAGAGGCTTTACCCACTACGCCACAGCGCCGGCCCCAACCCTGTATTTAATTTCAAAGAAACTGCCAAACTGGTGATTTCTTGGATGTACATGACACCAAAGGCCCAGGCAACAAAAGAAAAAAGACCAACTGGACTTCATGAAAGCTTAAAAAATTGTGCAACAAAATATGATACCAATATAATATAACGGCCATTCGGGAACTGAGGGGAAAGGTTTGTAAATGATGTATCTGGTAAGGGATTAACATTTGGAATTTATAGAGAACTCCTAAACTCTAAAAATCAAACCCAATTCAAATATGGGCAAATAACTTGAATAGACATTCTTCTGAAAAGATACACGTGAAAAGATGCACAGCGTCACTAATAAGCAGGGAAATGTAAGTCAAAACTACTGTGGGTATTGGTCACCCTACTGGGATGGCTACCATCCAAAAACACAGACAATAATGAGAGGAGAGGAGAAATTAGAACCTTATAGACTTTGGGTGCGAACGTGAAGTGGAGGATCCACTATGAAAAACAGTATTGTGGTTCCTTAAAAAATTAAAAATCGAACTATCATATGACCCAGCAAATCCGCTTGTGGGTACATACCCAAAAGAATCGAAGGAAGTGTGGGGAGCAACTCGGACTAGACTAAGTTACTGGAATTAAGACTTATTCTATGCATCTGCTCTCCCACAATATGGCGCTGAGAAGGGAGCAACAACTTCTATGCAGCTGCCTCTCGCCAGCTTGATTGACTGAGCTGCAGGAGCTGATCTTGCTCCTGATTGGAGAAGAGCAGCGTACTCGGCGTGTGGGTAGCAGAGTTGGGATTGGTGAAAGAGGACTATAAAGGAGGAGAGAGACAACATGCACCAGAAACATCTAAGGGGAACATCTAAGAGGAACACCTGTGCAGCCCCCGAGAGAGCCGGCCGGAGGTGTGCCTCTCCCCCGCGGAAGTGGGGAATGTGGCAGGGGGAACCGCCCTTCCACGGAGGTGGAAGGGTCGGTAGCCAACCCGGGAAGAACCAGCAGCAAACCCGGGGAGGGCCGAGCAGACGAAAGAACAGCGCAGGGTCCTGTGTCGTTCCTCCACGAAGAGGGGGAGCGACATAATGGTGCTGTGACTTGGATATGAAGCCTAGGCAGGGTTTAGTGTCGTTCCTCCACGAAGAGGGGGAGCGACAGGAAGGGCCTTGAAGAAATATTTATATTTATATACCAGCAGTCACAGCATTATGCAACAGTCCCCAAAAAGCTGAAGCAGTCCAAGTGCCCACCTGATGATGAATGGAGAAGCAGAAGGCGGTACCTGCCTCACTGGGGTGTTACTCAGCCGTGGAGAAGACGGAGAGCCTGCTGCGTGGTGCATAGGCACGGCCCTTTGGAACGCTGTGTTAAGGGAAATAACAAACAGTGCGTGATTCCTCACATATGAGCACTGAAGTCCCACAGACAAGAAGCAGCTTGGTGGTTGCCAGAGTCTGGGGTTGGGAGATGAGGAGTTATTGTTTAATGAGTTATAGAATTACAGCTTCACAAGATGAAATACTCATGGAGCTGAAAGGTGGTGATGGTTGCATAACTAAGAATGCTTTAATAATACTGTGCACTTAGAAAAAGAAGTTTCCACACTGTTTCTGAAGTGGCTGTGTTATTTGTTCCCACCAGCAATGTCTGAGGGTTCCTGTTTCTCTACAGCCTTGCCAACATTTGTTACTGTCTGTCTTTTTTTTTTTTTTATGACCTTTGAGTGGGCACGAGATGCTGTCTCATGGTGTTAGTTTGCATTGCTCTAATCCCTTATGGATCTGAGCATTTTTTGGTGTTCTCATTAGCTGTTTGCAGTTCATCGTTGGTGAAATGCCCTTTTAGATCTTTGCACATTTTAAAAGTGAGTCAGTTGTCTTCTTATTGAGCTGTAAGAGCTCTTTGTACATCCTTCCTGAATTACATGATTTGCATTTTTTTCTACCAACCCATGGCTTTTTTCATTCTTCAAAATAATTTCTTTTGAAGTGCAAAAGTTTTTAATTTTAAGAAAGTTAAACTTACTGATTTTTAAACTTATGGATTATGTGTTCACTTTTGCTGCAAAGAGATCTGCCTGGACCAAGGTCTCAATGCTTTTTCTCATGTGTCTTCTCTTAGAAGCTTTCTGCCTCTGCCTCTGACATTTGGGTCTCTGGTCCACTTTGAGTGGATATTTTGTGTATGGTTTGAGGGAAAGGTCTAAAGTCATCTTTTTACGTATGGATATCCAGTTATCACAGAAGCATTTGTTGCAAAAGTTGTCATTTCTCTCAATGAAGTGTGTTAGCACTCTAGTGTGACATTGACTAGCCATAAATACAAGGGTTAATTCCACCACGCTCAGCCTTGTTCCATGGATCTGTCTGACTGTCTTTATGCCCATGCCACACTGTCTTGAAAACTATAGCTTTGGAGTACAAAGTCTCCAAAATTTGTTTTCCTTTTTCAAAATTGCTTTGACTTTTCTTAGTCTTTTGTGTTTCCATATAAGTGTTAGGAAACGTTTGTTGAGGTCTGCCAACACCTCCAACCTTATTTCTTTCAGGAAGGTAGCATACTATAGATACTCTTTTACATTTTAATGTTTCCATGTCCTAGAATGTCCTAGAAATCACTCCAAGATCTTTTTTACAGCTGTATAGTACTCCATCAAGCAAATATGCCATAATTAACTGCGTATGCAGATTTCATTAGTTTTCAGCATTATGTAACCACAGACAAACAATGCTGCTTTGAATAACGTCAGGTGCATTTATCTTCCTGCTGTTGGGGATGCATCTGCAGGGCAGTTTCCTGGAAGTGCGTGGCTCATTCAAAGGTAAAGGCTTGGGTCTGCACCGCAAAGAAATAGCGCCTGTCTGGTTTATTCCTCTTTTTTCCTCAGACATTGATGAGTGTGAAAATGAGCTCAACGGAGGCTGTGTCCACGACTGTTGGAATATGCCGGGCAACTACCGCTGCACTTGCTTTGATGGCTTCATGCTGGCTCATGACGGCCACAACTGTCTTGGTAAGGAGAGCAGGGAAGGGCAGTTCTTCACCCATCCCCCAGCACCCTCAGCCCTTTCTTGCCTTCAGTAGAAAACGTACTGGTGTGAAGGCAGAAGGAGGCCAGAGACTTGCCTTTCTGCTCCATGTCAGAGAAGTTTAGGCTTTTATGTGGTCCGTCCTGATGGAAATCCCTCAGTCCAAGGAGGAGGCTGAACACAGTCAGGACTCCTTGCTGATGTTCGAGCACCGATCTGTCACGTTGAGATCTTTGCTCTGGCATGGGAAGGTCCCTGACTCACAGCCGTTGTGAGTTCCCTGGGAGATGAGGCAGACTGCTTCCCCAGAAGGCTGCGGACGTGTGCCTGGGTCACAGTCAGGGCGGTGCCCACGTTGTTTCTTGAAAGAGAGAAAATCAAACGGAAAACTTCTGTGAGCACCCTGCTGGGGTTTCAGCCTGCGAGTGAGGGCTGCAGGGTGTGTTTGTGCTGGCTCCTTGTGCCAGCACTGGAAAGCGCTGCGTAGCAGCAGCGAGCTGTCGGAAGGGGCTGCGTTGGGTGGTTTCAGAGGGTGCAGCACACCCGGCCGGTAGGTATTTGGTGTAGGCGGTTGTGCAGGAGGCCAGCATGAGAGACGCCTTTGATGCTGGTGAGCCTACCTGTGGTTGAGCCTCCAGGTCCACGTGTGGGGACCACTCAGCCTTCCAAGCCTGCTGATGTCCCCCTGGCCAGCCAAGGGGCAGCCGGAATGGCCACTTGATCAAAGGCTTTGAGATGGCCATGAAAGATGCTAAAGTGCAGGCAAGGCCTGTGTTTTGAGTGTGGGGGTCTATAGTGCCTGAAGGGAGCAATTCCATTATGGACTCAACTCTGATGTAGCGTTGATGCCCGTCAGTGTCACCTGGGGCTCTACCCTGCCAGACTGGGTCCTTCCTCTCCTGCTTGTGCCCTGTGGAGGAGGTCGGGCTCCAGGTGCCCAGACCACTCAGCCATCAGCCAGGGGTGATGGGGGCTGCAGGGTCCGTGGCCCCCTCTGTATGCTCCCTGGGCAGCTGAGATCAAAAAACACACATCTGAGAGCAGGACTAGATGGAGAGGACTTCAACTCTCAGAAAAGGGAGATGGCTTTCCGCACGTAATTTGATGGCAAACAGACAGTACGGGGTTTTGTTTGTTTTCCATTTTCAGGGGGAAGCTCCCTCTGATTTGCCAGCAGGGGCATCTTGAGGACTCCCGGCTGGCAGCAGGACCACTCACTACCGTTGTGCTCTGATCCATGGCCAGGGCGGAGGTGGGCGGTGCGGGGAGTGTGCACTTCCAAAGAGCAAGCAGCAGAAGCCCCCAAGGGTTAGGACCGGGCCGGGTGAGTGGGGTGGGGCTGAGTCCTGCTCGTTGGAAATCTGGAGGCCTTTGCCTCGATTGCTCTGCAGGCATAGATGTTCAGTGGGAGCTCCCTGGACCCTCCTGGGGTCTCTCTGTGGTTGCCGGCATCTGCCCTGCGGAGCGACCCTGAGCATCCACTGTGCGTGTGTGCAGCGGCTATGGAGCCTGCGGAAGGAAGGGCCCAGGGAATCCAGCCACAGAACTCTCTGCCAGTCAGACTTGAGAGGGCGGTGGCACTCCTTCCTGCCTCTCGGGGAGGACCCCTCTCTTGGCTCGGCCCCCTGCCCCCACCACAGCCTCACTTACCTCTGCCCCCATAGCAGCCCTATGAGCACCGCTTAGCTCTGGCGCTGAGCCTTGCTCAATGCAAGACCCGCAATGCCTGCGAGCCTGACAAACCGGGCGCTGCCCTGCCGCACCTGCACCTGCCCTGTGTCCACTTCCTACTCACGGAGCACCTGGAGCTGCCCTAATTTACGCAGCTTTGTACCTTAGACGCACCTGTGCAGTTTCCCCACCACCATCGCCTAGGCCTCAGCCAGCACTGGCTGAATCCACAGGTCTGGAGGTGGCCTCCAGGCGCCAGGGGTCTCGCCTGCAGCCAGGCTGACAGCCATTGCCTTACAACCTTAGGGAACCCGCCCGCCTGGGATCTGTGCCTGTGCAGGTGGGCACACACATGGGCAGCGGTAGTCCTCCGCACAGAGGGCTAATGAAGCCCTGCCCGTGGCTGTGCAGAGAAGGAACAGAGGGTTAAGCCAGGGGTGGGGTGTGGCAGCGCAGAGAGGGGCACCCCTTGGCTCACAGCCAATCCAGGATGCGGCGCTCAGGGAACGGGCCTGTCCCGCTCACTGTGGGGCGCCCCCGCCAGGTGTGCTCCAGCTCACCCTCTGGAATGCGCTCCCTTGACTCTTTGGCACGGACCAGAGCCGGTTTGTTAGGCTTGGGGGGATGGCTTGAGTCCCATCAGTTTAGTCAGGCATCTGCTTGGTAGTGTGGGAGGACAGATGACTGCAAGATCTGAAGCTTGAAACCAGATAACAGATATTTAAATGTGAATTTTCTTGTTCCGAACCCGCCCGGGAGCTAGCGATAGGCACGTGAGAAATTAGGCTGGAGAACGCAAATGGCTTTGATATCAGCCTTCTCCGGGAGCCTTTGTTGTGTCTGAGAGTGTTCTTGAAGTTTCCAAGTCTTCAGCTCTGGCAGCGCTGAGCGTGCCTGACTGGGGGTGAGCACCCGCTGTGCTCTCTGTCCCCACAGACACTGCAGCCGGGTAACGTGTGCCAGCAGCCGAGCACAGGTGTCAGAGAGTGGGTGCGGGAGGACAGGTCAGGGAGGACCTGCTCTCTGCCTGCCTCTCTGCTGCCTCCTTCTCTGGGGTTCCTGGGGCTCCTGCTGTGTCCTCCACCCCCTCCCTGGCCAGGCATCCTCCAGGATTCCACCTCTGCCCACCCCCACACCCCTGCCTTTGGCACTGTCTGCATCCACCACTTCATTTGGCAACTCCAAGTGAGTGGTTTTCAAAGTCACCCTTACAAACCGGATTCTCTCCCTGTCGGTGGACCTAGCCCTGAGTCAGCATTGCAGACAAGCCCCCGCCTTCCTGGGGTGGGGGGACAACCACATCTCCATCCCTGTTTCTGTACCCAGCGCTGGATGTCAGCTTTCCATCTGACATGGTCTAGCAATGTCCCACCCCCGTCTCCTTCCACGCCTGCCTGCCCCAGTTCCGTCCCCTCCTGGTGTTGGCCCGGCCATTTCAGGGGCATGTGTGCAGTGGGCTCCCAGGATTTCCATTCCTCTCCTTCCCTTTGTCCTACCCACCCTCAGCTGCCTCCTTATTTTTCTCCCAAAGTGGGGCCTGCCCTTGTCTCCCCTGCCCCGGTGGCCCAAAGTCCCAGACAAATCAAGTAGGCTTCCCCTGGTCTCAGGATCCTTCGGCATGACCCCGGTCTGTCTTCCCAGCTGCATCTCCTGTAAGGTGCCTCCGTGAACCCCTGCTCAGCCAAGGTGAGCGACTCGCAGCTGGCGATCCCCTCTCTTCTGTAAGGGCGCATCGTTCATGAGCTTTCCCAGAGCACCCTAGCCACACGGCCAGGCTGGAAGTCGCCCACTCTCCTTATGCCACCTTCACCTGCTGTCGGAATCCTCTGTGTCTCGGCCTCTTTCCCTCCACAGAAGGGCAGGCTCCCAGAGGAAACAGCTTTTCTCCTTCTCTGCTCTGTTGCTGTGCCCTCCAGCACATGCTTAGGAAAGAGAAGGTGTCCCAATAATATTGACTGCACTGACCACCTTGCGTCCATGCCCCGGCCTGGTGAGTGTGGCCCGGGGCCAGGAGAGCTGGGCCAGTGTCTCTGGGCCCTGGGGTGTGAATTCTGAGCACTTCTGTGATGCCAGGACCACAGGAGAGCCCGTGTTGCTCTGCAGGGGTCTCTGCGATATGCGACTGGGCGGGGCTCTGAGACTGTCCCCAACGCAAAGCCTGACGACCCTCTCTCCTGCAGACGTGGATGAGTGCCTGCAGAACAATGGCGGCTGCCAGCACACCTGCCTCAACGTCCTGGGCAGCTACGAGTGCCTCTGCAAGGAGGGGTTCTTCCTGAGCGACAATCAGCACACGTGCATCCACCGCTCAGAAGGTACCACGGCCCCGCGGCCGGCCGGGGCACCCGGGAGGGGGTGCGGGGGTCAGAGCGGCATCTGGGAGTCCCCTCCCCACATGCGTACACACTGAAGCATGGGATAGGGAAGTAGTTAGTGCAGACTCTGCGGCGGGGCAGCCGCCGCCGGCGCCGCCAACATCGTCTCCTCACCCGGCGGACCCAGTGCGTTGGACTGGGAGTGCCCCGGGATCCTTCCCAACTCCAGCAGCCTCTGACTCTGGCCTTTTCATGGAGTATGTCCCACACGTGACCGCCGTCTCGGGAGGAACAGAATGATGGTCTGCCAAGGTTTTCAGAAAGGGACCACTGGGCAGTGGCGACCGCTCCTGGCCCCAGGTCCTTCCTGTAGACACTTCCTGTGCACACTGTTCTCAGCTCCTGGCCAGGTCTGGCCTCCCCTAGGGTTTTGCATTTTTGAAGCTGAGCCTGCGGGGCTCCAGGGGTCCGAGGACCCCTCCCTGCGCCAGGGCCGGGCTATTTCTCCATCAATTTGCAGGGACTCTTCCGTGGCCACCCTTCCATTCTCCAGGCTTTGACTTTACCCCTTCTCTTAATTCCTTTGTTATTTTAGTGGGTCCCTGGGATGGAGATAACGTGGCCAGTATTTTAGTTACTTTTAACTGAACGGCAGCCTTTCAATCCTTTCCTGCTCTTGCTTAAGCCCATGAGCCCTTCTAGGTGGCTGTAGCCGCCCAGGGCTGAAGCTGCCTGTTTTCAGGGAAGAGACCAAACACGGGCTTTTTAACTCCTTTAGGCATGCGCTGCTTACTCATTCCTGTAACTTAAGAATGAGACTGAGGCCGGCGTTGTGGCACAGAGGGTTAACCTGCCGCCTGTGATGCTGGCATCCCATATGGGTGCTGGTTCTTGTCCTAGCTGTTCCCCTGCCAGTTCACCTTCCTACTAATGTGCCTGCAAAAGCAACGGAAGATGGCCCAAGTACTGGGCCCCTGTCACCCACTAGGGAGACTTGGATGAAGCTTCTGGCTCCTGGATTCTGCCTGTCCCAGCCTTGGCTGTTTTGGCCATTTTGGGGTGAACCAGCAGATGGAAGCTCTTTCTCTCTCTGTGTCTTCCTCTGTCTCTGTAACTCTGACTTTCAAATGAGTAAATACATCTTTAAAAAATAAAATTCTTTTTTTAAAGAAGATTTATTTATTTATTTGTAAGTCAGAACTATATAGAGAGAAAGGGAGATAGGGAAAGTGATAGAGAAAAAGAGAGAGGTCCACTGGTTCATGCCTCAGATGGCCACAATGGCCATGGCTGGGCCAGGCAGAAGCCAGGAGCCAGGAGCTTCATCCAGGTCTCCAAGTGGGTGGGAGGGCCCAAGCACTTGGACCATCTTCTGCAGCTTTCCCAGGTGTGTTATCAAGGAGCTGGATCAGAAGTGGAGCAGCTGGGACTTGAACTGGCACCCATTTGAGACGCTGGTATTGCAGACAACGGCTTAACCTACTACTCCACAGTGAAATTCCCCATGAAATTCTTTTTTAAAGTTTTATTTACTTATTTTCACTTTATTTGAAAGACGGAGAGAGACAGACAGACAGACATCTTCCATCTGCTAGTTAAATTCTCAAATGCCCATACCAGCCAGGGCTGGGCCACGCTAAAGCCAGGAACCCGAATTCAGTTCAGGTCCCCTACAAATGTGACAGGAACCCAAGTACTTGAGTAACCACCTGCTTCCTCCCAGGGCATGCATTAGCAGGAAGCTAGATTGAAGCAGAGGAGCTGGGACTTGAACCAGGGGCTCAAAACAGGACACAGGAGTCCCCTTGGTATCTTAACCTCTGAGCCACAGGCCTACTCCTTGGAAGATGATTTTTGTCTCATTTTTCAAGAGTGATGTCTCATGCCTTATACCTCATTAGAATAAATGGTTTTTTGAGGACTAAGAAGAACTGGGAGAGAAATCAGGGTTGGTGGCTTCAATGGCTGTCACCTCCTGGAGTTTGTGCATTCTCAGTGTTAGGGGCCGGGGAGTGAAACCCACACTGCCGGCGAGCCCGTGGTTTCTCAGGCCGGCAGGCAGGGCCTTGATAGAGCGGCAGCCGGGTCTTACTTCCCTGCCAGGTTCCCTGGAGGCCGTGCTGTGGTGCTGTGTGCCGGGGTCTCACGCAGCCCGAGCTGTGCTTGATGGAGCTGGCGGTGAATTAAGATACCAGTGGCGCAGAGTGGGCCGAGTCTCAGGGCATCCCCTTTTCGCTTGCTCAAAGTTGCTGCTGGGGAAGCCCCTCTGCCCTTTTCTTCAGGTGCTGGGGGTTGGTTGGGGGGGGCACCTATAGGCAAAGCCAATGCTTGGACGTCCCCCGTGTGGATCCCCCACTCACAGAGCAGCATGGAGGATGGTCGCCCAGCCCAGCCCCTCCCCTCCTGCAGGCCCCAGCCCGGTGCGAGACGCAGGCTCCTTGTAGCAGAAGCAGACACCAAGGCAGCGCCTTTCCGCAGGCAGAGTTCTCCGAACTTTCCGCAGCTCAGACATTTTTGGATCCCCCAAAGAGTATTTAAAATGAGCATATTTGTCTGGAACTCAAACCACAGTCCAAGCATCTGCATCGTGGCCTGGAAGCGCTCGCTGTGATTTTTGGTTATGTTTCCACCTGATTGCTTGGCAAACTCCTGGCCACGGGAGCCAGCAGATCGTAGCGGTTTGTAAGGGGCACCTTCCCTTTTCCCAGCGGGCAGCCTCTGCCCACCATTCCTCCAGGGCTCCCCTGTGTGCTCCTCGTTAATCCTTTAGGAACCATAGTAACATAGGGTAAAGTGTTTAAAAGGAGGCCAGCGAGGCACTAGTATTTTCTAGTGCTGCTGCTGCTGTTGGTAATACTTACCTACTAAGTGCTTTTCCACACGGGGGTCCTGGCAGCCGGTTCTGAAGGAGAGCTGGGGCAGGGGATTGCATCTGTCCTGAGAGCCCTGAGCCCCGCTGGGGACCCCGTGTGCGGGTGGGGTGGGCTGGAGGGCAGCGGTCACCCCAGCCTGCCTCTGTTCTGTTCCCGGGTGCTCAGGCCGCCATGGTGAGCGCTCCTCCGCTAGTGTTTCGTCTGCTCTGAAATGTTTAGGCGGTGTCCTGCTGGCCGGGGAAGGTGGTGTCCCATCTTATGAAATGCCGCTCAGCCCCACCTTGAGGTGTATTTTTATTTCATTTTCGGTTTCCAGAAGCGTCCTTCAGTGGAAGCCGGGGCCTGGGGAGCGCCAGCGTGGGGTATTTCCAGTGTTTCTAGACGTGGCTGCCAAGCCGGTGTCTGGGACCTCTGCGGGGCTCCTCCCAGTCTGGAGCAGATCCACGTGCTTCCCCTCACGGGGGCCTCGTGTGGAGCTGGCCTTGCTTGGGGAGACGGGGGTCGCTCCTTGAGAAAGCAGCAGCATGCCAGAGCAGTGAAGCCTCCGTCGCCTCTTGGTAACCTCAAGTCTGGCTCCATCTGATAGGGCAGCAAAGGGGGGCGATTTGTCTCCGAATCCCTGTGGCATTGGATCTTCTTAGGAAATATCTGTTGCGTAAATAAATCGCTCTGAGGTGGTAAAGGTCACCCTGCAGATGTCTTAACAGACTCGGGACCAGAGTGAAACAGACGATGCTCAGGAAGCCGACCCGTCTAGGGAGCGCTCTTTGCTGGCGTGACTGCCGCCCTTTCTGGGGCCCTGTGGTATTTGCCCTAGCCTGTTCCTGCCCTGGTCATCTCAGTTGCTCTGCAGAGCCCAAGACAAGCACAGTGCACGCTGAGCCCTCCACAGGCCGCTCTCGCTGCCCCGGGGAGCAGATAATAACAGCTTCAGAAAGTTGGGCCAGAGAAAGCAGGAGAGCTTCCCACCAGTCTGCGAGCCTCTTTCTGTGTTTACTGGCAGCGGCCCTTGGCATGCGTGACCTCCAGCAGACTGAGTGCTGGAATGCACACGACTCATAATTGCCAGATAAAAAGCAAAATGGTTTCAAGAGAGACTCAGGGGAGCGCGGCACGTCTTAACCATTGGGCTGCCTGTTGGAACTGGAATGGCCACTGTGTCCGGACAACTCTCCTGGTTAAGCAGAGGTCAGTGACTCTGTGGTGAGAGGTGGGGAGAGGAGACTTCAGGGGACCCATACGGGACAGTGTTGGACTCTCATGCTCAGAGTGGCACAGCTTCCGGTGTTGGATGGGGTCTTGCTAGTAGAGAGCCAATGGGAACCGAGTCCCTGTTCTGGAGTTGCCTTGCACAAATGCGGACTGTGCAATACACGGACAGGCCCTGATACTGCGGCTCACATGCGGCAGGTGTCCCGAGGATCAGTTCCTTCAGAGCGCAGGCAGGCAGCAAGTTCCCAAAGGACGGGTTTCAGGGATGAGCATTCGGCCTCGCGGTTAAGGGGCCTCTGTCCTCTTGGGTACTTGGGTTTGACTAATGCATCTGCTTCTAACTGCAGCTTCCTGCTAAGGCAGACCTCAGGAGGCAGCAGTGACAGCTCAAGTGTAGAGACTCGGATTGAGTTCTTGGCTCCTGTCTTCGGCTCTGGGCCAGCCCTGGATGTGTTGTTCACTGGAAAGATATCACATGCAGGAGGCCCCTCCCTCAGGCACCCTCCCCTGCCCCCCGTTGTGTGCTGTGGTTGTGTGATGCTGTCAGTCAGAGCTTGTGCCAAGTCTGCAGAGGGAGAGGCGGAGGGACTCACTCAGGGCGGTCATGTGACAGAGGTCCCTGGCACCTCTCTGCCAAAATGCAGTTGTCACACTCACTTCCCAAGTATGGATTTGGTGGAGATGGAGAGAAGGGTTGGAATTCTTTTGAAAATTATCATCTCGAGTTAGACATTGGGTGTCATCATTGTGGCATAGCTGGTAAAGCTATCTCCTGCAGTGCCAGCATCCCATATGGGTGTCGGTTCACATCCGGGCTGCTCCACTTCCAATCCAGCTCCCTGCTAATGGCCTGGGAAAAGCAGTGGAAGACGGCCCAAGTGCTTGGGCCCCTGCTACCCACATGGGAGACTCAGATGAAGCTCCTTGCTCCTGGCTTTAGTCTGCCCCAGGGCTGGCCCTTGTGGCCATCTGGGGAGCAAACGAGCAGATGGAAGATCTCTCTCACTCTATCTCTCTCACTCTATCTGTCTCTGTCTGTCTCTCTCTCTCTGTAACTATGGTTTTCAAATAAATAAATAAACCTTAAAAAAAAAAGAGTTGGATGTTGTCGCTGTTATATCTGCACCTTTCTTTTAAAAATATTTTATCTATTTATTTGAAAGGCTGAGTGACAGAGAGATAGAGGGAGAGAGATAGTGAGCGAGAGCTCTTCTGTCTCCTGGTTCACTTCCAAAAGGGTGCCATGGCCAGGAGTGGATTGAAGTCAGGAGCCAGGAACTCCATCCAGGTCTCCCACATGGGTAGCAGGGGCCCACGCACTTGGTCCATCTTCCACTGCTTTTTCCAGGTGGATTGGAAGTAGAGCAGCCTGGATGTGGGCGTTACTAGCAGCAACTGGGCCACAACACTGGCCCCATCTGCATTCTTGGGAAGTCTCATGGCCTCTTTGCATTCTTAATTTTTTGAAAAAGATTTATTTATTTACTTATTTTGAAAGAATTAGAAAGAGGGAGAGACACAGAGAGAAAGAGATCTTCATTTGCTGGTTCACTCCCCAGATGGCCTCAAGGGCCAGTGCTGGGCCAGGCTGAATCCAGGAACCAGGAGCTTCATCTGGGTCTTCCATGTGAGTGACAGGGGCCCAAGCACTTGGGCCATCTTCCACTGCTTTCCCAGGCGCATTAGCAGGGAGCTGCATCAGAAGTGGAGCAGCCAGGACATAAACCGGCACCCATATGGGATGCTGGCACTGCAGTTGGTGGCTGTACCTGCTAACCACAACACTGGCCCTGCCCTTTGCATTCTTCATCAGCCAATGTATGAAGACGTGGCAGAGGTCAGAGTCTGAGTTCTGGTTCCTGGGGTCAGCACACGCAGGAGAGAGCTCCGGCTAGTTGCAAGGGCTTCTACCTCTTTAGGGAAATTGACGTCGTATCTCCTTCATGATATAAGAAATTTTCCACATCTCTGTTAATTAAGCCAGCTTGATTTTAATGACATTCTTTTCGGGGGCTGCCAGAAATGCCAGCGGCTGAGCCGCGACGTTGGGACTCGGGGTTTTCATCACAGCCTGGTCACCTGCTGCGTGCTGCTGTCTTGCAGAAGGCCTGAGCTGCATGAATAAGGATCATGGCTGCAGTCACATCTGCAAGGAGGCGCCGCGGGGCAGTGTCGCCTGCGAGTGTAGGCCTGGTTTTGAGCTGGCCAAGAACCAGAGAGACTGCATCTGTAAGTATGACCTTCCCTCCTGCTAGGAACACACCCGGACACTGCCTTCTGCAGCCTGGCTTCGGAAACACTGTGGCAGGGCCTGGGAGCAGCAGCAGCAACAGGGAGGCAGTGGCATGGAGACTGGCCACTGCACAAGTGAAGTTCCCCACAGGGAAGGCCAGAGATGCTTTAAAAGGGCCTCACCTGGAGGGAATGAAATCCGGGAGTCAGGCGTGTGAATGCTGGGGGCAGGGCCCCGCGTGCCCTCTGAATAAAGTCACGTTGTCGCATCTGGCCAATCACAGCTCTTGGTCCTTGGTCCCTGTGTCCTTTCACAGCCCCGCTGCCTCCCTTCTCCAGAGGTTAAAATCTTCGCCTCTCCCATTCTTTGATGCCTCCGATCCTTTTCCGAGCCCTCCTGCCCCCCTGGCTTGGTGAACCTCACCTCAAATCCAGGATAAAGTCTTTCCCCAAAGGCCACGTTATGCGCACAGGCCTGTCTCAAGATGCTCCATGTCCCAGTAAATTCTTGCAGGAACCACCCCACCTGCTATGGATTGCCCTTCTCATTTTGAGCAGAACAGGCACAGTTTTGTAGTCACAGCAGCAGGCAGTGGCCACGAGGTCTTCACACCGAGTTAGCCGCCTGCCTGACCACCACGCTGTAGCGCCCACAGTGCCTGCCCAGGCAACCTCACACAGGGCAGCTGTTTGGTATTTTGGCTCCCACATCACTTTGTTTAACTCCTCAATTACAGTGCGTGACACTCCAGGTTGAATTGTGTCTCCCAGGCAGGAGCTACCCCCTGGCAGGGGCCTTGTGCCACTTTTGCCTCTCAGTCTCCCCCTGGAGTCCAGCATGGGATGTGCCCCCCGTGCACTGGCTCCATGAACAAGTGGACGCATGGCAGACACCAGCTGGATGCCGCTATCACGCAATGCTTATATCACGGAACTCCGAAGTGTAGCGAGTGGTGTTCCGAAACCAGTGTTTACGCGGAAAAAAATACTGGAGGTTTCCCTTGAGCAATCCAAAGGTATGGACAGTCTGCCAGCCATCGTGGTTCACAGCCAAGAGTTAAGAGAGGAGGAGACCACTGGGCAGCCGGAGGTCCTCCCTATTGTTTCCAGGCCTGGGCGGAGGGCAGCCGAAAGCCTGGCTGCCCAGGGCTGCTGCTCAGGTCGCTCAGTGTGCATTGCTGGAGGTGGAACACCTGCCCGCTGACTTCTAAAAATGTAAAATGTTTTAGAGATGTCGCTACTCAAATGATATGGTTATTAAAAAATGATAAAAATGATAATAAAGAAGGAACCGCACCCGTGACCAGCTGTTGGGGTCCTCTGGCATTCCTGTTTGGTTGCTGTGCCCAGGCACCTGCAGTTTTTGCATAGCTATCGCCACAGACCACTTTCTCACATCCCCAATATGTAATTAGGTTTTCTTCTTAATTAGAAAAACTACAAAGGCTTGTGGAAGAATTCAAACGCTCCAAAGTGTACAAAGCAAACGTGTGGTTTCCTCACTCCCAGTTCCATTGCCAGAGGTAACCACTGTTCACTGTTTGATGAGTAGATAGTTTTGTAGTCGGCTTTTTCATTTTTTTGGCCTGTCATCAATGCGTTCGTATGTGGTCTTCATAATTATTGGTTAAGGTAGCATTAATTGTGGGCGAAGAGTCATCGTTTCTTCTGATTATCTTCCCTTCAAACTCATCCAGGTGGGATCCGGTGCGAGAAACCCGGATGTGTCAGTGAACGGATGACTTCAATATGGTCTGTTTATTCCAAACATAAGGCACTGTGGTGTTTCCCAAAGCCCCAGTGCAGCTGGATTATAGGAAAACTTCTCTAGGGTAGAGCAAGGCAGTAGTTGGAATCTCAGTTTAATTCCCCTGAAACTGTGAAAATCTCCCTCGCTGCTCCCGTCTCTGTCTCCTGTACAGCTCTGCTTAGCCAGACATGGCGGGGTCTGAATCCGCGTTGTCTGTTTTATGTACAGCGCCTGGCACGGACTAGGTGCTCAGATTCTCGCAAGATGAAAATCCAAGTTCCAGTTCCTCTGGAGCAAGCACAGCCCTGATCGCGGAAAGCTCCGAGCTTTATGTATTGATCCCTTTTGCTCTCAGTGACCTGTAACCATGGAAACGGTGGGTGCCAGCACTCCTGTGAAGACACAGCTGAAGGCCCAGAGTGTAGCTGCCATCCGCAGTACAAGATGCACACAGATGGGAGGAGCTGTCTTGGTGAGTGGTCACCACCATACTGGGCAGGCCTGCCCCAGCCTGCCCATCCCCAACCCCAATCCCAGCCCCAACCCCAACCTCCACACCAACATGCACCCCAACGCTAGCCCTAACCCTTAATGGTGTGTAGCATCAAATGCTGGTGATTCTGGTGCGTTTGCGCCCAGACAGGCCCCATGCTGGCTTACCTGTTGCCGTGGGCGTGGTCTTAGCCTTGGGGTGGAGGCCCCCTCCCTGTGCAACCTTGGAAAGCCCTGCCTTCCTTCCTGAAGCAGGTGCTCTTGAAATGGGGACAGTGCGTCCCAGGGCCCAGGGTGGCGTGGGGTTGGAGTTAGCCGTGGGAGGCCCGTCCTGCCCTTCGCGGGTGCCCCCTGCTAGCTCCACCGTGGGAGCTCCTAGGGCCACGGCTCTCTTTGTCCTGGACTAGGGGCTCGGAGCGAATCTGAAGCTGGCATGCCCTGATGTCTCTTTGGTTGGTAGCGGGTACTTCACAACCTCTTGCCATATTTTATGTTTCTAAGGATCTGCGGCATTGAATGTGCTACATTTTCCCGCAGATTCTTGTGACAGCACCCATTGATTGAGTGAAGAGAGTCAAATAGTCTACCTTGTTCTCACGGCTGGGATTTGTGTAGGGGGTAAATAGCCCGGCTCATTCGGTCCGAGCCCTGTGGTCTTTGGCTTCTGTTGTAGAGCGAGAGGACGCAGCGCTGGAGGGGATGGAGAGCAACGCCACGTCTGTGGCCGACGGGGATAAGCGAGTGAAGCGACGGCTGCTCATGGGTAGGCGCCGCTCCCCTGCCCCGCTCACTGCAAATGGCTTGAACGTGGGGCACCTGTGCCCTCAGATCAGCCCCACGGGGCGAGCAGAGCCAGGGTGTGTCTGTTTTTCACCCACGGCTGCTGCCTAATCACCATCCAAGACCCCAGCCAGGCTGTCAGAATAAGCAGGTTAAAGACCGCGGGCTGCCCAGCTACCTGTGACACTTGGCAGACTGCCCTGCGCCTCTGTCTCTTGGTCTTTCTTTAAAAATCTACCTCCTAGGATTATTAGGAAGCTCAGTTCAGACAGGGAAACGGCCAAGGGGTGGGGGTCCAGCACCTGGGACTTGGTGGGTGGGCTGTGAGCGTCAGTTCCCACCTTCCAGGTGACCGGAGCGCGGGAGGCGCTCTGGGGAGCCCAGGCTCAGCCTGGCTGGCTGTCTGGGGCTGTGCCCATCCAGCCTTCTATTTCTGGCCCAGCTGATCGTCATGGCACCAGAGCTGACTGGAGGGGAGCAGCTGCTGGCTGAGGGCCTGGGGAGGCCGGAGGGCGGGTCCAGCAATGGGGCCGGGGACAGGAGCAGCAGTAGA
Source organism: Oryctolagus cuniculus (assembly GCF_964237555.1). Taxonomy (NCBI): domain Eukaryota; kingdom Metazoa; phylum Chordata; class Mammalia; order Lagomorpha; family Leporidae; genus Oryctolagus; species Oryctolagus cuniculus. The sequence goes on from NC_091432.1 coordinate 57,152,658, forward strand.
GGCAGTGGCCGCGGGGTGGGAACCAGACAGAGCCCTTGACACACTGTTATTCTGGAACAAGACGGGCTGGACCAGAGCAAACCTGTCTCTTGTCAGCTTCTGGATTTAATAGTCAAGTTGGATGTGGGACCATCTGTGGTTACCAAGCAGGTAACTTTCCGGAGCCTTTTCAAAGTTATTATGTTTAATTGTATTAAATCAAAATCATACATATGAATACTTCAAAAAGCGAATTATCGCTCATAATGAAGTACATCAGTGTCTCATAACTTTCAGTTACGGTTTGCCAGAGGCTCCCTTCCCCCAACTTGCTGAAAAGCGAAGTGCGTGCAGTGGTCTCCTGTGTGTCAGTCCCGGAGAGTAGCCTGTGACTCCCAGCCAGGGATGACCAGGTTTGACCTTTCCCAGCTCCGCCTACCCTGGTGCACACACACAGGCATCCTCGCTGCCATACCCCGGATGCAGTTGCATCACAACTCAAATCCATCCTGTGTGTTCACGCTATTGTCGCTGTGAATACCTACCTATGACTCGCCTTGCGTCATAGCATATGCTACTCTTGTATTTTCTGTGTCTTCTTAGTTTCTTAGTTTTCATTCATGCTTTTGCACACTTCTGACAGAGCTCTCAAACCCACTTGATTATGTTTAAATATGGCAGGTAACATATTAATGCATTTTTCTGCTTTTAAGAGCCTCTGCTGAGGCTTCTACCCAGCTCCAGTTGGCCTGACCTGTTGGCTGGAGGCAGGCCCTGCAGAGCAGCCGAGGACTTGTTTCGTGCACCCTAAAACCTGTGCACGCTTGGAAACGCCCTCATCTTCTGCCCTCGCCGTTCACGCAGAGCCCTGCTCGGTGTGGCCGTCGGAGCTAGGAAGAATGTTCCAGCAGAGTTTTGTTAGCACACCGTCATTTCCAGGCATGCCGTGTTGTTTTGAAGGGTCTCAAGTCGTGTTTATTCTCGATGCGTCGTGTGACCCTGTGAAAGCTTCTCTCTGGAGGTTTTCAGGTCTCCTCGTCCCTGGTGACCTGGAGCTCCACGCTCGCACTCTCACTGCGGGACTCCGCCCGCCCGTGGTGCTGAGTACCTTCGTGGGGCCAGTCAGGTTCCTCGGCTTTTGGAAATTTCCTTGTACTTTTTCTTTGACAGATTTCTTCACTTTATCTTCCCTGCTGCTTCTCTCTGGCGTGCCTGTCAGTGGCCGTTGTAATTCCTGGATTTACTCTCTCTTTCCCTCCTTTTCTCTGTATTTTTGTTCTTTCTAGAAGGTCCTTCATTTCTCTCTCTCTCTTTTTTTTTTTTGACAGGCAGAGTGGACAGCGAGAGAGAGAGACAGAGAGAAAGGTCTTCCTTTGCCGTTGGTTCACCCTCCAATGGCCGCCGCGGCCGGCACGCTGCGCTGATCCGATGGCAGGAGCCAGGAGCCAGGTGCTTCTCCTGGTCTCCCATGGGGTGCAGGGCCCAAGCACTTGGGCCATCCTCCACTGCACTCCCTGGCCACAGCAGAGAGCTGGCCTGGAAGAGGGGCAACCGGGACAGAATCCGGTGCCCCGACCGGGACTAGAACCCGGTGTGCCGGTGCCGCTAGGTGGAGGATTAGCCTAGTGAGCCGCGGCGCCAGCCCATTTTTCTCTTCTAATCTTTCTACAGGATTCTTTGTTCATATCTGTTTTCAAATCCTATTTTTTTTAATCTGACTTTCAGTCTTTTGCGTTGAGAACTTGTTCTTATTTCCTGGGTGCTTCTCTTCCCTCCCTGAGGAAATTAGTTGCAAGAGTTTAACTTCTCGTTTGTAGTGTTTACTGTTTCCTCCAGGTTTCTTTCCCCCTGTTTGATTTGCTGTGTCTGTTCCACATCAGAGGCTTTCCTAAAACACCTGATGACTCCTGACTGCTTTTTCGTGTTCACTGCCGAGCTAGTGAGATGTTCTCCTGCCTGGTGGAGGTGGGACTTCCTGTTTGGATGACTAGACAGCGACTCACCATTCGTCTGGAGAGCCTCTAAACCAGTACCTATGGGTCTTTTCTCTCGGGCAGGGTGGTTTAGCTGGCGGGAATCCTTCGGGAGAACAGGAGGTGCCCAGATCTCTCGGGCCGTGGACTGCACCTCCCTCTCCTGCTCTGCTGTTCTGGTGCACCCGAGGCCGGCACCCCATCTGGTCCAGCTTCTCCAGTGGGTGTGCTCCTTTGCAGCAGCAGCCGGCATGGGGAAGGGAGAAGCTTGGGGGTTTGTTTCTTACCCAGACTCTCAATCCGTCTTCCTCTTTTTAACTCCGTCCTCAGGGCTGCCTCTCAGGTAGCTGGCTCCTCCATCCCTGGGCATGTCCGGGTTCTGTGGCTCTCACGAGCTTGCCGCCTGGAGCACCCCTTCTGAAGACTCCTAGGATTCAGCTCTCTGCTCGTCAGCTGCCGTTCCCTCACTCACGTGAATGGGTCACATCCTCCAGCTACTGTATTTTCCGTTTTCTCTGTCCTTAAGGATTTATCCTTTAAAAAGTCTCTCATTTTAGTGAGGTTTGGAGAGGAAACATACTAAGTTGCAACCAAGCTTGTTTCCCCCAGCTGTCAAATGAGCCAGCCTCGGAAGTGAATTCACACGTCTGAGTACCCAGGTGCTAGTGATTGAATGGCTCTGCGTGGCGCTTGTCCGTTGCGGGAAGGCCATTTGCTCCTGTTCCTTGTCTCCAGACCCTGGCTTAGTGTCCCGGTAGCTTTGATGGGGCTCCTCCGTTCAGGGAAAGGTGAGCTCTCACCTGAGTCAGTTGGCTGCTGTGAGGATGACGGCCCTAGTCTGCAACTAGAGCAATGCTTGGCCAATTGCTCGGATTGAAAGAAGGTTCATGGCTGAGGACTGGGAAAGGGACATGTCCCCTTGCCTGTTCTGCACTCACATCTCACCTGCTGGGTGTGACTGTTGTCAGCAGGTGGCTGTCTGTGGACCGGCTGAAACTTGTAGTGGCTTGAAATCTGCCAGCAGCGGGGAATGGCTCTGCAGGCCGGGTGACATCTTGACCCCTGTGGTCACCCTGACCAGCTGCCTCATTGAGGGCAGGTGCAGAGCCTCCCGCCCTCCCTCTATCTCACCTGCAGGTGGCAGAGATTTGGGGTGTGACTGTGAGTACCCCTGCGAGTGTCTTGGCGTTCATGGACTTTGGCAAATATTAACAGCAGTATCAGCACTTCTTTAAGAAGCTAACTGCCTTTCTTCCCGCTTGTCAGAGACGTGCGCCGTCAACAATGGAGGCTGTGATCGCACCTGTAAGGATACTTCGACAGGTGTGCACTGCAGCTGTCCCGTTGGATTCACTCTCCAGTCGGATGGGAAGACTTGTAAAGGTAGCCTTCGCCTCTCCGGGGAGGCTGGGGGCGGGGGGCGGCTTCAGAGGGAAGCCCCGTGCTGCTGTGGCTAAAGGGATGAAGGCAGCTCTTCCCCTCGCACTCCCTGAGTAACTCGAGGTTTGCTCACGATTCGTACTGAGCGAAGCTTTTCTTTCCTGGGCCACTGGACGGTTATAACTGAGTAAGCTCCATTAGAACCAGCTTAATTATACTCCCTGTTGACGAGGTCAGCCTCTGTGAGCATTAAGTAATTCATTTCAGGCAGTGGCCTTGTTAGAAAAAGGCAGTGCAGCGAACATTCATTTGCAGGAGATAATATCAACATATCATAAATAATAGCCTAGAGATTATTATGTAAATAACAGCCAAGATTATTATCCGGAGAACTTAATTAATAACTGAAATATTAACTTTTACTGATGAAGAGAGACCCCAGTGACTGCTAGTATGTAGTGGGCAAGAGTACAAAGGATTGGTTCTTCAGCGTGATAAAGGGAGATAACCGGTTACCAGATGAAACTGAGAGGAGATAAGATTGAGAATCAGCAATCATTTAAAAGCATTGGAGCTATTTGATCATTGTGTAATTCTCCAAAAGGAATGCTCTAATCCCTCAGAGATTTAATCATTAAACTAGAATAGAAAATATACGACAGGGAACCATCTTATCTGGAGAGAGTAACACCAGGATGAGGACATGAGGACGGGACATTGCCACCCTTTCCCGTTTGCTTGCTTCCTGCGAGTCAGGGGCACCCTAGCCACAGTTCTCAGGAGGCTGAGGCACTTGTCTTTCAAGACTGGCTCAGTCAACAGGGAAACGTGTAGCTTCAAGATATCAGTAAAGGGTCTTGAACGCTGGCCTGGGTCTGTCTGCCTTCCTGAGGGGCGTGGGGGAACCGGGAGAGTGCTGCTCTCTGATTGGCCGATGCTTGCCTGTTCCAGATGTTGACGAGTGCCAGACCCGCAATGGGGGTTGCGATCATTTCTGCAAAAACACCGTGGGCAGCTTTGACTGCAGCTGCAGAAAAGGATTTAAATTATTAACAGATGAGAAGTCTTGCCAAGGTATGTGCTGAAAGCATGCTGTGCTGTGTGGGGGCTCACACACGGGAGCAGAGACGCTCAGAGACGATGCAGCCAGCCCCTCGCAGAGCCCAGCTCGTGGGGCGTCCCCGTCCAGCCTCCAACTCGGGCTTCACTTCCCTGGGACACACACACGGATGTCGCTGGCCGATGTATGTTAGAAGTCAGCCGGTGCCGCGGCTCACTAGACTAATCCTCCGCCTTGCAGCGCCGGCACACCGGGTTCTAGTCCCGGTCGGGGCGCCGGATTCTGTCCCTGTTGCCCCTCTTCCAGGCCAGCTCTCTGCTGTGGCCCGGGAGTGCAGTGGAGGATGGCCCAGGTGCTTGGGCCCTGCACCCCATGGGAGACCAGGAGAAGCACCTGGCTCCTGCCATCGGATCAGCGCGGTGCACCGGCGGCAGCGTGCCGGCCGTGGCGGCCATTGGAGAGTGAACCAACGGCAAAGGAAGACCTTTCTCTCTGTCTCTCTCTCTCGCTGTCCACTCTGCCTGTCAAAAAAAAAAAAAAAAAAAAAAAAAAAAAGAAAGAAAAGAAAAGAAGTTGAGCTGTCAGCCATCAGAGAACCCCTGGAAGCACGCGTCTGGCGTGATTATCACAGAGCGCATGGCTGGAAGGGAGCGTGGCAGGCAGCCCAGCCTTGGCGGGGGCTGCGGAGGAGGTGATGAATGATTTTCCTCTTCTGAAATTTCTTTTAATGTTATTAAAACTGCAACAAAAGCTGATGGAAAAAATCTGTAGATTTACCTTCTTAGCAAAAGGCAGGGATCAATTCATAACCAAGACCAGGTCCCCTTTGGTCTCATCCTGGTCCTTGTTTTGAATGACCTGTTGATGCCGGGGGAGAGGGAGGCAGGGGTGGTGAAGAGATGCTAACTCATTCTTAGGTAGTTTGACAGCCCCTTCTCAGACGCATCCTCCCCATGTACAGGGGTCGAGAGGTTTCCTCTGGACAGCCATTGGTGTAGTAGTTGCTGTGAGTGGTGGGAGGCATCACTTATTTTTAGATAAGCACCTTTTATGTCCTATCGATATACGGCAAGAAGCTCTCAGGGAAAGCATACTGTCCCGCGTAATTGCTCCATTTCTGGGAAAAAGGACTGCCTTATTACTATTATATTAGGAATATCAGAACTAAATCCAAAGCAATATAACATCTGATTTTACTTCAGATAACAAAGATGAAACATTACATCTTTTTAACTTCACAGCATGAATTATGTCTGTCTGCTTTCTGGGTTTGTCCTTCAAATGTAATTTGTAGATTCGCCTCTAAATTCAGTGAGTTAATTCTGCATGATGATTGTGTGGTTTCTGCAGTTTGACTTGGAAAGCAAATTTGCCGTTACACATAATGTTTCATAATGTATAGGGCAAGCAATCCTGTTTAAGCTGTGTAAACACATTAAAAAGGAATTAGAAAAGTGATCTCATTATTTTTGGCAAACCAAAAACCCCAAGTGAGCCGCCAAAATCAGCTACCGAATGAGTCCATTTTCTCAACAAGTGGCTGATATTAAAAACAGATTTCATAGAATGGCATCGATTGCTAGGAAAGAAATTGAATTTTTCTCATTTTTCACTGATCAGTCTTGGGAAAACAAATATTTGCACAGAACAAGTTTACTGAAGAGATCGCCAGGATTTCTGGGAAAAGCTAGGGTTGAAGACGTTTTGTAAGAATTGCCCTTTTTCATTCCTCCTATTCCACCCAAATGTTTGCTTTTTTATTAGTGCAGTTTCTCATGGCACATTCAGTGTTGAAAGAATGGGCTGGCACTGGACTAGTTGGCTGCAGCCGAGAGCTGTCCTGGGCCCTCTTTGTCTGTTTGCAGACACGAGTTGTAGCTCTGTTAAAACCTTCCCAAAGAGCTGGGTGAGTGAGGCGCCAGGATTCTGGTCTGCAGGAAAGATGTGCGGGCCAGGCCAGGGAAGAAGAGGTGGCCAGATGGACACAGCAGCCTCCTGAGGCTCGTTCGCTTGACCCTAGCAGCAGCCAAGGACGTGTCCATACCAAACCAGGAAGATAGGGACACGTGGGACCCCAGGGGAGGAGCGAAACAAGATGCTGGCCAAGAGGATCCAGTCTAAAGCTTGATCACCTGTTTCTGTGTTCATGGTGGAAAATGACTAAGGATATTAACTAAAAGAATGCTCATTCTTTTGGCGCAGAGGACATTAAAACTCATAATTCACTAGCCTATTGAGGACAGAAGACTAATTTTGGGAAAGATCTGAAAGCAATGGGAACCAGATTTAGCTCCAACCCAAGTGTTTTTGTCTTTCAGTTGTTTATAGCTTATAAAAGTGTTGTTGTTTTACCAATAGTAACACTCATAGCTAACATTGTTTTTAAAGATTTATTTATTTATTTGATAAGTATAGTTACAGAGAGAGAGGGAGAGATCAATCTTTCTTCTGTTGGTTCACTTCCCAAATGGCCCTAATATCCAGGGCCCGGCCGAACCCAGGAGTCAGGAACTTCATCCAGGTCTCCTACATGGGGGCAGGGGTCCAAGCACTTGCAGGGAGCTGAATCGGCAGTGGAGCAGCTGGGACTCAAACTGGTGCCCACATGGGATGCTGGTACTGCAGGTGGTGGCTTACCCCACTGCACCACAGCGCCAGCCCCTAGCATCGTTATTTATAATAAAGTTTATAAAGCCCTTCTTAAGTATATTAGCTCATTTGCCTTCATGTAAATGTTGTAAAAATTTTTATTTATTTGAGAGGCAGAGAGAAACAGAGAGTGAGCACTCCCATGTTCTGGTTCACTCCCCTCCAAAGCCAGGAGGCCAAATCCCAGGAGCTGGGAACTCACGTCAGGTCTCCCTGTGGATGACAGGAGCCCAGTTACTTGATCCACCATTGTTGCCTCCTGGGGTCTGCATTAGTAGGAAGCTGAAGTCAGGAGTCAGAGGTAGGTGTTGAGCCCAAGCATTCCAGTATGGGACACGAGTATTCTGACTGGCATGTTAGCTACTAGTCCAAATGCTGGCTCCATTTAAGTATTTTAAACTACTCAGCCCTGCAAATAAGCAAGAATGAGAGAGACCAACTGCGCTTTGAGGCAGGTGCAGTTGCAACAGAATTTGGAAATAAGGGCCCCGGCAGTGAGGGTACTCTGTCGGTGCTCAATACCTTCTTGAACACAAGTTAGCAAGGAGAGTGGATAATCTCTCACCCTGTGTGTGTGGCTTTGGGCGCTGGTCAGCAGTTGTGTGTTATAAACCTCTTCTCCCCAAGCGTCCAGCACAGCTGGTTTCAGCTCTGCTCTTCCTGTGACACTTACAGATGTGGATGAGTGCTCTCTGGACAGGACCTGTGACCACAGCTGCATCAACTACCCTGGCACGTTTGCTTGTGCTTGCAACAAAGGGTACACCCTGTACGGCTTTACCCACTGTGGAGGTGAGGAGATGGGGGCGAGCAGGGCCTGAGTTCACTGTCCTACACTGGGTGGGGGGTGAAGGGTACACTCTCAGCCCTGTGCAATGGGGCATCAGGAAAGCAGTTGCTGAAGAAAATCTCCCCACCGCTGTCCCTGTAACACAGCTGCTGTGAAAGGGAACACGGGGAGGAGCCGAGCCCTTTTAGCCGGGACTCCTTAATGGGCTTTGGCGATGGGAGAGTCTCCCGGGAGCCGGTACCCTACCCCCTCCAAACTTCTCAGCAGATGGTAAAGTTGCAGTCTTCAGAGAGGCTTGGCCCAGCCCCAGCCAAGTGGCAGCCCTGCGGTGCGTAGGAACTGGCTGCAGAGCCTTGGTTGGAGCTCCGCAGTTAGGGCTTTGAGCTGGAAGTGGAACCGTTGTGTGACTCTCTCTGTTCTGTGCCCATTTAGGAACACATTCTCCTGTCTCAGAACCTTATGGTCAGGCAGGCACTGGCATGACTCAGACCTGATGCCAGCTGACTCACGCTCTGCTCCCTCCGTCATCACATTCCCCCGCAAGCTTTGAGAACACAGATTCCAACCCAGAATGTCTAGGATCTCAAGGAGATCCCAAGGATTTGGAAGATTTCTGCAGCCCTGGCTGGTATACTTCCTGCCCAGTCCCGTGAGAGTGGTGATTGGCTATAGCTAATGTTGTCTCCCTTCTTTCAAAATTAACATATTTTTATTTACTTGAGAGGCAAGGAGAAAGAGAGAGACATAGAGGGTTCTGGCTCAACCCCTCCAATGTCCACAATAGCCATGGCTGGGCCAGGCTGAAACCAGGAACCTGGAACTCCACACAGGTCTCCCATGTGGGTAGAAGGGACCCAAGTACCTGAGCCATTACCTGCTGCCTCCCAGGTGTGCATTAGCGGGAAGCTGGATGGGAAGCAGAGCAGGAACCCAAGGCCAGGCACTCCGGTACGGGATGCAGGGGCCTGCATAACGGCATCCAATGCCTGCTCCCCCTTCTCCCTTTCGACCCGTTCTTGGAACTGCTGAAAACAAACCCTTTACAGTCTAAAAGAGACCCAAACCCTAAGGGAAAGCACACCTGTGTGTCTGGCCTCTGTCAGAGGTGGCCGGGGATCGGGGCGCATCGCTCCCTTCTCTGTGCCGTGTCAACAGCCGACGGGGAGTCCTGCCTGCCGCCTCCCTGGTGTGTGGCCCGGGAGGATGGTGCCGTTGACATTTGAAGCCTGTGCAGTGGCTAAGGCTGACCAGCTGAAAGTACAGTGCTGTCCTTTCTGAGGTTGAGAATGCAACTTGAACTTGAGACTGCCAAGTGAGGCTCTTACAAGGAAATCTGCTGAGTGGGGAGCGGGGCCAGCAGGTGCCAAGGGCACAGCCTCAAGGCAGTCAGCACCTCCCCTTTGCTTGGTGAGTTCCCATCAGGCGACTCCCCTGCTGCCCCTCCCTCAGGGGAGGGCTGGTGCCCATGACTGGCCGCCGGCTGCCGTGACAAGGGAGTGTTTTGTCCCGCAGACACCGACGAGTGTAGCGTCAACAACGGCGGCTGTGAGCAGGTCTGCGTGAACACAGCAGGCAGCTACGAGTGCCAGTGCCACCCGGGGTACAAGCTCCACTGGAATCAGAAAGACTGCGTGGGTAAGGGGCACGGCGGCGCTGGCGCTGCCACCCACCACCCACTTCTGCTCCCCTGGGCAGCAGCCGTTTTTTTTAAAAAAAAAAAAAAAAAAAGAGTTCAAAAACAGGAGATACTTTGCAGGCTCTTTGGTGTTTCTGTCTGTGCTTCTGCATAGGTTGGGCCTTACTTCTGTTTTCCTGGTTGCTTTCCTGCATGGAAAACTTGCCTCCCTGGGCTGCTCTCCCTGGGTGGGACGTAAGGCCTGGAGTGGTGTTCTGTGCGGGGCGCCAGCCCTCCTTTGTTTTCTCGGGGCCTGTGGTGCGTGGGCTCTGCCGGCCTCGTGACCCTCGGGGGAAATGCCCTTCTCTCTCTCCGTAAGTGTCTGTGTTTTGTCCTGTCTAGAAGTGAAGGGGCTTCTGCCCACTAGTGCGTCAGCCCCCGTGTCCCTGCGTTGCGGTAAGAGTGGCGGAGGAGACAGGTGCTTCCTAAGATGTCACTCTGGCATTCACCTCTCTTCAGGTGAGTGGGGCCCAGGACCCAGGGCAGGTCCTCATGCCGGAGCCAGGTCTTCCTGGCCCCTAGGTGTCAGCTACCCTCAAAGCGCTCCCAGGTCCCGGACCACGTGCCTGCTGGCCACCGGAGGCCCATGTTTTGAGACCCTATAAGCTGGGCATTTTCCTGGAAGCTCATGCAGAGCAAGGGTGGGGGAGACTGAGCTGCCGCGGGGGGACCTTGCTTCCGTGGTTGACGACCCATGTTCTGTCTGTTAGGACTGCAAGAGGCCTACTCTGTCGCCTGCGGCTCTCCCTCTCCTCTCAGGAGCAAACAGCAAAAATCCAATGACTCTGCCTTTAGGGGTAATGACCACATCTGCGTGTTCTCTGCGGGGGCTCGCTATGCCCACAGGGCTGTGTGTGTGGGGTGCTGTTCTTGGGCACTGGCTCTGTTTTCATTTTTCTGACGCTCGATGCCGTGAGCACATGATAGGGTGTCCTTGGCTGCAGCTTTGCATCCTGAAACCCCCTCCCCTGGGACAGACACTGAATGAGCACTGTGTGCTGAGAGGTGCCAGCCTTGTGTCCAGCCTTGGTGGGCCGTCATAATGGGCAGAGGCCCGCAGAGCTCAGACATGAGGAGGTGTGGGGGTCCCTGTGCCCCTGAGCCCCTGCAAGCCCCAGCAGGAAATGTGCCAGGAGCACGTGGCACTGATGGAGATCAGCCTGCACAGAGCAGGAGGAACAGGGGCTGTTCTGGTTCTCATCAAACCCATCTGGCTTATTGAAAGGCTAAGAATGAAATCCACAGTTCTCAGGAGGTCCCAGTATGGACACCTTTGGCACCGTGTTGTGAGAACACCCGGATGAGGACCGTAGTACATGTTGATGCCCGTGTTACAAAGATGAGCAAAGCAAGACGGTCATGGCTCACCAGCATTGACTGAGCCGTGAAATATGCTAGCCCTTGTGTTAGGTGTGTTAGCTGGTTTCTCCCGCACTACAGCCCCCTGCAGCAGCATCAGTGCAAGTGCTACCCTCCTTAACCGCAGGCAGGAGCTGGGCTCAGAGAGGTGACTCAGAAGAGCCAGAGGAGAGGAGCGGCATCTGAGGCCAGGCGGCCCGGGGCCCAGAGGCCCAAGTACTGTCGTTCCCTGCCCCTTTTGCCAGATGCTTGGACTCAGCCAGAGCGGACATCACTGTCTGTGTCACCCAATCCCTCTGTGATGGTTCCTTGGTGATTTCAGCCACCCCACGGGTGAGCAAGTACAGAGCTGATAGGTATTCTTGCTTATAGAGCTTATTGCATACCAGGCTATAGACTGGACATGTCCCATGGTGGGGCCGGGGGGAGGGCATCATCTCATTTACTTCTCACAGCAGCCTGGTAATGGAGGAACTGTAATGATGTCCGTTTTGCAGACGAGGAAACTGAGGCTTAGTAAGATTGAATAACTTGCTCAAATTCTCACCATGAGTTCAAGAGCTGGAATTGGAATTGGGGCATGGATTCCGGAGCCTAACATGGTTAAGGCTGACTAGACGAGGAGAACAGAATTTTGCTCATCAGGCGCTCGCAGTGGGACCCTGGCTGCTCCCACACCCTGGCAGCCCCAGCCATGCTTAGTGGGCACCACGTTGGTCTGGAGTGGCAGCTCCCTCTGCCCTGTCCTCCCAGGAGGGTCTGTGCCAGCCTCCACGGTTTCCCTCAACACTGCTACCCAAATCTGGACTGTGGAGTTACCTGGCCTTCTCCCTTAAGAAGGCACACAAAGCACGCCACCTTTCATCTTCCTGTTGGGGCTGTTTGGGGGCCCTCTCTTTGTTATGCACCAACACGAGGGCTTGAGTGTGATGCTGAGGAAGCGGCTGGTGTCCAGAGTAATGGGCGCTCCATGATCCGAAACTTTCTTGGTCTCAGGCGGAGAGAGGGCTCAGGGTGTGTAGCATGTGGTGTGGGACCCAGCCGGGGGTAGCTCGCTGTCACCCACCGGGTGCCTCTGAAGGTAACCTCTCTCGCTTGTTTCTTTCTGAAGATGTCGCCACCATCAGGACAAGTGTAACGTTTAAGCTAAATGAAGGCAAGTGTAGTTTGACAAAGGCTGAGCTGTTTGCCGGGGGTCCGCGACCTGCGCTACCAGGTATGGAGTCAGCGAGCTGGCCTGCATGGTGGGAGAGGGCCCCAGAGCAGAGCCGGAGCTCCGTGGGAGGGCCGTGTGTGGTCCAGCTGCCGCAGGAGTGTGGCAGGCGGGGTGGGACTGCTCAGAGCCGCTAGGGCCTGTCGTCCCTGGGGAGCAGAGCCTAGCCTAGCACCCCTGGATAGCCAGCGGCTGAATGGCAGGGCCGCCTGTGGGAGGCAGGTGCAGGTCATGGAGCTCTGGGCAAGCCTGTGGATTCACAGGAGTCAATGAGGGCTCACAATGAATTAGCATTTGTGACCACATTGGATTACATTTTCTAGATCTTAGACTTTGCTTGAAATATAAGCAAAAAAAGAAAAGAGGTTTGGCCGAGAAAGGATAATTTTGACGAACAAAGATGTCATAGCCAGCTTTCCTGCTGGGTCTGGTTTTGGGAAGCAGGGATTCCATTGGCTTCAGCAGAACAAATGCCATCCAAGTAGAACTGGCCTAGTGAAACAAGCAGAATCCACCCCTCCTCTTTCTTTCCCAGCTCACATTTCCACTATTACTTCATAGGACACTTGTGAAGATTAAAAAAAAGAGATCAGGATTCCTCTATTGGACTTCTTTCTTGATTCTATCTTTAAAAAAGTCATACAAACAAATGAACCTAAAGCTTATACCTAGTTGCTTTTGATTGCATTTTTAAAAGATGTATTTGAAAGGCAGGGAGACAGAGAGAGACACACATACAGAGAGTTAGAGAGAGATCTTCCATCTGCTTGTTCACTCCCCAAATGCCCAGAAGAGCTAGGGCTGGCTCAGGCTGAAGCCAGGAGCCAGGAGCTCAGTTTCGGTCTCCCATGTGGGCGGCAGGGACCCACGTATTTGAGTTATCCTGTGCTGCCTCCCAGAGTGTGCATTAGCAGGAAGCTGGGATGGAGAATAGAGTAGGGACTCGAATGTAGGAACTGCTTCTTTTAAGTAACTAACCAGGGTCAACTTTGGTGCCTCCATTTATAGAAATACTATGCAGCTATTAACTATATGAGGGTACTTCAGTGAGTCCATGAAATGAAATTGAGTTTATTGTGAGGTGGGTGTTTAGCCCAGTGGTTGAGATTCCTGCATCCTACATCTGAGTACCTGAGCTTATTACCTGCCTCCGGCTCCTGATTCCAGCTTCCTGCTAACGCAGACCTTGGGACACGGTGGTGATGACTCAAGAAATTGGGTTCCTGTCACCCCAGGGGAGACCTCAGTTGAGTCAGGGCTCCTGGCGTTGGCCTGACCCAGCCTTGACTGTTGGGGACATTTGGGGAGTAAATCAGCAAATGAGAGCTCTCTCTCTCTTTCTGCCCCCAAATAAATACAAATAGTAATTAGTAATAATAGTAAATAAGAGATGTTTGTTTTGGTACAAAACATTTTTAAATCTGTGCAGTTTTTCATAATATGCATCTGCCATGAATGTGTTGAAGTCTGTTCATATGCACAGATGTCAGAGGGGTTTTTTTTGCACCAAAACAAACTTATCTTTGAACTCCATTTTTCATGAACTTCTTGCATATTGTCAAAGAATGTTTAATGACATGGGAAAATGTTCTTGTTATAACGCTGAGGTGGAAAGGGGGAAAATAACATATTGCGTTCCAGTATAATCCAAATTATGTGAGTCAAAGTATGGCACAGGGGAGAAAAAAGGAGGCTCACCATGTCATTACTAGTGATTGCATCTGGGTGAGAGGAGGGTGAATGATTCTGTTTTCTGTGTTTTCCAAATTCTCCACAGTGAGCATTTACACTTCTCAGTCAGGGGTGGGAGAAGCATGAGTTACAAGTAGATGCGACCTGTGGTTTCCTTAGTGGGGTTTTCTCAGGCTGATTTCTTGGCTTTGACAGCTGCACGATGGTAGCCCATGACGTTAACCTTGGGGGAAATGGTGTGAAGGTGCAGGAGACTCTACATTCTCTTAGCAAGTCTTCTATAGATCAGAATTCATTTCAAAATAAATAGTCTTTTAAAAATAGATGTGGGGTGATTGAAAGGGAAAATTTTCAAAATGAGAATCTGCTTAGTTTACGAGAAGTTAGCCTTTTGAAAAGGCAAGATTGATCTTTTGGGGAAAATAGAGAAATTGGTTTGCCTCTTTCCTTTGGTCACCGATGACCTGTGGCTGTGGACATCCTTGAAATGTTAGAGAAGAATGTGATACAGATAATATGAGGGTTTTTTTTTTTTAAGTGCATGGAAAATGAGTATTACGAAAGAATGATACCTGGGTTTCGAAGTATTATTTTTTATGTTTTAATTCCATGAACTGTTTGAAATGGCCTGGTACTTTAGTTCAATAAAGTAAGGTTTTCTAGTTGAGACAGATTGTGTGGGTGATATGTGGGCCTTGTCTTTGTTTGGGGTTCACAGTCACTGGTTGAATCCACTGGAAGAGAGGGGAGACAGCCAAGTTCAGGAACGGAGATGTGTCACACGTGTGTCACAGTCCGCTCGCCTCCTGGATGCCTCCAGGACACTGTATCCTTCTTTGTGCCATTCACTGCTCCCAGTTATTTAAAAGTGAGAGATCAGTGTTGATGTTCTTTCCAGCATTTCTTTCGGGCTGGAGTCACTCCAAGGTCAGTTTGCCCGAGAGCAGGAATGAGTTTCCTCTTTCCCCTGGGGCCCCTGCTCCATCCCTCACAGCCTGGCTTTCAGAAAGCAGTGAGCACAGAGCACACCCACATCACAGCCTGCACGACACCCCCCACCCTACCCCAGGCTGGTCTTCCACGTCTGTCGCTGATCAGACGGAAGCATCCAGCACTGGCCCACCAAGAGAATTAAGAGCTAAACCATGAAGTTATGAAGGAGGCAATACTGGCTCTTCACAGTGAAGATGTCATCGTGCTCCGGGCTGAGGGCTTGCAACGTCTTGGCGTGTGGAGTGGACCGTTGAGTCCCGTGGGAGTCGTGTTCATGGAATGTTTACTGAGCTCCAGCGAATGTGCAGCTGAGTGCTTGGCCGGGACTTGGCTTCCGACCGTTGTGTTTCTTCATACAGAGAAGCGCAGCTCGGTAACAGAGAGCTTCCGCTACGCAAACCTTACATGCAGCTCCGGCCAGCGCGTCCCGGCAGCCCCTGGCCCACCCAGCGCCCCTCAGGAAATGTTGGTCACTGTTGAGTTTGAGCTTGAAACTAGCCTGCGGGAGGCGACAGGTTGGTGTGCAAACAGTGGGCGGTGCCAGGGGCTCACCGCTTGCTCCTGTCTGTCTCCTGGCCTTTCTCTTTCCGTCATTCTTGGGGGAAGAATCACGCAAACACTGAAGTATCTCCTGTTTTGTTTTGTTTTGCTTGTTCACCCTCAAACTAAACCCAATTGGTTCGGAACCTGGTGATTTTCTCTGCTTCCTAAAATCTTGAAGTTACCATTTTGGTCAACAAATTCCCATTAGAATCAAATGCTGCCCAGCCTGCCAGGTGGCCCCTCTGGGGTACCCCCCCCCCACAAGTCCACAGGGAACTCGGGGTGTTGGTGGGTCCAGACGTCCTCACAGCCTGACACCTCCCGGCCCCCTGCCCTTGTTTCCGTAGCTTCCTGTGACCTGAACTGCCTCGTAAAGCGAGCAGAGAAGCGGCTGAGGAAAGCCGTGCGCACGCTCAGGAAGGCTGCCCACGGGGAGCAGTTCCACCTCCAGCTCTCGGGCCTGGACTTCAACGTGGCTAAAAAGTCACCCCGAACGTCAGAACACCGGGCGGAGCCCTGTGGAGTGGGCCAGAGCCATGTGGAAAGCCAGTGTGGTGAGTAGCCCAAGACTTTCCTGCTACAGAACTGCCTTGAGCTCCGTGAACACCACAGGCAGCCAGCAGCGGTCTGGGCAGAGGACACCGGGGACGCCGTCCCTTATCTGCTCACGGTCTTGCTGGCATCTGTCCTGCCTTCTGGACCGGGAACTGCCCGGGGGGGCGGCCTCCAGTCTCACTCACCTCTCTTTGCCCACACCTGGCACTGTGCCTGGCTTGCAGTGGCCAGGGACCCAAGGGACAGAAAGCAGGAAGCAGCCTGAGGGGAAGGGAGGGTTGCCCTTTTAGCACCTGAAGGCTGGTGGTCCTCCCGGCTCGGTGTTCCCCCGCGGGGGAGGACTGGGGCCTTCTGCACACCCCATTGTGCAGCTCCTGTTGTTGCCTCAATGACCGATGGTAGCACTAAGTAAACTCCCATCGGCCCAGAGTTTTGTGTAGAGGCCACACTAGGGGGCCGTCAGCTGCCAGAGCTTCAGCCCGCGGCGCCTCCTAGCGTCTGTTCCATGGCATGTTCTTGGTCCCTGTGTGTGTGTAAGAATTAGAGACTCGGCACTTGAGCAGTATTAACTCTATTCCTCTGATAAATCAGGTAAGAAGTCCCAGGGCGGTCAGTTTTGAGATTTGCTTGTCATAAGAGATAATTCTGGGCAATTGTAGGACACACTGCCTGGAAAGTCCTAGATGAGGAAAATGGAGGGGGGGGTCATTTTACAGTAATTATGGTAGTTTATCAAATTTGCATTGTCACAAGCACAACACTAAGCCCTCATTCTGCATTTTCTCATTAAACCCAAACAGTGAACTCACCAGGTTACCTCCACTTACCAGATGAACAAACTGAAGCTCAGAGCCTTTGTTCTCTTGCTCAACATCTCCCTGACTGTCCAATTCCAAAGCCTGAATTCTGGTCCCAAGTAGGATGAATTCCAGTACCGGGACCCCTCGGGGGCGAGTTGCTGTCCTTTCTGAGGTGTCAGTGGAGTCACAAGACTTGAGAAATGAAGCTTAGCTAAGGAGCAGTAAATCAGCACTGCTGAACGAGTAAAGCAGAACTCAGGGCCACTTGTTCTGGAGAATTCTCAGCAATAGCCAGAAAGCTCAAATCTGGTGCATTGCCAAGATTTACTGAAAATTGAGTGCAGCTGTCCACACACAAGGGGCAGTTCCCAGATAGGCTGGACTTTTGTTCCAGCTGATGCTCTTTAAAAGAAAGAAGAAAACAGAAGAACAATCCAGCTGTTTAGCATGTTCCCGTGAACACTTAGAAGAGCTCCCATCCCCGACCAAAGCGATGGTGAGCGCTGGCTCTTGCCGCCCCTTAGCTGGGCAGGTGCAGAAGCCGGCAGGGCAGGCAGGATTCGGAGTGCTGACCCTACAGAAGGCTTGTGTAGGTGTCCTGGTGGGTGACTGTGTCCCTGCGATGCTTGCCATGCTAAATTAGGTTAAATTTGGTTCAGGAGAAGCAGCGTGTCTTGTCTCTAGAGCTCCCTGTAACCCTGGATGAACTTTGAGGCCTCCATGGGACCACATCAGGCCCACCTTGCCTGAGAGCAAGGAGGGGACAGCATGCAGGGAACTACCGGTGGCGTTCCTTCCCTCGGCTGGAGGGAGGGGACAACGTAAGGAAAGGTTGGGAGTGTGGCTGAGAAAGGGTTTTTACCCAGTGGGTACATGACATGAGCCTGAGCAAGAGTGTGTGTGTGTGTGCGCGCGCGCGTGTGTCTTACATTTTTGGGTTATTTGATGGTGTTAGAACTTCATAAAGACCAGGCTGACTGGTGTTCTCTGGATTTCAAATGGCGCATACAGTGGAGACAAGTCTAGATAGTTCTTTATGCAAATTATTTTTCATGTCTGCAGAAAGGAGTGCCCCCCCCCAGTATTGAGTGACCTAGAAAAAGAGATGGAACCATTGTGTTTAATTTAAATAATTCAGCTTTAATATAATCCAAAAATTAAATTCATTAATTTAATTAAGTTCAATTTAAATTTTTAAAGTTTATTTAATTTATTTAAAAGGCAGAGCAGGGGCCAGCATTGTGGAGCAGTGGGTTAAGCCACTGCTTGTGACACCAGCATCCTATATCAGTGTCAGTTTGAGCCTGGCTACTCCCCTTCCAATCCAGCTCCCTGCTAATGTGCCTGGAAAGGTGGCAGAAGATGGCCCAAGTGCTTGGACCCCTGCAATCCATGTGGGAGACCCAGCTGGAGTTCCAGGCTCCTGGCTTCTGTCTGGCCCATCCCTGGCCATTGCAGCTATTTGGGGAGAAAAACAATGGATGAAAGATCAGTTTGTTGTGGGACACACAGATTAAAACACAGCAAGACTTCTGAAGTCAAATTAGGAGTCTTTATTAGCCAGCTGGCGACTGCCCTCTCACAGAGCAAATCCGGAGAAGACAGCCCCGAGTTGCAGTGGTGGGGGCTTTTTAAAGGCAGAATCTACTTTTTATCAGACATTTGATTATGTATGAGAGCTTTGTGTGAGCAGAAAGCAGGCATACAGAAGCGAGAAGCAGTTAGCTAATTAGCCAGGTTTTTTTGTAACCTTGATGCCACCTGTGCTATCCTGTGTCTGCAGCTGGGAGTGGACAGGAGAAACCACAGTCTAGCGGCCTTGGCCATTATCAAGCAAGCAGAGGTACAGAAGCTAGAAATGGGCCAGGTACAAACTAACATTTAATTATATGAAGAACAGGCCTTGTTTTAAAACAAGCAAGCAAAATAACCTATTGAACTTTGAATCCCTTGTCACAAATTTATTTCTAACTGACTTTCAAATTAATTAATTTTTAAAAAAGGCAGAATAATAAAGAGAGAGAGAGAGAATCTTCTAATTGTTTATTTTCCACATGTTTGCAACAGCCAGGGCTGGCCAGGCTGAAGCCAGGAGCCTGGAATTCAATCCAGGTCTCCTGTGTGGTGGTAGAGGCCCAAGTACTTGAGCCATCACCTGCTGCTTCCCAGGGCGCAAATTAGTAAGCTGGATGGGCAGTGGTAGTGGGACTTGATGCCAGGCACTTTAATATGGGCTGTGGGCATCCCAAGTGGCGGCTTAACCTATACCACCTTCAAATATTTTTTTAAAAAGATTGCTTTAGTATTTATTTGAAAGTCAGAGTTACACACAGAGAGAAGGGGAGAGAGAGAGAGAGCAAGGGAGAGATCTTCCATTCGCTGGCTCACTCCCCAGATGGCCATAATGGCTGGAGCTGTGCCAATTCGAAGCCAGGAGCTTCTTCAGGGTCTCCCACATGGGTGCAGGCCCCCAAGGACTTGGGCCGTCTTCTACTGCTTTTCCAGGCCATAGCAGAGAGCTGGATCGGAAGAGGAGCAGCCGGGACTAGAACTGGTGCCCATATGGGATGCCAGCACTTCAGGCCAGGACTTTAACCCACTGCGCCACAGCGCTGGCCCTCAAATATTTTTAGTTTAGTTTT
Source organism: Oryctolagus cuniculus (assembly GCF_964237555.1). Taxonomy (NCBI): domain Eukaryota; kingdom Metazoa; phylum Chordata; class Mammalia; order Lagomorpha; family Leporidae; genus Oryctolagus; species Oryctolagus cuniculus. The sequence goes on from NC_091432.1 coordinate 57,171,961, forward strand.
TAATTTTAAAAATGGTGCATGTTTCAGAGGTCAGAAATGCATCCAGTCCAGGGGATGTTCTCCTCACAGCTCCCCAATCCCACTTCCCTGCAGTCACTGCCTTTATAGTGTGCACAGCATTTTCCCACATCTTTTTCTGTACATATAAAAATGGAATTTTATTCATGGAATAAGTATTTATTGAGCTGTTCTGCATGCCAGGTATCATTCTATGTTCTGGGGATGCAGCAATAAAACATGTAAAACCCTCGGCCCCTGGAAGTTTAAAATTCTAGAGGAAGGAGACAGACAACTAGCCCACAAAGGAGGGAGCAGACCAGGTAGAAGAGTGGGCGTGGTACGCAGAGCAGGTCAGCAGGCAAGTGGAATGAAAGGTGCCATGGCCAGGAGTGGGCCGAGGAGGAGCACATGCCCCCAGAGCGTCGTCTCTGGTCAGGGGCTCTGTGGAAAGTGTCATTTGGGCAGAGACGAAGGCCTCGGGGAGGCAAGCCTTGGAGCTCATACGGGGAACAGGCGTGCAGGCCAAGGGAAGGGCAAGTATGAGAGGCAGCTGTCGGGAGGAAGGTGAGGCGGTGGCGGCGGGGGGGCGGGGCACAATGGTTCGGAGCAGCTGCAGGGGCCCAGGGGATGCAGGGGACTGGAAATCAGTGAGGACCCTGACTTTGAACCTGAGTGAGAAAGAGAGCTTATGTGAGCAGACGACTAACAGTTCTGACTCAACATTTGGAGAGAATAACTTTGGCTACTGGGTTGAAAACAGACTATAGGTTTACATGTGAATAAATGTATTGATTGTAAAAATATATATTGGAGGCTGGTATTGTGGTACAGCAGGTTAAGCCGCTGCTTGGGACACCCACATCCCATACCAGGGTGTGGGTTTGGGTCCAGGCTCCTCAGCTTCCTGCTAATGCATCTTGGGAAACCTGGATGATGGATCAGGTGCTTGCACCCCTGCCACTCATGTGGGAGACCTAGTTGGAGTTCTGGGCTCCTGCATTAGGCCTGGCTCAGCCCCAGTTCTTGTGAACATTTGGGTAGTGAACCAGCAGAAGGAAGATTCTCACTCTGGCTTTCACTCTGACTTTCAAGTAGATGAGGATAAATAAACAAACAGCATACATATCAATACAATCTGCCTAACTGTGTGTTGCCTTTAACTCTAGAGCACAGCACAGCCCTGCTAACAGAAGAGCCACCTCATTTCTGTGAAAAGTTCCTGGTCTGTATTTGATGTAAGACACCAGTATTTATTATGCCTACTGGTAGACATTGGAGTTATTCTCAGTTTTCCATCACAAACGGTGCTGTAGTGAGTAGTCTGCTTTGTGCAGATGGCCAGTATTTCTGAGGCCCACTTATTATTATTATTATTTTTTATTTGACAAGTAGAGTTACAGACAGTGAAAGAGAGAGACAGGTCTTCCTTCTGTTGGTTCACTCCCCAGATGGCCGCTACAGCCGCCGATCCAAAGCCAGGAGCCAGGTGCTTCTTCCTGGTCTCCCATGCAGGTACAGAGGCCCAAGCACCTGGGCCATCCTCCACTGCCTTCCTGGGCCACAGCTGGAAGAGGAGCAACCGGACTAGAACCCGGCGCCCACATGGGATGCCGGCACCTCAGGCAGAGTATTAACCAAGTGAGCCACAGCACTGGCCCCAAGATGGCCCACCTATTTGCGGCCCTACCATCCATGTGGGAGACCTGGATGGAGTTCCAGGCTGTTGCCGTTGTAACCATTTGGGGAGTCAACCAGTGGATGGAAAATCTCTTTTTTTCTCTCTCCCTCTCTCTCTGTCACTCTGCCTTTCAAATAAATAAAACAAATATTTAAAGAAAGGAGAATAAGGGCTCTAAATTAAAAAAAAAAAAAAAAGAGGTATGATTGTCAGGTCAGAGGATTTGCATATTTAAAACTTCAATGGGTATTGCCACATTTCCTACCAAAGCCCCATACCAATGTCCACTCCCGCTAACATTTTTTTAAAAGATTTATTTTATTTATTTTAAGACAGAGTTACAGAGAGAGGTAGAGATAGACAGAGAGGTAATCCATCCACTGGTTCACTCCCTAGATGGCTACAACAGCTGGAGCTGTGCCAATCCAAAGCCAGGAGCCAGGAGCTTCTTCCGGGTTTCCCACGTGGGTGCAGGAGCCCAAGCACTTGGGCCATCTTCTACTGCTTTCCCAGGCCATACCAGAGAGCTGGATCAGAAGAGGAGCAGCCTGGACTAGAACCAGCACCCGTATGGGATGCCAGCACTTCAGGCCAGGGTATTAACCCACTGCACCACAGCGCCAGCCCCAACTGCCAACATTTTGAAAATAAACATGTGTTTGTTGCCCCACAACTTTCTTACCATGGATTATTTATCACTCATCCTTTTAATTTTGCAAATATGATGAGCAAGAAATAATTAAGTCATTTAAACTTGTTTTTCTCTGATTATTATCAGACTGAGCCTGCAGTCTGATGCCTGCAGGTACGTGAATGCCTTCTGCTGAGGACAACCCCGTTCCCTGTCTGTCTGTCTGTCTGTAGAGCTGTCTGGCTTTCCAATGTCATTTTTATTTACTTATTTTAAAAACATAACTGATTTCTTCTTTTGCAGCATATTTTCTTATTAATTCATTTGAAAGGCAGGGTGACAGAGAAAGAGCGTCAGAGAAAGATCTTCCATCTGCTGATTCATTCCCCAGTTGGCTGCAAATGCTGGTGCGGGCAGGCTGGCACCAGGAGCCGGGAGCTCCCTCCAGGTCTCCCACGTGGGTCTTGAAGCGCATGAACCGTCGTCTGCTGCTTCTCAGGCGCATGAGCAGGGAGGTGGATCAGAGGCAGAGCAGCCGGGACGTGCACCTGCACTCTGACACGGGATGCAGGTGTCACAACGCCCTTCCCTCCAATATCACTTTTAAAAAGTAGATTTTAAAGTCCCAAGTTACACCAAACCAAGTAATTGCTTCTGGCCAATTGACTTTGTTCTTTCTTATTGTCATCTTTACATAGTAAAGTCTCATTAACTTGGCATTTGGGGACAATCTGCTATGCAAGTTGTACCATCTGTGATGAATTTCAGCAAGATGGCAAAAAAAAAAAAAAAGGCAGTTATATTCTCCAAGAAACAGATTGCTTGAGTAGTACTTACTAATGTCCTTCATGTTTAAGGAAAAATTAAATATGACATGAATTTCTAGCTGTTGTACTTTTATAATACCAGTGAGAGGATAACTCATTTAAGAAATAGACATGATAACATAAGTGATTTTGCATTTGGTCGTGCTTGGAACTTACTGAGATTTTTGAAAAGATACAATCCAGACAGACTCGGAAGTATGTCGGTGCCTGGGTTCCTAGGTGAACAGGAACGTTTAATTCAGTTTTTAACAGCAGTGGCGTGCCTGCACAGCAATCAAAAAAGTTAACTCATCCAGTATTTATTGGGGTACCACTCTGTCCCTTCTATGTGCTGGGGATGAGGCAGTACGAACATAATGAGCAAGGGACCTGTTCTTAAGAATTTCACGTGTAACAGAGGGAGCTGGAAATAAAAAAAGAAAAGGCACTTTCAGAAGTTAATTGCTAGGAAGATAATAAAACAGAACATTGGGGGCAGGATGGGGTAGGGAGGGCTGCTCTCCACAAGGTGGCCAGGGAGGGCCGTCAGGGCAAGTGACATTTGAGTTAGCCCTGAGTGAGGAGAAGCAGCCAGCCTGCGCAGCTCTGAGGTGGGTGGGTGGGTGGGTGGGCAGGCACAGGGGGGTCAGCAGGTGCCAAGGACCTGGGGCAGAAAAGAACTGGGCTTTCTCTTCTTAATTCTTTCATGATTAAGAAATTATTTGGAACTGATCAGGCAGAAATGTTCTGTTTAAACTGAATAAAATATAATGTCTATGTTAGCAATATAGATCAATATTAGGCAAGTATTTGTCACATGGATTATATAGGAATTCTCTTAATTAAAAAAGTTTAACTTAGAAAAATGGACACTTTTGGAACACTTACAATGTGTTCGGAGCACTGTTCTCATTACTGTACAAGAATGTCTCACTTGGCCTCACCACGATTCTATATTACACTGTGCCCTTTTTATAGACAAAGAGACTGAGGCATAGGGAGGTGAGAGCGTTTTTCCCAGGGTTACCCAGCAAGTGAGTGGTAGAGGTGACATTCAAATCCAGGTCTCGTTCAAGAGCCTCTGTTCCTTACCCTCTCAGTTTGATCCTCTCACCTCTCCTGGGCACAGCCTTGCCCTGTGACTATCATACTCAGACTGGACTCATCCGGGAAACTCCTGGGGCCCACTCTGCGGCAGGCACTGAGGCATCCTGGGTAAATAAGACACCACCCTTCAACTCACCCTCAGCCCTCCCAGGCAAGAACAAGAGCAGCCTTCCCTAAAGAGAATACTTAAGCTGAGTTACTTTAAAAAGTTCGTTTATTGTATTTGAGAGACTGCTGGCACTCCCATTTGCTAGTTCTGCTCCCTAAATGCCCCTATGGCCAGGGCTGAGCCAGGCCAAAGTCAGAAGCCAAGAATTTGGTCCCATGTGAGTGGCAGGGACTCATCACGGCAGCATCACCGCTGTCTCCCAGGGCACACATCAGCGGGAAGTTGGGATCGGGAGCCAGGCCCTCCAACATGGATGCGGGCATCCCAACCAGCATTTTAACCACTAGGCCAGAAGCCTGCCCCCTAAGCTGAGTTTGACGGATGTACAGACGATGAATCAGTGAGAGGGGTGTTCAGGCAGAGGCCCAGCTTTGGGATATAAGGAAAAGCAAGGGATGCACAGGGGATGACTCATGTCAGCAGTATATTAGGACACCTGCAGAGCCACGCAGGGCATGGTAGGCAGCCAGACTCGTCAGAAGACGCGACCAAGTCATGGGGACCTGGAATCTGTTCCTGATGAACATATTCTCCAGGTAGCATGGCGCCCTTAGAGGGTTTAATCAGGAAGCGTCCCAGAATACACAGGCAGGTGTGTTCTGGGAAGCCCTAGCTGGCTGTATCAGAGGGTGCAGGACAAGAGGCAGAGAGACTAACTTGGGGGCTTTTGAATGTGTCGCATACGAAGATAGGGAGGGGGCGGCACTGAGGTGCAGTGGATTAAAGCCCTGGCCCGAAGTGCCGGCATCCCATATGGGCACCAGTTCTAGTCCTGGCTGCTTGTCTTCCAATCCCGCTCTCTGCTATGGCCTGGGAAAGCAGCAGAAGATGGCCCAAGTCCTTGGGCCCCTGCACCCATGTGCGAGACCTGCAAGAAGCTCCTGGTTTCGAATTGGCACAGCTCTGGCCATTGCAGCCAACTGGGAAGTGAACCAGCAGATAGAAGACCTCTCTGTCTGTCTCTACCTCTCTCTGTGTAACTCTTTCAAATAAATAAAATAAATCTTAAACAAACAAACAAAAAAACAAAGGGAGAACATGGAGGTTCTAGCTGGAGTGGAGAAGCACTGGGTTAGAGAAACTTTTAGGGTGACAGTGAGCAGCATCGGGTGCAAGCATAGATTGGGCAGAGTTGGGCTGAACCCAAGGGTGTCTGACTTGGCCTCTGATCGGGCTCTCGCCTCCCATATGTCTCTCATCTCCCCCAAGCCCTGTTTCATATGCAAGAGGGACTGAGAAAAAGCGAGTGGTTTGGCTGAATGGTTAGATGAATGTGATCACTGGGGAAGAAATAATCAGAAGAGAGTTATATGAGAAGCAGGAAGAAAGTGGACTCTTGGGAGAGAATGAGAGAAGATGAAAATTGAGATACGGAAAAGGAGACTGAGGAGCGAATAGGGAATCAGAGAAGCAGGAGAGGTGTGAGGAGGCAGGAGTGAAGCCTTGGGAGAAATGCTGGAGGAGATGAGGCTGATGGCAGGATGTGAAGAGCCGAGCAGGGCAGGACGGAAAGCGAGGGAGATGGCTGCAAGGTTCCTGCAGTGATCCAAACGGGAGGCAGCGGGGCTCTAAAGGACACCAGTGCGTGAGCTTGAAGAGGAGGGGAGAAACAACACCGACCGGCCGGGAAGTCGGCATGGCTCTGGTTTGGAGGCTGGCAGCTAGGGGAGTGGGGATTCTGTTTATAAAGAAGAGTCGTGCCAGGAGCCAGAGAAGCAGTGCCCTCGGGCTAGTTAGGTTTGGGTTGCAACAGGATTTCCAGGCAGAGGTGTTGGAGGGCACCCAAGCCCAGACCCCCTTCCTACGTGTGTTTTCCAGCCCATGCTGACGTGCCAGCAGCGCTGCTCGCGCCTCTCCCTGTCTCGGGGATGCTGCCCCTGCTGCTGTCCCTCCAGCCCTGGCTCCACCAGCACCTTTCAAACGGCTCAAAAACCCGTCCCCCAGCTCTGAACCCAAACCCAGGGCTGCTGGCTCCAGGCGTCTCTCCAGACTCCGCCTTATTTCTTTGGCCTCCTGTGGAAAGAGAATCCCTTACCTCCTGTCCCTCTCCCCCAGTCTGGTTTCTGTTCCCACCTTCTCCACCGAAGCTTTTTTCTAAGATTTCTGATGACATCCAAGTGCCACATCACTCCTCTCTGATGCTGTCGGTCACCCCTCCCCGGGAGCCCCCACTTCTGCTTCTCTGTCTACTCTGCCTTTCTGACCTCTGAACACCAGCTATCCCAGGGCTCAGTTCCCCTCCTCTGTCTCCACACACTCATCCAGGGCCACAGCTTTAATGCTACCAGACGCTGGGCACTTCCACTGCTGCCCTCTCCACCTCTACTTCTGCTGGGAATTATGCAAATGTACTTGAATTTATGATTATTCACTTATTTATAGATTATATGCTTGTACCGTTGACTAATATACCCATCATAAAGGACAGAACAGGGGTAGATGTGTGGTGGAGCTGTTAGAT